>NC_088303.1:7500-607500 GCF_032854445.1 Liolophura sinensis | reverse complement strand
TTGCGCCAAACAAAGCTTACTTTTCGAAATACATGCTCAACATTGGGGTGCATTGGCACCGGGTGACCCAATCGCAACTTCTGTGCAAACACCATACATACATGTACAGTCATTTAGATACAGCGATTTTTAGCTTTACAGCTGCAACAGTTATCTGTCAAGTGACCTGTAAATATGGGGACAATGCGCTTTTTCACCACAATTTTCGACAAAAATATCAATTATAGGAACAAAAATAAGACCGCATTCGTGATTAGGACGTCAAACTATGTCGGGTGGCATACTTAGAATATTTCACCATTCTTCCAAGTCACGACTAGAGTGTATATGTATTATACAACATACACTTGTAAATGTGCCAGAATACAATAAATCGGCCTTTTGTCCAATTTGAAGCCCTGTTTATCCTGTATTTATTAAGACAGCTCACAGATTTTCAGCACACATACAGTACATAGTCCCTTCCATTCAGCAATTTTGAAATTTACAGCTGTAGTTTTCTGTCAGGTGACCTACAGATCTGGGGGAGATTTGCAAATTTTCCATTTTTGACTTGCGACATAAGTACATCATGCAGGGAAAAAATAAGATCAGATTGGAGATCAGAACGTCAAGTTACGTGCAATTCACTCGTTTGAAAAGTTTACTGTCTAGTATGGATGACGCTTATTGTTTTACTCGTATTAGACAAATCTGGGATCTTTTCAGAAGAGCACAGATCTAACAGATTTGAATGGTCTGTGGTGGAGAAAGTGGAAAGTTTTAAAGAATGGACGCTGAAAGCTGTGTGTACAGGCCGCTTGGAAGCCGTATAACAGCCTGCAGTTCTATTTTTTTTTAATATCTGCAATATCGATAAACTACTGAAAATTATGGCTACCAATAATTTATTTCTTGTATTATGGCACACTGTACTCAAGAATAATGTATGATGGCACTCAGAATATGTACACGTACATGTATTATGTGTGGCGAACACAGTATCCACAGTAATCATACCATCTTCTGGTGATTTAGGGGTCGGCCTTTATACCAGCATGACAGATGTAACGTGTCACATAACCATCTTCTGGTGATTTAGGGGTAGGCCTCTATACCAGCATGACAGATGTGACGTGTCACATAACCATCAACTTCTGGTGATTTAGGGGTAGGCCTCTATACCAGCATGACAGATGTGACGTGTCACATAACCATCTTCTGGTGATTTAGGGGTAGGCCTCTATACCAGCATGACAGATGTGACGTGTCACATAACCATCTTCTGGTGATTTAGGGGTAGGCCTCTATACCAGCATGACAGATGTGACGTGTCACATAACCATCTTCTGGTGATTTAGGGGTCGGCCTCTATACCAGCATGACAGATGTGACGTGTCACATAACCATCAACTTCTGGTGATTTAGGGGTAGGCCTCTATACCAGCATGACAGATGCGACGTGTCACATAACCATCAACTTCTGGTGATTTAGGGGTAGGCCTCTATACCAGCATGACAGATGTGACGTGTCACATAACCATCAACTTCTGGTGATTTAGGGCTGGGCCTATATACCGGCATGACAGATGTGACGTGTCACATAACCATCAACTTCTGGTGATTTAGGGGTAGGCCTCTATACCAGCATGACAGATGTGACGTGTCACTAACCATCAACTTCTGGTGATTTAGGGGTAGGCCTCTATACCAGCATGACAGATGTGACGTGTCACATAACCATCAACTTCTGTTGATTTAGGGCTGGGCCTATATACCAGCATGACAGATGTGACGTGTCACATAACCATCAACTTCTGGTGATTTAGGGGTAGGCCTCTATACCAGCATGACAGATGTGACGTGTCACATAACCATCAACATCTGGTGATTTAGGGGTAGGCCTCTATACCAGCATGACAGATGTGACGTGTCACATAACCATCAACATCTGGTGATTTAGGGGTAGGCCTCTATACCAGCATGACAGATGTGACATGTCACATAACCATCAACTTCTGGTGATTTAGGGGTCGGCCTCTATACCAGCATGACAGCTGTGACGTGTCACATAACCATCAACTTCTGGTGATTTAGGGGTCGGCCTCTATACCAGCATGACAGATGTGTCATGTCACATAACCATCAACTCCTGTTCAGTTTGGCCCAGGCCTAGATACTGGCATGACGGATGTGACAAGTCACATAACCATCAACTCCTGTTCAGTGTGGCCCAGGCCTAGATACTGGCATGACAAATGTGGCATGTGATACTGGTAGAGCAAAATCATAGTTGGCAGAATCATCCAAACGTTACCTTTGAGAGAAAGCAATCTCCAGCAACCATCATGTAACATTACATGAGAGTGCATACGGGTGAATTTGCCATCAAAACATATGTTGCCAGCATTTAGACCAAGCTTTGGAGAGAATGGATGCAGGGGAATCTTGAAAATTCCCTGTCCAAGAATAGTAGTCAACCCACTTTTCATTTGACTTAATGGAAAGGCAAACATGTTAATACCACTTGACCACAACTGTTTCCCGTACCAACCACGATGGGTAGGCCCTAGCCACAGCAGTATGCACAGCTTGCCCCATACTCAGCTGTTCCTGGATGCTTGTTGCTTGCTTGACTCTTAATGAGAGGGAAATCAGTAGGTAATTAATAGTATTTCACATGTAACTTCAGATGTTTTTTCACATTATCACCCTTCTGTACAACAGTTCATGCAGCAGGGTGATTTGGTGAGAAATTCCAACAAATGGAAAACCTTTCCCACATGAAGTGATTCGTGCCTTGATTCTGTAGTCTGCTGCATGGCCAATCCTGCACTTGAGAGGATAATTTTGTAAACTGGTAACAAACTGGAATAGTCCCACACTTTAGCTGGGACACAAGCCTTTGCTCTGGAAAAGGTACAAAAGCCACTTTTATAACCCACGGCTGACATGGACAAGTTCCATCACTGTTCATCTGATTTGTTGCAAAACAAACACAAACAAAAGTTGTATGTATAACATACAATAAATTTTATTCATAATATTTACAAGACTGTTTGCTATCCAAAACACGATCTAGCTTGTAGAAATCCTGGTGAATTTCCATATCGTGATATATGGCATAACTACGATTACATTGTAGACATTGCTGTCATTCATGGCCTGATTCACTGGTACGTCACACCAGTTTTACAACGTTCCAGTGCACTGATGAGGTGAAATACAGTTGTTAACTTTGTATCCAAGATATCATACATCAGGAGATAACCTGGTGGGTGTGTTTTAATGTATATGTAAAGCCAGTATCATGTACCAACAACACTCATTTACTTTGTGGTCATTAAGCAATTCACAATCAGATCATGTGTAATCTACTTGTTAACAATAACCTGAATTATACTTCCACTTTCCAGCGGGATAAGTAGCTCATAATCATACTCATAATTTTGACATTTTTAGCATTTCTGAATGAAATTCTGAACATTTTTCTGATGCACTTTTGTATAAATAAAGAGGAATTCCTCCAAAAAGAGGACAAATCTCACGCATGATTTCTTCAGGCCAATAAATGTCATAAAATATTAGTTTTACTGCTGAACTTTTTCGATAGGATGTCATTTTACCTTCCAAACAAACCTCAAAACACATTCCTAAGACCACGAGAACTCCCAGAATCATCTTAAATGTGAAACTTAGTCATGGGAGAAATCTTACAGAATTTACCCCACTTCAACTGAATCTTGGTCCAGTGAATAGAATAGCTTGGTCATACTGCCATCATGGAAGTGCCAATGCATTTCTGACCGCTTAGAGCACCATCTGCTGGACACCTCACGTACTGCAACAGGACTACATTCTTGTTAATCTACTGGTTTACTTTAGACAGGATCTATTCACATGTTTAATGAGACTCAGTTATGGAGTGTACTTGGTTGCGTACAGTGTATAGAAGACAGTTTGCAGTACCATTGCAGATGCCTCCACTACTTCATTTTCTTCCCCCCACAAAATTTCCACCTGGGGTTAAACAGGGTAACTTAGGCATACACAGTGAGAAAATTTTTCCAGGATATTTCCTCCCAACTTTTAGATAACTTCTTTAATCTCCAATTATACGCAGGTATGGAGCTTCAAACTCTTGTGTACTGCGGAATTGTATGACAGACAGGATGCAATGGGTAAAACTGTTATGATACTAACAAACAGAAAATATATAATTATATATATATATATATATATATATATATATATATATATATATATATATATATATATCAGCAAGTCTATTAAATACAAAGGATTTCTTTACCAAATTATATACATGTACAGTGTCCCACTTAAATCCACATCAGCTCACACCACCCTAACTTACTGAAAAGTCCTCATGATAAAGGTTTGTCCTCAAAGTTACACAACCCACAATGTTTCCTGTAGCAAACATCTGACCAACCATATTACAATGATGTGAAGCTTTCCTAAATCTGCATGATGTATGAGCCAGGCACTACAGCATTCACTGATGAAGACCTAAATTATTGCTGACTTTTCTCAAGACAATTTATTAACATTTTGAAGGACTTGGATAATATAATTGGGTCTATCTTCACAAAACTCAACTTTTGTCAGAAATAATGTTGACTTTCCACCCAGAAGTCCTTTAATCTCCTCACAAAGTTACACGAAGATGAACTTTGTAAATCCTAAGAAGGTTCTGCCAGAACTCCTGCACGATTTACTATCACCATGACAGTGTCAAATGAGAAAAAAAGCTGAAGCAATATTTAATCTTCACACAAAAAATTTCTGCATCAAAAGGAAATAGCATTTACACAGAGGTTTAGCAATTCAACAAAAGAAATATACCCTTGAACAAAAACCTCCCCTCATCTCCCCCCTCCCCTCCACAACCCCTCTCCTGCCCAACCCCTGCTCACTTCAAACTTTTGCTCCCCAACTCCTCCCCAACCCCTCCCTCTCCAACCTTCCTTTACCCAACCTCTGCTCACTCCAACCCTCCCTCCCCAACCCCTGCTCACTCCAACCCTCCCTCCCCAACCCCTCCTCAACCCAACCCCTCCCTCCCCAACCCCTCCTCAGCCCAACCCCTCCACAACCCAACCTCTCCTCAACCCAACCTCTCCTCAACCCAACCCCTCCCTCCCCAACCCAACCCTTCCATCCCCAACCCTTCCTCAACCCAACCCTCCCTCCCCAACCCCTCCTCAACCCAACCCCTCCTCAACCCAACCCTTACTCACCCCATATTAATCACAGTTGCTAGGCAATGCAGAAGAAAAAGTCTGCCATCTGAGCATGAAATTTGAAAATCCTACAGTTGGTCAGATTATCTGAGGATCCAAAGTCCATGGCATGATCCAGTAGCTAATTCAAAAGGAAGCACCCGTCACACATGTAAATAGTATTAGCGGCTGTAAAACTGTTCTGTACATCACTAACATTGCCGTCCTCTCAAAACTCCATACAAACATTTACTGATGTAACCACCTCATGGAATCCACGTTGTGGCATCACTCACAGAAGAAAATCTGTGTACAAAGCTTGGTGAAAGTCGTCTCCAAGAGGTAAAATGTGTAAACCTGTCTTCATAACTACATGGGCTCCCATCTCTTCCTACCTCCTAACTAGGCTTAGAATCAGCTATTACAAAAACTGGAGCTGTGAATGATACAACAAGGAGGTAAAACCCGAAGTGAGCATGTAATAGGAGTGAAGGTACGAGGCAAAGAACATAACAGGTGATATATACACAACTTTATAGCACCATTCTACAACAGGGTTTACGCTGTGGTTAGCTGACTGTCACATGATCACACCTCAGCAGTCAAGATGGAGGCCAGCTCAATAAGCCATCAACGGAGAGCACTCAGATTGACAACAGTGGCACGTCAAACAGGTCGCACACACCCTCGCTGTCATCCAGGTTGAAATAGTAATCTCTGTCACTAGGGGGCGGGCTCAATCGCAGAAGAGGGGCGAATGCTAGAAAAACAAGTTTTATTTTTATACTAATATTCTACCCTTTAACACACATGTGTAATGTGAAGATAACAGTAAACACTGGAATAACATACTCAATGTGAAGATAACAGTAAACACAGGAATAACATACTCAATGTGAAGATAACAGTAAACACAGGAACAACATACTCAATGTGAAGATAACAGTAAACACAGGAATAACATACTCAATGTGAAGATAACAGTAAACACTGGAATAACATACTCAATGTGAAGATAACAGTAAACACAGGAATAACATACTCAATGTGAAGATAACAGTAAACACTGGAATAACATACTCAATGTGAAGATAACAGTAAACACTGGAATAACATACTCAATGTGAAGATAACAGTAAACACAGGAATAACATACTCAATGTGAAGATAACAGTAAACACAGGAACAACATACTCAATGTGAAGATAACAGTAAACACCGGAATAACATACTCAATGTGAAGATAACAGTAAACACCGGAATAACGTACTCAAGGTGAAGATAACAGTAAACACTGGAATAACATACACAGTGAGTGAGTGCTTGGGGTTTAACATCCTGTCTAACAATTTTTCAGTCACATGACGACAAAGAAATCCTTAAGAGTGCACGTAATGTGCCTCCTTGCTGCAGGGCGAATTTCCAACGCTCTTTTATTTAGTCCTGCTTCACTGAGGCAACTTACTGAAGGCAAGTAAGTCGCCCCGCCCGAGCCATTATACTGATAGTGGTCAACCAGTCCTTGCACTATTCCCTTCATGCTGAACACAAAGCGAGGAAGTTGCAACTTCCTCTTTCAAGGACTTAGGTGTGACCTCTGATTGACCCTGGATCTATCACCCCTGAAGTTGACGCTCTACCAATTGAGCTATCAGGGCTGGTCTATCATATACATGTATTACAAAGAAAACTTTCTGTTTTATGCTAGTACTCCCAAATATTTCACTCAAACAACAGCAGTCATGTTCATGGGTGGAGGATGTCAAAAGAGGCCAGTGTCAAGCAGCCCCTTTCACCAGCACCTGACAAAATGCCATACATAAAACTGCAGCTGACAAAGATCTGATGTGTTCTTACCTTCTGAAGACATCAGCTCATCAATCAGTTCACCATCCACACCTGCATAAATAAAACACATTGTTAAACTCACACCTCACATTTACAGAAAATCTTCAACTTTTTTGGCATATCTGCAAAATGTTTATTGAAGCATATTCTGCAGGCATTCTTCTTTATAGACTGTTCACATCATACTATTTATGAAGCCCTGGAACTGTCCAATCCAACCAATGTACTTTGGTCTCCAAAATCAAATTCAAAAAAAATTACTCTTTAATTACTCTTCAAATTGCTGCATCATATGCAAAAATGTTGTGGGATTGGGTACCTGTACCATATTCCATTCTGCAGGAAATGGGCAAGTAAATTCATGTCTTCAACAAAACTGAAATATACACTACATTTCTTAAGCCATTCTTAAATCATTCCATATTTCAGAGGATAAACAGTTTAAGGATTTTCACGTCGACACTTGTAGTTTTCTTCATGTGGAGGATATTATGTGTATTGCAGGAGGTTTTGTGTATTGGATGAGGTTTTGTGTATTGGATAAAGGTTTGTGTATTGGATGAAGTTTTGTGTATTGCATGATGGTTTGTGTATTGGATGAAGTTTTGTGTATTGGATCAGGTTTTGTGTATTGCATGATGGTTTGTGTATTGGATGAGGTTTTGTGCATTGCATGAGGTTTTGTGTATTGGATGATGGTTTGTGTATTGGATGAAGTTTATATAGGCTGGCTTTGGGTCAAACATTAATTCACATTTTGATCTAAGAATTTTGTACACCACTTTTCATAACTGCCAGTTCCTGATAAGACACAAATGAATAATTTCTTTTATCAAAGTATAAAAACTTGCTAAAACTAATAAGTTATTTAAATGAAAATAAGATGGTTTATCATAAAAAGTTTGGTTTCCATGCAAATATTTTCTAGACATGAGAGTTCTTTAAAAGCATCATTTCGATTTCTTTACACATGGTTGCAAGTTTCATGACAGAACCCTCAATTTCTTTTTCTTCTTAATATCATATATGGCCTTGTCAGTTCTTAGCTGTATCGGACCAGAGCAAGGCTTCATACCACTAAATATCATATATGGCTTTGTCACTTCTTAGCTATATCGGACCAGAGCAAGGCTTCATACCACTAAATATTAAAATCACACTTTATACATCTGAAACAAATGACTGGTTTCTCAGAATTTAACAAGTGTAAGTACACCAGTCGGATAAATTTTAATCTCAGAAAGCATTTACTTATTTATTGGTAATAAGCATTTAATATAGTACTGGCAACTTTTTTCGTCACAACGGGTGGAGCAGATTAAAGTGGCAGGTATCTGACATGCCTCGTAAACTGCTGTCAAACGCACAAGAACTGAACTTATGTCTGCAACCTCACTGGCTAAAAATTTCCCATAATTTTCTTCGTAAATGATGTCCTGGTTATGGCAGCATAAAGCAATGTGAATTACAAGAGAGGTTACAGAAAACTGATTCTTGAAGTAAAAGTGGTCCTCCCATGCTGAATGAGCTAACAAAACCCCCAAATCTGAAAATGATCACACTCTGTGTAAGGTTTAATCAGTTGACGCACGTGTGTTTGTAAGTGTAATGCAGTGAACAAGTGTTTGCAATGTTATGCAACGCACGTGTGTGTGTACGTTGTATGTAATGCACATGTTTGTAGGTGTTAAACAACACATGTGTGTAGGTGTTATGCAATGCATGTATGTTTGTAGGTGTTAGAAAACATATGTATGCAGGTGTTATCTAACGCACATGTGTTTGTAGGTGTTACGCAACACATGTTTGTATGTGTTACACAACACACATGTGTAGATGTTATACAACGCACATGTGTTTGTAGGTGTTATGCAATGTACATGTGTTTGCAGGTGTTATGCAATGCATGTGTGTTTGTAGGTTTTTATGCAATGCATGTATGTTTGTAGGTGTTATGCAATTCATGTATGTTTGTAGGTGTTATACACATGTTTGCAGGTGTTGGGTAACACATGTTTGTAGGTGTTACACATCACACTGTGTAGGTGTTATGCAACGCACATATATTTGTAGGTGTTACGCTTACCCAAGTCTGTTCGCGTGGGGTCAAACAGAATATCTGTGGGCAGTTCCACTGAGGTAGACTGCTGAGCGGGTAGGACTGAAATTACACAAATGTACAGAACGAGGCACAGGTTAGAGGTGAAGGGGTCAACATGTGCTGAGGGGGTCAAATTACAGAGCAAGTTAGCTGGCCGCCTGGGTTTGGGGAGAAGACAGTGCAACATCATACAACAGTTAATTATGAAAACAACAAAATATTCCGGAAGTATGTCTATCCAAACAAAATTGTGGGAATAGTTAATCTAACAAAGGGCTGCTAACAGTTTTTACTGGCAGTTACACCTACATTGGCCAAACAAGCAACCATTCACATGTTAAGCGGATGGTTTACAAGACACAGATTTCACCAAAATTCAGACATTTAATAGAGCTGAGTGCCTAACTTGGAAAAGTAACCATAAACCATAAAAAGTAATAACATTGAAATTATGTTAACACCCATTCCATTCCATGCTGGCAACCAATAACCACTATACATAAACAGTAAATAACCACAAAGAATTTCCACCCAAATGTCACGAGAAATTGTAGAGAGATGAGAAAGCTACCTTGATCTACAGCTGACTGGGCTGTTTTTCTGGGAGATGAACGAGTGGCCATCCTCGTGACTGGGGACACATTTTCACTGTCAGGCCTTTTCATAGGTGATTTCTGGCAACACAAAATCAATCAGGAACATAAAGCATGCACAGCACAAGAACAGGTGTACCTCTCCAGCAAATTTATATGCCATTTTTCCCAAAATCATAGAGATCTCTTTCTGCAAATCTGAATATTAAATTTACCTAAGTTTACAGCTTACAACTAAATAACAAGGTTGCCATTTTAATAGTATTTAGTCACATGCAGTAATATATGCATGTATTCTTGGGGTTTAATATCGTACTTAACGATTTTTGAGTCATATGAAAACGAGGTGTGTGTTCTTGTGGCAGGGCAAGCAAATGCCACCAAGTGCTGCCCCCATTAAAGTATCATGCCGGAGACACCAGATAGGACACCCTACCCAGTCACATTATACTGACACCGTGCCAACCAGTCTTGCTTCCTAGTTCTAACCTCTCAGTGCTGAGTGCCTAGCGATGCAGTGACAAGTACCATTTTTAAAATCTTTAGTGTGAGTACACTTCTTTTTAATTTCGTACGTGGAAAGGTCTGCCAGCAACCTGCAGATGGCTGTGGGTTTTCCCCGGGCTCTGCCCTGTTTGCTCCCACCATACTGCTAGCTGCCGTCGTATATGTGAAATATTCTTGAGTACGGGGTAAAACACCAATCAAATCATTTTAATTAAGCAGGACTGTTATCTGTTTACTAGAAATACAAGTCAATATCACCTGCAGTCAGAACTAAAGTCTGAACTACAGTCAATACCTGGTTTAAATCTACTATGCTTTTGAACAACTGTCCATCAACTGCGAAGTATTTGGCCTGCGATTTTGGTTCAGTTACGTATACAGAGTACAACGGGTCTAATCTGACCTTGCCCACCCCTTTGCTGCCTCTGCCGCCAGCGTCCTGACTGTGTTTCTCAATCTCGGCCATTTCATCCTTGGGGGGTGGTACCTGGACCACCACAGGACTCGTCTCCTCCGTGTCTTTATTCACAAGCAACACATAAATAGGCCCGGACTGGCTCTTAAGGTGAATCTGGTAGCTCTTCTTTAAACCAGGTCCCTGAGTGCAACACCAATAACAGATATTAAGACTTTATTTGAAATCCAAATTCTCCCAGAAAACTCCTTATCCTGGGGCAAACACACCATATTTCCTATAGAATATCATTTTACCTTCCAAATAAAAACTTCAAAACACCTAAGATCAACAGAACTTTTAGAATCAAGGAGTTATTTGGTCATGGACAAAAATATTTTAGGTTAAATACAACATATGTATATGCGTTCAGGTGTTGAAATATCGCCTGCCTACCTTGTAGGTAAATTTTCCAAGCAGCAAGAGAAAAAGAGAAACCACTTGCCATCCCAGACAATTCAAAAAAAAATCAGAATACACCATGTCCATAATCCAAGGCTACTGAAGTTTTTGTCATGACGGATCCTGATCAGGATGTCTAACGCAAATGTTCTTGAAAGCAGCAGTTGCTGATAACTAGGACTTTGACAAAAGTCACCGTAAAAATGACCAACATAAGCAAATTGGCATTGAAGTTACCTCCCTTTATTGCAGTACAGCAGAGTGATGTACACTGGGTATCATTGCAACCAACATAAATTAAATGAAGCAACGCAGAGCACTGTTTAAAAAGTTCAATATTAACACTGTTCTAAGCTCTCCATTCTGGATTTGATCCAGAAAATATGTCTCCGGGCTGAGGTAGCAAAGTTTGAACACTGAACAAGCTAGAAAGGCAAACTGAGGTCCTTATTAGTGGTTGACGCAATGATGTCATTATGCACATTTGCTATGTACTCACCACCTCTGGTATGGGCACCTCCAGCTGTGTTCCTGACGGGGCCTGAATAGCCAGCAATGTGTCTCCCTTAAAACAGTGACAGATATCTTCATGGGTTACATATGCTAGTCTGCAAACTGTTAAGAAAATTGTTATGGACATCAATGGAAAACTGCAAGTACGTCTTATGTTAAAAAAGATTCAGGACATCCACAAATACATGTATCTTTGCTGCTGTTGGTGTGTTTTCTTAAAATATTGATCAGTCTGTCTGTTACTATCAAGATCAGGTGAACTATCAAAGGATCAGGGGAACCATCAGGATCAGATGAACTTTCAGGATCAGCGGAACTTGCAGGATCAGGGTAACTATCAGGTTTAGCTGAACTGTCAGGACCAGCGGAACTACCAGGATCAGGAGCACTATCAGGGTCAGGGGAACTATCAGGATCAGGAGAACTATCAGGATGGTGAACTACCAGGATCAGGGGAACTATCAGGATCAGGAGAACTATCAGGATCAGCGGAACTATCAGGATCAGCGGAACTATCAGAGTCAGGGTAACTATACAGATGCTGAACTATCAGGATAAGAAGAACTATCAGGATCAGGGGAACTATCAGGTTCAGTGGAACTATACAGATGGTCAACTATCAGCATCAGGGGAACTATCAGGATCAGGGGAACTATCAGGATCAGGGGAACTATATAGATGGTCAACTGTCAGGATCAGGAGAACTATTAGGGTCAGGGGAACTATACAGATGTCAACTATCAGGATCAGGAGAACTATCAGCATCAGGAGAACTTTCAGGATCAAGGGAACTATCAAGATCAGGGGAACTATACAGATGGTGAACTATCAGGATCAAAAGAACTATCAGGATCAGGAGAACCATCAGGATCAAGAGAACCATCAGGATCAAGAGAACCATCAGGATCAGCAGAACCATCAGGATCAGGGGAACTATCATGATCAGGGGAACTATCAGGATCAGGAGAACTATTAGGATCAGGGGAACTATTAGGATCAGGGGAACTATCAGGATCAGGAGAACTATCAGGATCAGGGGAACTATACAAATGGTGAACTATCAGGGTCAGAGGAACTATCAGGATCAGGAGAACTAACAAGAACAGCGGAACTATCAGGATCAGGAGAACTATCAGGATCAGGAAAACCATGAACAAGGATACTGATGATTTGTGACTTCATCTGTTATGTTTTTGATGCTCTGTTGTACTCTCATCTTATGCTGGTCCAACTTCTGTTCCTGCAGCTCCAGGTCTTCTATTTCCTCTTTGAGAACACCCAGTTTATCAGATATTTCTCTTGTATTGCATCCTGGGCCAGCTCCCCTACACAGAGAATGAATAAACAATCTTCTTGTGTCTGTCAAGAAGACTTCCAATAGACAAAAATCATAAGGAATCAAATGACAGTTCACCCTTTGGTAATCGAGTTTTCATTGGTTTACCGCTCCGCAATCTCCTTCTTAAAAGCCCAAGCGACGACCCATGAATAAAACATAATAATTAACCTTTTTTTTCTATTTGAAGGACTGTTAATGCCTTTTTATATTATCTTTATTACTGTATTTTTCTTCTTCAAAAACTGACATTTATTACGTCATCAATATTATAAAATGAAGTAGCATCAAGCTTAAAGAAGTGTAAGAGTAAAATTAATAAATAAAAAAAACACCCTCAAAGAACATACTTCCATTGTATACTGTTTTTTGACTTCTTCTCGATCAGCCCAATACCCTCTAGCACATTTGTAATATCATAGATTCTTCTCTTCTGCCTTACGGCCAGTGTGTCAGCTGCCTGTCAATAATATATGTGGTAAAGCATGTTAAGGTCTCAAATGCTGGGAAAGTAAAGTAAAAATACCCATGCCATCAATGTTTGGATTCAAGTACATCAAAACATGAGACTACCAAACAGGTATATACATGTGCATGTAACCAGAAATCATTGTTTAAGACATAATGGAATTGAAACAATCTGAGGCATTTTGAGATTTTTTTTTTCGCACCCCCGATATAACTGACATAGGGATAAAAAAGAAGGTAGAAGTATGCTGATTATAACTGACACTGGATGGTGACATAAAAACATATACAGCCTTAGGTATGACGATAAAGCCATTTTAGGTCTAGCAAACATTTTGGCCACCAAACTGTTAGGCACCCAAACTAATCAAGCTGCCAGATTATGCTAGCTTCCTCTTCTGCCAAATGTCATACGGTAAACTCTTCCTTAAGGGCGGCATTAAATACCGATCAAATAAGTAAATAAGCAAACTGTACAGTACTAAACCTATCATTTAAAGGATACATGAAAAGAAACTCTAAAGATTGTGTTTTCTAAGCCAACGGAAAAATATTATGTCCAAGAAATTTTCATTTTTTGTTTTTTTTTTACGCCGGTTAATTACCCCTCCATATTACCCTAATTCTTCTAAAATTTGAGACAGAGGTTTGTAGTGTTAAAAGTAAGAATATTACATTTCTTTACCAGCCTTCTGAAAAAGTAAAGGTATGAGTATGCTGTTCATTAAATTGTCTCACAATTTGAGAAGTGAGAAAGAGACTTAATATTTCTGTTCGAATTACATGTTTATTGACTAAAATGAGCAGACCAAATGTCTCAACTTTATTTTAGAACAAATAGGGTATGCCTATTTTCCATCAATGGTCAGATTTTTTACCGAAATTACGTCATCGTTGATCTTGCTCGGAGCACGGTGAACATCCCTCAAAATGCCTGTGCATGGTGAACCATGGTCGCTATAGTGAGAAACCCGAGCGTATTTAACTTATCAGTGATCGAATGGCGAAAATTTGGCATAACAGACCAACTTAAAACCAGCCTACCAAAAAGAAAATGCGACAAATAAAATCACAGGCCAAGCATGAGATGTCAATGTCTGGACAACGATAAGTTCTGCTTTCTAATGTTTGGCGGCATGATAAAGATACAACGAATCTATTATTCGTTGCAAACCACAGCGAAACGTTACAAGATATATCTCTGAGTGGCAGGCTACTTTACAAATTATCTCATGTATGCGCTCATATTGCTGCGCACTCTCTTTTTTTGTGTCAGCTAGAAGCAAACTAATGTCGACTTTTTGGGTGGAATAAAGAATATTTTCAATAACTCGTACACTTATATTCATTTCGAACTAGTTATATGCAGAAGGTCTGATAAAGCGTTGAATTTTCTCTCTTCAAAATCCAGATTGTATCTAAGGCTATAAACAGAAAACATGGATAACGAGACTGTAAGACAGCTGCGTAGATGATAAATGATAGCCACAAGCCTTGATTGAAACCTTTGCAGTTGATTTTTCTTGTTTGACTGAATTGGCAAATTGTTATTTATTTTTTTTTTTATCCCTGATGACCGTTGAAACCATGGCTAAACTTGCCAGTTAGGGCTGCATAGTCCTGTTAGGTTGATTCCTTATCTATAGGCTCATGGTTCCGAAATTTAGTTGATCAAATTTGCCATGACTGCAAAAAATTATTTTGACGAGACGAGAAGGGTATATTTCTGTGGATTGCAACAACATTTCAACACAGAAAGGGATTTATACTTGCAAGAGTGATAACAAACATCCTATTCTCTTTTGCTTTAGAGTGAATTTAAAGACCTACTTTGTTCTGCAAAGTGCTTTTTTGGGATTCAATGATTAAAAGTTGAGTCAGCAAATATCAGATATTTTTGCAAATAAACCTCAAGATTTAATTTAACTGAACTACTGAATTGGCAGGCCATGTTTAAAAAATTGCAGGTCATCTGCTATTTGGCCTGCTAAAAATGTATGACTGGAAAACACTTGCAGGCCACTTGAGATTTTCTAATTTGAGCCCTGCAAAGACCCGCATCATTCTGAGATGTTTCCCTATGTTTAGAGACAGTTTGTTGCGTCATTGTAGCCGTTCCAAGATGAGTGGGCAGATTTCATGGCATTAGCTTCTTCAGACTTTTACATGATGAACAAGGAAAATGAAACCATCAAACTTTTCCCCAAATGAGTGGATGGTCTGAGCTGTCACTATCAAACTCCTCATTAAAAGGTAGTAGATTTTTGATTCAATCTGATACCATTGTATACTGAAAGACATGTCTTGCATGTTGTGTAAATTTAGGTTGGTCTCTGTACCCTTACATACAGTGCACATGATCTGTTGTCCAATGGCTGCTAGCCATACATACATATATATATACAGTGTAGGCAAACTGACATTCTCAGACAATGCATTGGTTAGCAACGTCAGCTTAGGCCCCCCCTCCCCTCTGATTATAAAGGACATTTAATTGTGACATAAAAGAAGGCAATGACATTGAATGGGTGACAAAATACAATGTATGGTGTAAGAAGGGTAAGTATGATGATTATGATAGACATTGTACAGTGACAAAAGATTGGTACAGGTATCTTTCCAGAGTGATTATATGACATCAAATGGTGACACAGAACATGGAGCCTTGTCAGAGAAATGTAGGATTTGCTCTTACGGCAATAGGATAACTAGATACACCAAAAGTTTGTCTGAATACTGGTTCTGTTGGTCCAAAACCTGTACTATTGTGCACAGTGGGTAAGGGATCCAGGGTATACAGTCAATGCAATAACTGGCATTGGAATACTGGATTAGTGTATCATTATGAAATATAACTGTCAATCAGTCCAGCTCTTTGGAGCTTCAAAAGTATGTCATGCAACAAAAGATGAATCTATCTGGGATGCACATGTGCTTCAAAGTTCTATGTGATCAATGGTCTCGCATGGTCAATAGAATCAGAATGAATGAGCACAACAGGTAAGTGGACTAGCATGATGGCTTAACTCTTAGATATGCTGTATCAAGATTAACTGTCATGAAGCTATAATCTTTCATAATAATATCTCAAGAGCATTTTCCTTACCTTTTGTCACCAGATAAATTTTTAATATAAAAAATGAAAACTGAATATGGACATAAATTGCTGCTCCTGGAAAATGGCAGGGTATGCCTTATTCACATGCTTTGATGTAGTGTGTGACCTAGTAACTAGTAGACCGATATGCTAGTGTCGCTTAGCCTTGTCTGTAGCTAATTTATGCCAGTTTTGGCGATATCCTGGGCATCTGCAGTTGTTATTGTGAGGTATGTTACATGTTTCTGTGTCAAGTCAGAACTGTAAAACACGAAGTCTTATACTGTAAATTCTAGTCACTCACGCCTTCCTTGAGTTCTGGATGTAAATAGTAAAGTACAAATTGCCACCTTCCACGGTCGGGATTCTAACTAATGCTTAAGTTAACAGATTACCGGTACTAAATTTACAATGTAGGCCTAGGTAAAACTAATGTGATAAAAGCTTTCGTGCTTGAGAGTGTTTGGGCGATGCAGGTGGAATATAAACAAAATGACAAACAGTAATGCTGTTTGCAAAATTCATCAATTATTTAGACCAAGCAGGTTGTCACCCATTAACAAATGATCCAGTAAAGCTGATCACACCCCATCGTCTCGTCAAAAAGCCAAGGCCATGCGGGTCGCTCGAACAATAAACAAACCTGGCTGACAGGCTGAGAGCACACGCAGTGCGAGCGGACAATCACATTAACTGCGCGGAGATTGCCAATAGCAGATGGCGACAACGAACACTTACGACTTTTAAGTCGAGGACACCATCCTTGGCCTCTTGCAAAAGGTTAACGAACTTGGTGGTAAGTAATCCTAAGCTCTTTTCGTGCCGACTTGGTGTGTTGTAGGCCATCGTGCTCGCTTTGAGTTTAGCGACAGGAAGCCGTTGTACACGGAATCATGGGAAATATTTCAGCGGTCATTGGGGTCAACATCCGGGCTTCTTGTAATGGCGACGACCTGTCATGATGAGTTGTGAGCTGACGAAGCGACCGTTTTAGTATTTGAACTTTGAATTTCCATACCAGAAGGTATTTTGCTATTCACATTGCCATCATAAGGCATGGTAACTAATGCTGAGTATTTGTGCAGTGCATGACAGGCATGCTATCTGGCACAGTCCGGCAGGTAGTGGGTCGTTATGATTCACTCAGTATCTTCACATATCATATGATATCTGTATACGTAGCTTTATCAGGCTATGTTTATGTCGAAACACAGCCCTATATGCAAGCACTGACAAAGTTACCCATTACTCCTCGGTTCTCAACGTGCTGTCCCCAACACACTGACGGTATGATGTGGTTGTCCGTAACACCTGTACAATTCTATGTCTGATGTGTGTCATGTTTTAGCTCTGTAGGACTGTGATTACCTATACCATCACAGCCTAGCCCCGAAAAACTCTGATTTCTTTTCTTATAATGGCTTAGCGTCCTTGGAGTCTTTATGCTAACAGTATTAATTTCGTACTCAACGAAGATCTAGGCTGATTCTCTTTGTTATCGAACAAGTCTCTCGTAAATTAAACACACCAACCTGAAGATCCGCTTTCTGCACCCTCCCCACCGCCACGATATGACCCTACTCACTTTAGACTAGATTTATTATGGCCATGAAGGCTTCCATGGCTCACACTCCTTGTTAACATTTCCGTACAATCACTCGGCAATTCTCAAAACTTCTTTTCCCGCGTTACCCCACATGGAGACTTACTTGAATATTAAGATATTGTGAGAAGCCTGATGGCATGGCGCAGTTCTAGTCAGAAGGTGCTTCATTTGAAATGATTAAGAGTTTCCAAACAATGTTGCTAATGTCAAATAACCCACCTGTTTATGACTATAGGCTAAGTCCTGAGTACAGGGCTATGTTTCCACATAAATGGCCTCATACATCTACTGTACACATACATGTATTTGTCATGTAACCTATATCATTTCCTTTTGGCAATTTACTTTGATGGCCCTTACCAACTGATATATATTGTTCTTCCAGAAAATTATACATCAAGAGGCAGTTTAACTAACAGCTGCATTGTGAAGGAGTTTAGTTGCAGGTCTCTGACCACAATGCTTGTAGTTCCATGTTTCTCTTGGCTGAAGAGTAAAATTAACAAATCCGGTTCTTACCGCTTACAGCACACAGATTTATAATGGACGTTTGACAATCACCTTTTCAGATCACTGAAAATACGAGTATTAGAAAATTAGAAGAACTCAGAATTGTCACTTTTTCTATTTCTAGCCTTTGGACATTCAGATAACATTACATGTAAAGAAAGAACAAAGAATATGATAAAGCCTCTCAATGTGTTCTTTCAGTTTGTAGATCCAGATCTGAGATCTGTCAATCAATAGGAATGAGTCTGTAAGACGAGACATTGACACACAACAATGGCAATTGGAAGAGTTGACAGGTTTGACCTTTCACCCAAGAGTCTTTGTAAACCCCGAGGTGATGTTGACGATAGTGAAGTTGGGGAAATAGACAACTCTGATGTCACCCTGAAGAAACTCACTGGGCTTCTGTGTACGTCAGAGCTCAGCGATTTGGAGCTGCTTGTTGGCCACAAGGTGTTCCATGTCCACAAACTGATACTCTGTATGTCTAGTGAAGTTCTCCGGGTCATGTTGACCAACCCTAAGTGGCCTGAGTTTTACAAAGATCGTATTTTATTAAAGGAAGAGCCAGAATGTGTGGCAGTATTTGATAAATTCCTTAAGTACTTGTATTCGGGACTGGTGGAGCTTTCCCCGGAGTCTGCATTGCCACTTCTCATGCTGGCTGATAAGTATGGAGTGACAGAAATGAGCCAGCTGTGTATAGAGTACATGTGTGCCAAGTGTATACCAGCTATTCGCAAAGGACACATCGTGTCATGGCTGCGCTACGCCCACCTCTGCGCTCATCAGGACCTAGAGAAGATCTGCCAGGATATGATATTGTGGAATTTTAAACTGGTGACAGTGGCATCTGACTTTGTAACTATGCACAAGGAAACTCTGATGGACTTCCTGAAATCTTCAGATATTGTGATACATGACGAGTATGTATTGTACTGTGCCGTGAAAAAATGGCTGCTTTCTCAGAAAGTTACCTGTAACATGTCCATGCCGTGTTTTCAGAAGCTCATTTTAGAAACTTTGTGTTACATAAGGTTTCCTTTCCTGTCTCTCCCACAGCTCAAGGTGTTGCATCTGGATGAACTGGCCCAGGTGGCAAAGCAGTTCTTTGAGGAGAAGATAACTCTTGGTATAAAATACCATTCTCAACCAGCAGATGCGAGAGTTGTGTTTGAAAGCAGCAGTCGTAAGACAGAGCACTATTTTCCCCGCAGTTACACAAGCGAGATGTGGAATACAGTTCTGGTGATGGAGAACTACAGCTGCCTGTACCAGCATGTGATGAGGCTGATGTATTTCTCCAGCCCAGTGAGCGGCTCCATCGCTGATGACAACATCCAGTGGGAGTGGCAGATGGAACTGTACCCAAAAGGGGTGCATTTTGGACAGTTCATGATGATTGGACTGCAGGAGAACCACATGGCACCAGAGGCCGTGTACAATATGGTTCGCCTCTCCATAAAGGCAGAGACCCCAGAGAGGAAGCACGTGGAAATGTCTGTGTTGGTAGCCGCCTGTGAAGGTGGCATGGAATATGTGCGACACGTAGTGAAACGGCGTTTTGTCTTTGACCAAGACTCAGCAGTTTGCAATTTTGACCATCTTATACCTTACACGGAACTCAATTCTGACCCAGACACCTCTATGTTCATGACAGGTGAGGACAAGAATGCCTTCAAGGTGATGATCATCATTAAGCCTTTAGTAGTTAGATGATAATGGCTCAGTCCTTCCCTCTACAAGCCCTGTCAGTTTGTGTGTGTGTTATACTATCACATTCATGTAGCTATCACTGGAGGTAGCTATCATAAAGGAAGCTTTCTGTTTTGGAAATTTGTTTGTATTCTTTAAAGATTTGTCCACAGCAGATTATTTAACTGTGTCTTTATGTAGCAATCTGCATCACAACTGTAAATGTACCTACTGTTCCACTACTGCCATGATCTCATCTGGATTTGGGAATTTGCTCATTGTGAGGCGATGTGGTTGGCAGTAAAAAGCAGGATGTGATTTTTCTCATGCACATGTAAGTTATTTCAGTAAGATGTTTATGACTAAAGATATTGTTTGATTGTCATCAAAGCATCTTGTCTTTAGCATTCCTAGGCTTCGTGTTATTTACATGAAAATCAGTTATATTAATTTTGGCTTCATATTTTCATCATTAAACATTAATGAAGATTCACATGAAACTGCCAGTAATTAAAGCTGGGAGAATAGCCACATTTTACAACTGATACGATAATCAGTCAGAAATAATGCATGAAAGGGTTAGTCTTGTTATTACTGTATCATTTCTGCGACACAGGATGGTAAGAAGTCACTCAGTTAATTAGCCCTCTACCTATATAGTCTTTCCATTTTAAGACAGTACAGTATTTCTATTTTAAGACAGTATTTCTTTTTTCCGTCCAAATGATTATGTATGTAAAATGCTGTTTGTTTATTTTGTTACCATGTGAAGCTTATATTGTTATGTTAACAACCATTTACTGCATAATGTACAAAATATGCCTTATTTGAAAGCTGAAATATATACATGGTGTATTGGCATGCATAGCACACGGGAATGTGGTATCTCCACTTGATGCAGAATTCTCAGTGTCAGTTTTGCGGCTACATGGATCAGTCTCTTGCGTAAATGTCTTGCATCTGTTACTTCCTGGAATTAATATTTATATGAATGAAGGCCAAAAAACTTGGCCAAGTGAATCTTACTACCCACCTATATTTCATAAATTCCTTCATATTCACATTTAAGACCTCATCGTCTGTATATTCAGGGGTGAATTACCAGAGTGCAGGTGAAGAAGATCACATTATATTGCAGTTTAAGCTGCCTCAAAAGAACTGATAGAGTTCGATAACTCTGAACCTTCCCCTCACAGTTGAAATAGAAACACAGACTTCTATTACTGGATTTGTGATCACTGTTTTTGTTGATCTGTCATTAATTTGTATACCAAAAATATTGTGTGTCACCAATATCATTGTGGCTGTGTGTAAATGTTGGTATGGAGACGTGTAACGCTGGACTGTTCCTGTGCATGGAAAAGGTGTGCACTGATTGCTCCTGTGCATACTGTGTGTGGCCAAGGCCTATGTTTGACAGTGTACACCTGCAGGCCTTGACACACAGTCCGGTTACTGCGATCATCATGTCCACTTCCGGCTGATACCAAAAGCTCATCCTGGCAGTTTGGGAATACCTAAAAGCTATAGACAGTGCTAGTTTACATGACTGACTGTGCACAGTTTATTACGTTTGTGTATCACCAAGTTTGGGTATGGCCTACCATAAAAACACAAACACGTGAGAAAACAGTGCAGAGGTTTTCCCACCAGGGCCAACATCAGCATCCTGAAAAACCATCTAAACTTTTTAAGTAAATTATCAAGTATATTCTATCATTATTTGTTACAGTGTGACAAAATTATTAAGATAATATGACTAGTTATTTTATCTATTGGTTCCACATTATTCATTCTGTACAGGTACAGACTTACATTGAGACTGTTGTGTGCAGCTTCGGACTTGCATTGGGACTATTGTGTGCAACTTCAGACTTACATTGAGACTGTTGTGTGCAACTTCAGACTTACATTGAGACTGTTGTGTGCAGCCTCAGACTTGCATTGAGACTGTTGTGTGCAGCTTCAGACTTGCATTGGGACTATTGTGTGCAACTTCAGACTTACATTGAGACTGTTGTGTGCAACTTCAGACTTACATTGAGACTGTTGTGTGCAGCTTCAGACTTGCATTGAGACTGTTGTGTGCAGCTTCGGACTTGCATTGAGACTATTGTGTGCAGCTATAGACTTACATTGAGACTGTTGTGTGCAGCTTTAGACCAGCATTGGGACTATTGTGTGCAACTTCAGACTTACAGCTTCAGACTTGCATTTGGACTATTGTGTGCAGCAATAGACTTAAGTCGTGAACATTTTAACCCACAGTTATCAAGTGAAGCAAACCAAATTTGGTTTATTACAGTTGATGCCTCAGTATCATTGCAGTTTTTAATCTTGCTTCATGTTTAAATATCTCTCTTTGTACTGTTTTCTCTTCATTTGAATAAATGGGTGTAGTGTGTGCTTCACTCTGCATATCTGTAACTTTTTTAAAAATGTTTGTTGTGTTTACAAGTATTTGTGTAATGCCAGTTTTGTTCTGTCTCCTTTCTCACATTAATCACTGTCATTTTTTGTGCAAATAAAGTTATTGGAATGTTCTTATTTTATTGCAAGAGGTATTTTTGGCAAATATCTGAATCAGCTTTTTCGGTATGTTTTTAGTGATTTGTCCTTGATTTAATTAAGAGACTAGTGCGTCTTTGTGTCAACGACTTGCGGATGGTTGTAGGTTTTCGGGAGCTCTCTACCCATTTTCCCCCCACCACAATGCTGTGCGCCGTCGTCAGGTATTCTTGAGTAGGACCCCAATCAAATAAGTAAATACCTGTAAATACACAACGTTTTGGATTTACTATAAAAATTTATCGATAAAGACGAATTTCAAATACCGGTATATAAAAAAGCAAATTAGACAAAAACAGAAACAAATTAAATGAAGTTGGTAAATTTAACAACCGATAAATGTTTGCTGTGCTGTTTTCTCTTTGGTTTAAGTGTAATAATTATACGGGCAACGTTAGAGACTTGGCTACAGTTATACGGGCAACGTTACAGACTCGGCTACAGTTTTATACGGGCAAGGTTAAGAGACTCGGCTACAGTTATACGGGCAACGTTACAGACTCGGCTACAGTTTTACACGGGCAAGGTTAGAGACTCGGCTACAGTTATACGGGCAACGTTACATACTCGGCTACAGTTTTATATGGGCAAGGTTACCGACTCGGCTACAGTTATATTGACAAGGTTACAGACTCGGGCCCCAGTTATACAGGTAACGTTACAAACTCTGCTGCGGTTTCAACATACATATGTACCATGTGACAGACAGGAATATACCAAGAGTTTATCAGGTTTTTGTAACAAGCCGTCAAGCTACGATTGGTTATATTCAAGTAGTTTTCAAAATAACCCACGGACAATGTTATATTCGGCAAAAGAGTTCTCAAAATAACACCCGGACAATGTTATGTTCGGCAAAGTAGCTCTCGAAAAAACCCGCGGACAATGTTATATTCGGCAACGTAGTTCTCAAAATAATCTGCGCACAAAGCTATGTTCGACAAAGTATAATAATAATACTTGAATAACACATGGAAAATGTTATATTCTGCGAAGTACCTCTTGAAATAACCTGCAGACAATGCTACGCTCGACAAAGTAGTTCTCGAAATAACCTGTGGACAATGTTATATTCCTCAATAGCCCATGGTTAATGATGTATTCGGCTAAGTAGTTCTCGAAATAACCCGCGGACAATGTTATATTCGGCAACGTAGTTCTCCAAATAACCCACGGACAATGTTATATTCGCCAAAGTAGTTCTCTCGAAATAACCCACGGACAATGTTATATTCATCAAAGGATTTCTCGAAGTAACCTGTGGACAATGCTATATTCGGTGAAAGGAGTTCTCGAAATAACCCACGAACAATGTTATATTCGGCAAAGGAGTTTTCGAAATAACCCGCGGACAATGTTGTATTCGGCACAGTAGTTTTATCGAAATAATCTGCGGACATTGTTATATTCGGCAAAGGAGTTCTCGAAATAACCCGCGGACAATGCTATATTCGGTGAAAGGAGTTCTCGAAATAACCCACGAACAATGTTATATTCGGCAAAGGAGTTCTCGAAATAACCCGCAGACAATGTTGTATTCGGCACAGTAGTTTTATCGAAATAATCCGCGGACAATGTTATATTTAGCAAAGTAATTCTGGAAGGAACCTACGGACGATGTTATATTCGGCAAAGTAGTTGTCGAAATAACCCTAGGAAAAGCTTATATACAGCATACTACAATGCCAGAGTAGGCCTACCGAGCCATGCACGGACCGACGGGCAAACAGATTTTGCTTAAAAAGTGGAATCCGTTTTTTTGGGGTTAAAGCATTTAGCTTCAAACCTGTAGTACCAGACACTGAAACAATTTAGATAAAATTCGTAAATTCGGTTAAAAGGCGGTATAAGTAGTTTTCTCCTCGGTTAAAACCTTTTGTCCATGTAAGAAAGTTTCTCTGCGGTGTAAACGTTTTTTCCTCCGTGTAGATAGTTTCCCCGCGGTGTAGACGTTTTCTCCTCTGCGTAAATAGGTTTCTCCGCGGTGTAAATGTTTTCGCCATGTAAATAGGTTTTTTCGCTGTGTAAACGTTTTTCTCCATGTAAAACAGGTTTTTCCGCGGGGTAAACTTTTTCTCCGCCGTGTAAATCTATTTCTCCGCGGTGTAAATGTTTTATCCTCACTGTAAATAACTTTTCTCCGCGGTGTTAACGTTTTCTCATCCATGTAAATTGGTTCTTTGCGGTGTAAATGTTTAGTCTTCCGTGTAAATAGGTTTCTCAGCCTATCACCAATGCGGTCGGTGTGATTTCAAGGTCCAGCTCATGCTGGCTTCCTCTCTGGCCGTACGTGGGAATGTCTGCCAGCAACCTGCGGATGGTCATGGGTTCCCACCGGGCTATGCCCGGTTTCCTCTGGCCGCCGTCGTATAAGTGAAATATTCTTCAGTACGCCGTAAAACAGCAATCAAATAAATAAATAAATAGGTTTCGCCGCCGTGTAAACGTTTGCTCCTAGTGTTAATAGCTTTCTCTGGGGTGTAAACGTTTTTCCAGCGTAGAATAGTGTCCTTCGTGTTGTGAAACTTCTCCGCGGTGGAAAGGTTTTCCTTACAGTTAATGTTTCCTCCCTGTGCAAGGTGTCCCCTTGGTGTAAATAGTTTTCTCGGCGGTGGAAACGTTATTGTCAAATCAAATATGGCTCCGGAGCTAATGTAATGAACCGATCATTCCTAGGTTTGGTTGACTGATTGCTGTTTAGCGCCACTCACTAGAGTTTTTTATGTATAAATACCATGTTAGGTTCTTGCATGTGGAAGAAACCTTAACATACTGTATGTCTAGGTTAACTACCTGCCTTAATTTGCAGTCAGGTTATTGATTGAAGTACAGTAAATTCGTTATCAGTTAATACTTTCTGGACTACCCTAGATTCTAGTGCTGAAAATTGGCTAATACCAACCTAGAGTTTCGAACCATCGACCCTCGAGTCGGGCAACATATCGCCGGAACTGCATGTGAAATGCCAATCAGTAGCAAAAACCTGAGCGGTAGACTTTCCCTCGAACATACATTAGCCCAGTAGTTCACTCAGCTGATCATGTCAGATTGACAGACCTCATTTTGATCT
Organism: Liolophura sinensis; assembly: GCF_032854445.1. Taxonomy (NCBI): domain Eukaryota; kingdom Metazoa; phylum Mollusca; class Polyplacophora; order Chitonida; family Chitonidae; genus Liolophura; species Liolophura sinensis. The sequence goes on along the minus strand of NC_088303.1, from coordinate 581,510 downwards.
CATTTCATTTGAACTGATTACACTTTCTCGACCACCTTTAAGCATTAGAATATATCATGAATGTGTAATCTTTTGTAACAAAATACTGTTTCTGAAACATCCATTTTGAAAATCATATCTGTTGATTCACATTGGTGAATGATCCCAATTTTGGCTTCAAACTTAATTACAAGGGCCTTGCATAAAGTGATAAAGTTTTAATGGAGGTTTGGAAGGAAGGGGATAGAGGTTTAGTTCATGGGCTGGGTGAATCGCCGATCCCGCTGTAACAAACCTACTGACTTAAAGCCTTGATCGAATAACCGAAAACTGGATTCGAACCAGCGACCTCATTGAACAAAGTCTTGTGGACTTAACTTAGCCTACGTAAAGTTACGCAATGATAAAAGCATTTTGCATCAACAGTTAGAATAAAACCTTAACTGATGTAAATTGACAAGTTTGGGATTTCAACGGTTACATACATGACCATTACCCTGGTATAACACTTGTCGTCGCTTGGTTACGTGTGGCCATTACCCAGGTATAACACTTGTCGCCGCTTGGTTACGTGTGACCATTACCCAGGTATAACACTTGTCGCCGCTTGGTTACGTGTGACCATTACCCAGGTATAACACTTGTCGCCGCTTGGTTACGTGTGACCATTACCCAGGTATAACACTTGTCGCCGCTTGGTTACGTGTGACCATTACCCAGGTATAACACTTGTCGCCGCTTGGTTACGTGTGACCATTACCCAGGTATAACACTTTTCGCCGCTTGGTTACGTGTGACCATTACCCAGGTATAACACTTGTCGTCGCTTGGTTACGTGTGACCAATTGCCTGGTATAACACTTGTCGCCGCTTGGTTACGTGTGGGCAATTGCCTGTTATAACACTTGTCGCCGCTTGGTTACGTGTGACCAATTGCCTGGTATAACACTTGTCGCCGCTTGGTTACGTGTGGGCAATTGCCTGGTATAACACGGCCGTCACTACTCTGTTACGTGTGACCAGTTACCAGCTATAACACTTCCGTCGTTGCTCTGTTACGTGTGACCGCTTGCCTGGTATAACACAACCGACGGTTCTCTGTTACGTGTGACCGCTTGCCTGGTAAAACACTACCGATGCTTCTCTGTAACGTGTGACCAATTGCCAGCTATTACACTGCCGTCGTAGCTCTGTAACGTGTGACCAATTTATCTAGTGCTGCTTCACTGAGGCGACTTACCGAAGGCAAGTAAGTTGCCCCGCCCGAGCCATTATACTGATACGGATGAATCAGTCGTTGCACTATCCACTTCATGCTGAACGCCAAGCGAGGAAGTTACAACTTCCTCTTTTAAGGTCTTACGTGTGACTCCACTCAGGATTCACCCTGGATCTACCACTCCTGAAATGGTCAGTAATGAGAGGTGTGCATACAGTTTCCGCGGGTCCATAGAGAAAAAAAAAGACAAAATGCAACAATTATATACCCCTACTCTCACCTCATTTCCTTCAGCTTGCCTCTCCTCCACCCCCGCCCCCCCCCCAAAAAACAATTAAGGTTGCATACAGTCATGCAACGTTCCAAAATTCGACTTTAAATACTGCACAAAGATATATATATATATATATATATATATATATATATATATATATATATATATATATAGTTTATATAAATGTATCGCGGTTGTTATATTGGTCAAGTGCTGTCCTGACTCCAGTCACTGAGGGTCCGGTTTCCTGCTGTGTATCGCCCTTGACCATATACCAGGCCTCACAGAGATCTCATTAAGTTCTGAAATTCCGACGAACCACTCTGTGCCGATTTCGCTGTTCTCATAAATATTGGATTTCTGGCATACATGCGCACAAGCACACAAAGGTCAAGTAGATGCCTGTCACATGGTATCGTATTAACAATTGTTTTCACTTCACAAAGTTTTTTTTACAAAACACTTCAATCTGTGCATTGTATACATGCCACGCGCTTCGAGTATCTGGTGTGTCACTGATCAAAATATCAACAGGAACTCATCATGTGAGATTGCGCAAAGGAACCTACAGTCAGGTGAAAACAAGAGCGAGTTCATTTATCTACCTACTTCCACAATGGACGGACATAACCAGATATTGCGTTACCTGACATTTACTCTGCCCTTATTGTCAAGTACCTTTGGCTCGGGTAAGGTATAAGCTTATATCTTAAAATTATTTATACGTTCAACAGTAGCAAAGAATTATGCACATATGTTACTAAGTGTTGGTATAAATCGTAAACAGTGAGGTATAAACAGTCTTTATTATTCGTCATGCTGTCAAGGCATATCGCAGCATTGTCAGTTTCCTGTACACATCAGCACAATAATGTGGAAATCTTCAGTGGCCTTGAACAAAGTGAAATTTAGTCGGTTTGTTACATAAAGGCAGTGGGGCCGGGAGCAAGTAAGTAATCGAGAAGCATATAAATTTATAAATTTGTGTTTTCATTCACATCAGATTTACCTGATCAAGATGTCGGAGATATTATAATGAGAAAAAATGATTTACCTGTACCTCTGTTGCCTGTCATACTAAATGCACACTAAACATACAATCAGCCCATTTTGAACAGAAATCTCACTCTCCCACCCTATAACTTCTTTGGTTAGAAAGACAAAGGTTTACGATAAAGTGACCCATCCCAGAGCACTGGTCACATACAATGTACACGCAGTTTGTTAGCTGGTAAGGTTACTAAAGACCAGTACAGCCTCTATAAGCACACCCTCAACACCCTCTGTGAAATTGCTGAAATGTGATATCTGTTTAGTGGTCTTCACTGTTATTAACAAGACGATAATCCGCTATGCATGGTAGAATCATTTCTGCCCTGTTTAAGACAAAAACACCATTAAAAGCATTAGAAGCAGCGTTTGAGTAGGTCAATATATTTAGACTATATTTTTTTTAATTTATATTTACACCATGTTAAACTCAAGGATATTTGTTGAAAACGATGGCAATTGTCAGGTTTATTTATGAAAGGGCTGTGGCATGCAGTGAATCCGGAATTCGACCTTGCAACAGCATTGATTCAATCTCAAATTTAAACTTGAATAAGTCAGTATGATGAACTGGCTTATATTATGATGGGCGCACTTATTATTCTTGTAAATATATAACAGTTTTGTATCATACATTTGGGCTACATCTTATATTAATTCAACAGTGATGTCTGACAGCAACGTGCGGTTAGTCGTGGGTTTCACCTGCTCTGCCAGGTGTCCTGTCACAATTGTGTTGACCGCCGTCGTATAAGTGAAATATTATTGAGTAAAACACCAATCACCTATCTAGTGAACTAGTTGTGAGTGAGTGACTGGCGCTAAGTGCACTTCTCTCATGAACTGGTCGTGAGAGAGTGATTGACGCGAAGTGCACTTATCTCATGAACTGGTTGTGAGTGAATGACTGATACTAAGTACACTTATCTCGTGATCTAGTCGTGATTGTGTTACTGACGCTGAGTGCACTCTCATGAACTGACTGAGTGACTGATGTTGAGTGTGTTGATGCTGAGTGCATGGACACGTCGTGAGTGCGTGACTGATACCAAGTGCACTTATCTCATGAACTGGTTGTGAGCGAGTTTCTGATGCTAAGTGCACTTGTCTCGTGTACAGGTCGTGAGGTCGTGACTGATGTTAAGTGCACTTATCTCATGAACTGTTCGTGGGATCGTGACTGATGTTCACTTATCTCATGTACTGGTGGTGAGGTCGTGACGGACGCTAAGTGCACTTGTCTCATAAAGTGCTTGTGAGTGGGTGACTGATGCTAAGTGCACTTATCTCGTGGACTAGTCGCGAGTGACTGACTGACACTAAGTGTACTTATGAACTGATCGTGAGTGACTGACTGATGCTAAGTGCACTTTTCTCGTGAACTAGTCGTGAGGTCGTGACTGATGCTAAGTGCACTTATCTCATGAACTGGTTGTGGGGATTGACTGATGCTAAGTGCACTTATCTCATGAACTTGTCGTGAGTGAGTGAGTGACCGATTGTTAGTGTTGTGTACGGAAAATAGTCATCGAGTTGGTTAAAAAAACTTTACCACTGGGATATGTGACTCTCTTCAAGGAGGCAGCTTGAAAGTGTTCCGGCTTTCACAATTGTTATATCCTTCAAGCGATCAACTTCCGGTAGACGAGTAGGTTTCTTTTTATATAGTTATAGGCTCTGTACTAAATCGTACGCTTTAAATGTAACTGATACCGCTTCGGTGGTCTAATGCTGGAGCGTCCGCCTCGAAGTCGGGAGGCCGGCCCCGATAGCAGAGTTTGTAGAGCGTCTGTTTCGGGGACGGTAGATTCAGGGTCAGCCCTGGGTCGGGTCACACCTATGACCTTAAAAAAGAGGAATTTGTAACTTCCCCGCTTGGCGTGCAACATTAAGGGGATAGTGCAATGACTGATTGGCCCGTATCAACTTACTTGCCTTCGGTAAGTCGTCGCAGTGAAGCAGCACTAGATAAAAGAGCGGTGGAAATCCGTCCTGCAACAAAGAGGTACCTTACATACACTCCGTCGTCGTCATATGACTGAACTATTGTTAAGCCTCAGGCACTCACTCACTCCCTCGAAGTCGGGAGACCGATTGGGCAATAACACGATGTGAAGGCCAAGCTATATACAGCGAAGATAAAATAAATCGACAGTCCGAAGCAAAAGCGGAAGTAGAAAGTAGTCTACCAACCTTCAAAAAATATTTAGCCTAAACACGTGAATGAAAAAAAAAATTCCGATGTAATTATTGAATTATTTATGTCAACGCATGGAGATGAATGGTTGATACACAACCTATATACAATTTTAAATGATCCTGTTTGCCACAAACAGACATGACAACCTGTCTTTTAGACTATATTTTATACATTTAAGTACTGGCATGCAATATCTGTTTCTATTTCAGAAGTGTACGTAAGCTGTGCCACGACTATTTTACGTTATCAAGATGGCCACTTCACTCAACCCATAAAGCAGGTAACCTGGTTATAGCTGCCATACAGAACCTTGTAAAATCAAGCTAAATCTTTGTTAGGTATGTATTACGTCTGGATGTATTCAGGGTCCTGAAACTGAAAGAGTGTCTGTGTAAATCTGCCATTTGCCCTTCATATACCTTACCGATGCTGCTTTAAAAAAACTGAGATGTCCTCCTTGAATGATGTCACTACCCAGGGCCCACAAAACAGACGGTGTATATTTACAGCGAAAAAACTTCGTGTAAGGCTGTATGAAAGTTAACTGCCATAAATAACACATATCATTTTTTCTTGTCAGGTGAAAATTGGGTTTATATTTAGTTATTAGGTCGGTGTTCACACCATTCTCAACAATATTTTTCTTCCAGATTAATAGCGTGGAGTAGATCGCAGGTAACAACCACTCTTCTCTGAATGAATAATTTAGGGCACTGTGTTCTTTGTACATACTTTTTAAGTGTAGAAAAATACTGCTTAACTGTGTTGCAGAACAGATCAGAAACTTTTTGCCGTGGCCTTTCCACACAAACCACTCCCATTACTCCCATTTAACATTTCCGATGTACTCATGTTCCACTCGGCATCACGAGCTTCGGACAAGCGTTAGAGTAGCTTGTTCTGTGTACAGCTTATTCGGGATATAGGCTCGAGAAGAAACATCAGAAACAGTGCACACTGGTTTCCGTTCGTCCCCTTAGTCATCCTCTACATACATACCGAGTTGTCCGAGTGCTTGGTTAAAGTATTATGGTTCATCCATTCGGTTATTCCCTCGAACCCCATTCTCGTAGTATGTCTTATTTTATTTCTATTTCCTCTTCCTGAGAGCGGGTCGTGGCCTAATGGCTATAAATTGCTTGGGCACACGAGGTGGGTGTGCACACCAGCTCTAGACCATATAAGACAATACAACATAGAGTGTTTCATGGTTTTATTTTAATTGTTCGTGGAAATGCTTAAATAGTAGCAAATTACATGCCACTAGCACCACGCGTAAGCGCATTTAGGTGAACAAAGTGGATTGAGTTTACTTTCAAACTAGAACTGTCTGCACTTATACGGCTTCCAAGCGGTCTGTACACACAGCATTCAGTGTCGACTTTCTAAAACTTTCCACTTTCTCCGCCACAGACCGTCCAAATCTATCAGTTCTATGTTCTTCTGAAAGGACCTCAGGTTTGTCTAATACGAGCTAAAAACATGTCCGTAATTCATATTAGACAACAAGTAAATTGCATTTACCAGATTTCGTACTTTTAACGAAAACAAACTATTTCAGCAAAACCCGTCATCACGATCTCCCATAAATGAACCATAGTGTCCATACTTTAGTCTGAAATGAATTTGCTAAGAATCGCTAGGAGTAGACTGGACTTGAACTCCAGGCTGATAGGACCGATAGTCTGGTGCCTGATAATTTCATGGTCATTGATGAAAAAGACCGGTGACTGTTTGGGGCGATATTTGAATGGGAGGTTTCTTCAATTTTGGTATGTATGTATGCTTGGTGTGTGTGTGTGGGGGGGGGGGGGGGGTGGGGGGGATGGGGGGCGTCATACGTATTTTTGATGGTTTTGATAACCTGAAAACTATACTCAGTAAAAAAAACAGTGTAATCCTGACGTCAAGGAACATTAGACAGTGAGTTTATTCAAGTATTTTTTTAGCTTTTATCTACTTTTTAGCTAATTTCATTGGTCTGTCTCAGCATAACTTGCATACCAAACAGAACGTTTATTTTTTTACAATATAAGTACGGCGATCCACCTAAAATTTGCAAAGACTATTAGCCGATTTACGGAAAAAGATGGTTTAAGATTATCAATAAAATTCTAAATGGCTGCTAAATCACGTGACTGGCCAAACAGCACAAAATGTCAAAAGCTGCTTCATATGTTGGCTATTAAAAATGCCAACTTTGTTTTTTCTACCTTTAGCGGTTTTGGAGATATTGCAATTTTAGGACCCGACTATGAATAAAAAAACAAGTTTTTAAACGAATTTTAATGACAAAACTGTCAGCCGTAACTCTGCGGTTCCGCAGTCAGAAATGAAGATCTGTAGTTGATCTGTCTACGGATCAATTTTCAGCTTGATATCTGGCCAGGTGACATTTGAAAAATGACACGAAAATGAACTTTAATTGCAATTTAAAGAAAAACTATACATCGTAGAAAAAACTAAAACCACGGTTTTGGATCAAACTGCATTTAATTGCTATATTTCTTTTTCAAACTTCAGCCACAGGTCATCACGTGACTACAACGACCAATACCGACCTTCCACTTTTCTGGACCGATTTGCATAAAATTTTCAATCCTGACACCCCCAGCAGTGTTGTACATGCATAAAAATTTTCACTGTTATCGGATAAGCGGTTCTGGAGAAGAATGTTTTTTTAGATTTCCATACTTCTCCAATATCGTCGAAAAGTGGGTCACAGGTGGGTAAAGTTTTATACTCCAACAGGTGGCCCAAGCGATTTGGTAATGTCGCCGTGACACGCTGTTTTCTCGCAAAACAAAACAAAAAAACAGTTGTTAGTGAAGAAGAAAAACTAGAATTGCATGCAGTTGTACGGCTTTCAAGCGGTCTGTACACATAGGTATTTAATGAGCTGTTTTAATAAATACAGGATATGCAGGACTTCAAAATTTGACAAAAGGTCGATTCATTGTATGCTGGCACATTTACCACTGTATCTTATATAATGCATATACACTCTATTCGTGACTAGGATGTATCTAAAAATATCGTAAGTATGCCAACCGATGTAGTTCGACGTCCTGATCACGAATCCAGTCGCAAATTGCGATCAGACCGCGAAAAATCGCAGTGTTCCCATTTTTGCAAGTCACGTGAAAGAAAGCTGTACATCTCTAAACCTGAATATCGTTGTATATAAAAGGCTATATATGTGTGGTGAAAATTGTTGACGTATGTCAAAAAACATAGGACATGCACGCCTTTGAATGATGCCCACAGGCAGATTTACCACATCTGGCACATTTACATATAGATGCCATATAGTGTAATACAACGTATGGATGGCTACGATGAAGATGTATCATATATATGTTCTCTTAATTATCTGGTTTACACTGAAGTTGCGAATGGGTCACCCAGTTCCATTGCAACGTTGTGCATATATTTCTGAAAGTCAGTTTTGTTTTGCGCAAACCTTGTCTTCTTTACAACACGCTAACTTGGCCCCGGTGATTGACAGATATCTACATATGCCTGGTCTCGGTGTTGGCTTTCTGACAACGGCGGAACTATTAGTAAAGCAGTCAGTCAGTGCATGGCAGTTCGTGGATTCATACGTGGAAGTATGAACTTGCGGTTACACGGGCCACGTTTTTTGCGTCCGAGAAGGAATCGCTGTTTTTCACTGGGCATGATTATCAAGCGGGAACGCGAATGGCCGGCCACCTGTCGTAGTGATAAACGGTGTAAGGTCGCATTGAAATATTCAAAGCCGTATATCTGGTTATGTAGTTATTTTCGACCAACAACTTATGCTCTCATATAAAAGATATAAGTGTACAGAAAATGTGTATGGAAATTTGAAGCGAAAAATGCCACTTCCTTGTGGTCTTAAACATATATATCACAGCATGGATAGTAAGTGAGATGCTGGCAAATTTTCCCCGACTTGACATAATTACAGAAGGATTTAAACGCTAACCGTCTCCCGGTTGTGTGGTATGACGCCGATGTGTTTCGGGCAGTTGAACGGCGAAGATGACTGACATTCGGGAATTTGATATCAGGCAGATTACGCCGGGCTTCATGCGAGATCACGCGCCTTTCTACGTGATCCTGCGGTACTGAGGCAAGGCTCGTGTATAGATGGGCGCCATCAGCGCAGTGATATCCCCTCAAAGTTGGCTATAATTGGTGATAGAGGAGTATCAGATATTTAATAATTGTTTTGAGATTCCTTGAGGCTAAATCTGTATCAGTGGTATAAAATCAAGCAACCACCTGCAGCTGAATTAACCAAAAACATCGAAAATAGAAATGAAATATTTACTCACGAATTAGGTAATGAATATTAACTTATTTAACATGGCGGCGCCCTCGAAAGACGGCACGAAAAGAGAGTTTCGTAGAGGTAATCGCATATGCCAAGGCCAGCGGTGGCGTCTCTGTAGAGTTAAAGGCAAAGCAGGTCACCGCTCTTCATGCGGCATGTGAGAAAAGAGATGTCATTGCGGTCCAATCGACTGGGTATGGTGAAAGGCTTGTATGTCAGCTTATGCCTGGGGTCATCCAGCGTCGAGAACACAATGTTGTATTTCTCTGAACTGAGATTCGCATTATTTGCCAAAACTTGTGATTTTTGTGAATGGACACTGTGAAAATAATCGATTCTGAACATTGCGAACGGAAATAACAGTGGACTCTGTGAACATTAGCTTGATTTTTAGTGTGATTGACTGTTCTCCCCAACGCTGGAGCAAAAAAGTATGGAAGCCCGTTACGGACATTTGGCCTTTGCACTGTAAGCTGGATTTCTACGATGTCGCGTATAGGACAATCGAGTTTACTCTGGTGAAGCTCCATGACACTTGTGCTCTATATAGATGTGCTGCATTTTCTACGGAAGCCCAGTATGTGACACACTGACTTGTGTTATTGTAATTCCTGGAAAATGGCGGAAGAACAAGCTAACAATATACACGCTCCTAATGTTGTACATGTCCCTACAAACATTCCACTGCCAACCAAACTGGATCTGAAAGGAAACTTGGCGACGAATTGGAAAAAAATCAGACGGATGTGGGACAATTATGAAACCGCAACTAGACTTTGTGATTCGGAAAGTAAATACAGGACTGCTACCCTACTGACTTGTATAGGCGTGGATGCATTGGATATTCTTGATGGTTTAACCTTCACACAGGAAGAGGATAAACAGGATATAGACATTGTACTGCAGAAGTTTGAAACATTTTGTGTCGGAGAGACCAATGAAACTTACGAGAGATACTGCTTTAATCGCCGAGACCAGGAGACATCAGAGACTGTTGACTCGTATGTTGCAGTGCTTCGTACACTTGCAAAGACGTGCAATTATGGACAGCTGGAAGATAGCTTAATAAGAGACAGAATTGTGGTTGGAATTCGTGACAACAATACTCGAAAGAGGTTGTTGCAGGATGCGAGACTGACTTTAAAATCTTGCATTGATGTGTGCAGAGCACATGAATCGGCTTCTCAGCAAATGAAATCTATGGCTTCTGTTGACGAAGTTCAGCAGGTAAGGGACAAACATAAGAACAAAACCCAACACAGACAGAAAACGCAGAAGCAACATAAAGGGAAACAGAAGAACCATTCAGAGCTGGAATGTAAATTCTGTGGCAAACGTCATCCTTTTGTTAAGGAAAAATGCCCTGCCTGGGGTAAAGTTTGCTCCCACTGTGATAAACCCAATCACTTTTCGTCCAAATGTCCAAATAAAGGCAAACAGAGACAGCATAAAGTTCATCAAGTGGACACTGATGAGGAATCATCAGATGGGGAAGAGGAATATGTGCTATCCGTAAGTTCAAAAGGAAAACAGACTGACACCAATGGCAAAGGATTTCCAAAACGTATCTTTGCCCGATATTCTCCCTGAGAATCTCTACGCTGAAATCTACAATGACAGACAACTGAAGAAAGTGGAAAAATCCACAACAACCCTGGTTATGTTCAATGGAACAGAAACTATACCTGTCGGGAAACGCCGCATTTCAATGAAAAATCCTAAGAATGGGAGGAAATACAGCGTTGAATTTGTCATCGTGAAGGGTGACTACAGACCTCTGTTGGGAGCCAGAGCGGTTCAACAGATGAATCTTATAACCGTAGAGACTGAGAATATTATGCTGCTGTCGCATCAGCACAGTGATGATGTGAAGTCAAGGAAACAGCCTGGTGTTACCATGAATGAAATCAAGTCTTCCTATAGAGATGTTTTTCAAGGAGAAGGAAAACTGGAAGGACTGCTACATCTTGAAGTCGACGACAAAGTGCAACCTGTTGAGTTGCCATGTCGCAAAGTTCCTGTTGCTCTTCAGCCTAAACTGAAAGAAGAGTTAGAGAATCTGACCAAGAAAGGTATAATTAAGCCAGTCACCGTGCCTACTGACTGGATTTCAGCAATGGTTGTGGTTTCTAAACCCGATGGACGACTTCGTCTGTGTATCGATCCAAAACCTCTGAACTCTGCTCTGAAACGAAACCATTACCTAACCCCCACGATCGATGATCTCCTTCCTGATCTTGCCAATGCTAAATGCTTTAGCCACGCTGACGCGAAGAATGGATTCTGGCACGTTGAGCTCGATGAAGAGAGCAGCCACCTGACCACTTTTGAAACTCCTTGGGGACGGTACCGCTGGCTCCGTATGCCATTTGGTATTTCTACCGCACCGGAAGAATTCCAGCGTAGACTCAACGAAGCACTGGAAGGTCTAGATGGTGTGAAAGTAGTACACGATGATGTTCTAGTTTTTGGTGTTGGAGACACTGACCAAGAAGCTGACGAGGATCACGATAGAAAGGTGATTGCCTTCATGGACAGATGTCGTGAGAAGAACATTAAACTGAATCAGAGTAAGTTTCAACTTCAAAGTGCCGGGAGGTTCCATACCTTGGACACATCTTGTCTTCTTCTGGATTGAAAGTTGATCCTTCTAAAGTGATGGCAATCAAGGATATGCCAGCCCCGACGGATAAGAAAAGTGTACAACGTCTGTTAGGCATGGTCAACTTCCTCCAGAAATTTGCCCCAAAACTATCATCGACAACTGCCCCTTTAAGAGAACTTCTCAAAAATGAGAATCACTTTCTCTGGGATGAAGAAGTCCATGGAAAATGTCTTCAGGAAGTGAAGGATATCTTGTCAAGTCCTCCTGTTTTGAGATATTTTGACGACAAAGCTGAAACAGTACTTCAATGCGATGCTTCCCAAGATGGACTGGGAGCATGTCTCATACAAAATGGCCAGCCGGTGGCCTATGCATCGCGTTCCTTGTCTTCTGCAGAGAAGAATTATGCACAGATTGAGCGAGAAATGCTCGCCATTGTCTTTGGAATGGAACGGTTCGAACAATACGTCTATGGAAGGAAAGTCAGGATTGAATCCGACCATAAACCACTGGAATCAATCGTCCGCAAAAGCCTACACAGCGCCCCGAAGAGACTACAACGCATGCTATTGAGGCTGCAGAAGTTTGATTATGAAGTGACCTACAAGAAAGGAACAGAGATGTATCTTGCCGACGCACTCAGTCGCGCATACTTACCATATTCCAAGACAGCTACAAATGAACATGGAGATATGCTAATTGACGACAGGTGTCCAACAGCTATCGAGACGGAATCCAAACAGCCACGTCATCGGATCCAACCATGTCAACACTGAAGAGAGTGATACAGGATGGATAGCCAGACAGAAAGGAAGATGATCCCTTTACAGTACAGCAATACTTCCCATTCAGAGATGAACTCTCCGTTCAGAATGGAATAGTGTTTAAAGGTGAGAGAGTTATCGTTCCTGTTAGTGTCAGACCAGAAATCTTGCACCGGCTCCACTCATCGCACATTGGTCTTCAGTCATGCATTCGAGGAGCCAGAGAGCTAGTATACTGGCCGAACATGATAAAGGACATTACCGATTTGTTAAGTAAGTGTAACACGTGCAACGCCTTACAGAACAACCAGCCGAAAGAGACTCTCATCAGCCATGAGATTCCCAGTCGCCCATGGGAGAAAGTGGGTTGTGACCTATTTGAGTTTGATGGCAAGGATTATATGATACTGGCAGACTATTACTCTGACTACTTCGAGATTGATCGACTACATGACAAAACGGCTACTACAGTGATAAAAACGATGAAATCACAGTTTTCCCGTCATGGAATTCCTGTCCAGCTCATGTCAGACAATGGCCCTCCCTATAATTCGACCGAGTTTAAGAAGTTTGCCGACAAGTATGAGTTTGAACATATTACTTCTTCGCCACGTTATCCGCAATCAAATGGCAAAGTGGAAAGCGCAGTTAAAACCGTGAAGCAGCTCATGGCCAAATCTCTACATGCCAAAACAGATCCCTTCCTTGCTTTGCTAGAATGGAGAAACATACCAGCAGAAGGAATTGGTAGCTCATCAGTACAGAGATTGTTTGGACGAAGAACAAGGACTCTTCTACCAGCAACCAACGAACTTCTCAAGTCGAAAACTGTTGACAGAGTCACCGATAAACTGGCAAGTAGAAAGCTGAAACAAGCTCGATACTACAATCGTTCCGCTCGTGATCTCGCTGATCTGCAACCTGGAGATGTGGTAAGACTTAAGCCCCACAACAGAGACAAATAGTGGCAGAAAGCAGTTGTTGACAAACAAGTAGACATACGCTCCTACAGCATTCACACTGAAGATGGTAGACGGTTCAGAAGAAACCGCCGTGATCTAAGAACGACAAAGGAAGACTGCCCAGAGGTAAGAATGCCCGAGGTATATACTCCAGCCCAAGTACCAGAAAAGGAAGATCGCCTCGTGGATACCAGGACAACAAGTCCACCGCGTCAGGAAGTAAACCCAGAAACTCCAAGCACCGTGGTTACGCGTACTTCGTATGGACGAGTGGTGCGAAAGCCAGCACGTTTTCAGGACTATATATCTCAGTGAGAAGTTGTATTTTTGACTTTATCGTATCAGTGACTTTGCTACCGGTTGTGTATGCCCTGGACAGTGCCGTGAAGAGTTAATTTCAATTTTCACTCACTATATCATGTTGTTAAATGTTTCTTTTCAGAGGTTCTTCCACATCTTCAATTCAGAGACTGTTGAACATCCAGAACATTGGTTTAAGTCGTCGTGTTTCAAAGAACTGTAATTTCTTTCACAGTTGTTCTTTTACTTATTTCATGTTGAAAAGGGGGATGTCACGTAATTGGCCTAACGTAAATCCGTTTCCAATAAGTATAGTTTTACATACTCTCCTGGTCCGACGTTGCAGGACCCTGCTGTAGGGTTCCGATGTTATCTTCAGTAAAACAGTTGACTTGTTCGAACTATCAGAAGTCTGTTCAATTATTCAACTCCCGCAGCACCCAAAGCGACGAAACAGGTGCGTTCGCCTTCACGTGTAGTTGTTAACGTAAGGCAAAAGAAGTCATCTCAGATCAGGTGACGTAATGCACGAGCCTCGCTTTCGACGTCGCTGCTGTAAAAACTGTGGTGCCTAAGTCTGTTAGAGATGTAATCTCAACATAGGCATTAAGTACGTCTATTTTAGAATGGCTGGGCTCGTATCGCTCACGCGGGGGCCTCCGTGGTTCAGTTGGTTAGCGCGCCAACGCAGAGTTATGACCCCAGAAGCCTCTCACCAATGCGGCCTCTTTGAGTTCAAGTCCAGCTCATGATGGCTTCCTTTCCAGTCCTACGTGGGAAGGTCTTGCAGCAACCTGCGAATGGCCGTGGGTTTCTCCCGGGCTCTACCCGGTTTCCACCCACCATAATGTTGGCCGCCGTCGTAAATGTGAAATATTCTTGAGTACTGGGTAAAACACCCATCAGATAAATAAATAAATATCGTTCACGCCAGTCAGTCATGTCAGAGTTCCATCGCAGCTTACCGAATTTGTCACTTGATGAAAATTTTAAATATTTTAAATGCTGTGCTTGGCATAGTTTGATGTTCTCATCACTAATCTGGTCTTTTTACTTTTCTCTGATGCACAGTTTTGTCGAGAATTGCCATTAAAATGGAACGAAAAAGTGCAATTTCCCCCCATATTTGGAGGTCACCTGACACAAAACGGCTATAGCTGTAAAGCTGAAAATGGGCGAGTGCAAAGGACTATATGTGTACTACATGTGTCTGGAAAATCGTTGAAGTGTCTAAATAAATGCGTGAGTTGCAGTGTTTGAAAAATTATCCAAAGGCCGATTTGCTATATTTGGCACTTTTGACGTCCCCTTGTTTTATAATGCATTTTAAATACATTTATGTCTATGATCAATGTACGAACACAGCTGTGTTGTACGTATGCTACCCGACGTAGTTTGACGTCCTGATGAGGAATCTGGTCTTATTTCCTTCCTGCGACATGTAGTGTTGCTGCAAATTGCTATCAAATTGAGAAAAAGCGCAATTTCCACCATATTTAGTGGCCACGCCACGGAAAACTGTTACAGCTGTAAGGCTGAAAATCACTAAGAGCAAAGCACTATACATGTACTCTATGTATGCTGAAAATCTTTGAGCAAAAGCGGACATGCACGCCTTCAAATATTACCCAAAAGTCGATTTACTCCGTCTGGCACATCTCCCTACATGTGATATACAGTGTACTTACAATGCACTAATGACTACGAAGAATGTAGGCTTTTTGATTAAGTTGGTTGTGTATCTATACATGGACACGATTAAGTTAACCCGAAACGACACCAAATAGGCCGGCAATGCCAGCTTGAACCCCGGCACCGCTGCTTTAGCAGCCATAATTTTGGTGTTTTTGGGTCATAACCTGAAAGCTATACTAAGTACAAAACTAACTCGTACAAATTTGTAATCCGGACGTCAAGCATTGCTAGACAGTGTGTTTATTTAATAATTTTGAGAAGTTTTTAGACTTTTTAGCCTAGTAAATGTTGTAGATCACTGTTCGTAGATCACCTTGCCTTGGGATTGACACGCTTTCGAAAACGCTGTTCTTTTTGCGCAATCTTAAACGTTTATTGAAGGGCATACACTTGTCATTCACCAATATGTTGTGCATGTCTGTATGTTACACGCTAGAAAGTTCTTCAGTAACTTGCCAAAGGTTGGCAGTTTACCCCAGGCACAGCGGTTTTTACTCATAACGCTGGTCATCATCGTATAAGTGAACAATTATTGAGTTTGGCGTATAACAACAACCAAATAAGTAAAAAAAGAGTTTTTCCTGCTCCTTTTGTATTTATCCACAACTGACGTCTATACTATATCAAGTCGATTGAAAATTTCAATTTCATAGAGGGAAATCTTGTAAGGTGGTCTTACAGGTTCCTTGGCGATCACTCGCGGCGTTTGCCTTCCATCAGTATGGCAAATGCATAAAAATACGTAGGCTACGTGGATGAAACATGAAAAAGTTCGTTAGCAACTTTTCAAAAAACGGCGCATGGTTTTCCCCGGTGAATTCTGGTTTCTTCTGGTTAACTGAAATATTCTTGAGCTCGGCGGGCAAACATCAGTAGAAAATGATCTAGAGACCACTCTGTGAACGCTAATGTCTCCCCGGCCCACCAGCTAGCTAAAATGTACAAGTCCCCACCATTCAGATAAAAAGACAATTCACCTAGCATTTGTGTCGTATCTTGGAATTGTGAAGAATTGTTTAAAGATTCTTCGGTTTGGATCCAGAATTGGTTGACAAGCAAAATATAATAGATTTGTGGAAATTATGTCAAGCACAAGCAGTGCGCAAATTTTGATCAAAATCCGTTCGTTACTTTTTATCAACATCTGACAATGGTGAATCAATCGTTTAAACGATTAATGCATCCGGGTCCAGACATACGGATGGCATGAAATGGTACTTGTACAAAGGCTTAGTGGTGCACAAAGTTACATCTAAATCCGTGCCTAACTTTCCCCGTCAAATTGTTGACAGACAAGTGACAATGGTGAAGAATCGTTTATTAACATTTCCTGCATCCGGGTCGCTACCAAAATGTAATGAACTTATGACCAAGATGTTAAGATGTGCACCAAATTGGCAAACATTTGCTAACAGACACCCATCTTGTATGACGACTGGTACACGAATGTCTGTTTCGACGCATATAGATGCAGACAGATAGGCAGACAGACAGATAGGCAGGCAGACAGATAGGCAGATAGGCAGGCAGACAGATAGGCAGACAGACAAAAAGTCAGATAGTAGGTCAAAAGTAATCCTTTCCTTTTGTATGTATCGAGCGATTTGCACCTTTAGGTTTGCGTTCGTGGAAAGCATGGGAAGATCTGCAAGCAACCTTCGCATGCAAAGTCGTGTGTTTCCAATTGGCTCTGCCCCGTTTCCTCACACCACAATGCCGATCTCCATCACATAATTAAATATATAAATAATTTGGAAAGCCTTCTAGTTCGTTTTGTAGATATTGTTGTGCCTTTCGCTGTCCAGTTGCAGTTGAACTTAGATCACCTTGGCAGCTCCGTTCTCCGCCTGTCGCTGTTAGTTACTGTGGGACAAAAAATACTGGACGATCTGGAGAAAATATGGTCCTAATTAGGTCATATTCGTGATTTAACCTCCGTGATTTTTATTCTGCAGGGGTTGGGTAGGGTAGTTTCCCTTGCTGTGGACTCAGACCTGGGGATTCTGTTCTGGTCAGATGTATCGGCGGCAAAACGTGGTATATACAGAACTAAGATAGGGGATTTCACTAAGGTCGAACGTATCATATCAGGTAAGAAAATACGTGCGTTTTACACGAAACCTGGACAGAGGGATACTGAAGTGGAAGGTCAGACACATTTTTAACATATATGAAATCCACTGAACAGGCCGTGGCTGCGTGACACGGGGCATAGTTCAAACCTATTCCTGGTAAGTGGGTTGTCAACATTCTAAAACTTTCATTGTCCTCGGCACCTTAAGCATTGAAGGATTGATGGTGCTGTCTTGTGTGGTATTGCATTGAGTGAGACCACATGCCCCTACACCCCTATCCCAAGCCCCACTACCCCCCCCCCCCCCCCCTATATGGCATGTGTCACACGAGGAAGACTTTATCTGTAACTAGCCAAAGGTCGATGGTTTATTCCTGACATTCCGGTTTTCCCCAATCCATAAAACTGCATGGTCACCATCGTGTATATAACAGAGCTTAAAGACGTAAACAGTACAGACGTTAGCATTGCTGCTCTGTCGTCATGTGAAGGAAATATTGGAACTGTGGCCAAGTGGTGACTTGCTAGCACAGTACTCAACAGCCTCTCACCTATACGGTCGCTGTGGGATCAAGTCCAGCTCATGCTGGCTCCCTCTCTGGCCGTGACAAGGTTTACCAGTGACTTGAAGATGGCGGGCTTTGCACGCGTCCCCACCGGCCGTAATGTAACCCGCCGTCGTGTAAGTGAAATTTTTTTGAGATGGGTAAATAAATTGATATGGTGGACATATTGCTGACGATCTAAAACTCTAAAGTGAAAATTTGGAAGGATGAAGCCGATGTTCTTATGACTCTTTCGAGAGGATATTTTTGTTACAATGACTGAAAGTTACTTGTATGTCTGTAATCTCTGTGACAGAAAGGAATGAAACTGATAACTATTAGACAACATTCAGTGTTTCAAATTATAGTGCCGGTTATCCAATGAAGAATAAGTTCTTAAACTAATTTTTGTATGTTTCATTTTTTTCCTTCAGATGTGGATGTCGTGAATGGCATTGGGCTCGACCCTGGCCGCGGTCATGTTTACTGGACAGACGAATCAAGAGGGACGTTAGAAGTGGCTCGATATGACGGTACGGACAGAGTGGTTTTGCTGGTGGACCAGTTCGGCTTACCCCGCGGAGTGGCTGTACAGGCGACAGATGGGTAAGGGAAGGAGTGGACTTTTCCAAAGGATCAAGCAAAAGAAAATTTAGTTCGTCCAGTCATATACAAAATCAACGCGACACATTTTCTGGCACAGTGGCGACTCGGGTACAAGCCGGGCTGATCGTAGGTCTCTAGCAATACACGAGTAGACTACGTCACCAGTTTGCTCACACACAGTCTGAGTACGACTGAACAATATAGACTACACATGTAGCTTAGGCCGGAATTATTTTAGTTCCTCAATCTTGCATAAGGCACCAAAGAAGTATGCATTTCAATGAGTAAGAGGAATAATGGAATAATACAACGACGATATATGGCAGTCAATATGACTGATTCATTGAATCTACCAAGAACCCAGGTACTACAGTGCGGCTTCCCCCGTAATCACAAACATGTGCACTATGGGTACCGATATTCGGAACAGTTAATAAAACAGACATGTCACTCTTAATTTGTGTATGCCGATCAGGTACGGGAACGCCCCTGGCTGGCCTAGCAGTATATCAGGTTCTGCTGCAAAATCACACTCTTTCCTCTTCGGCTTTAAGTCAGGTGGTTTATGTGGTAGGGCCTACTGCAGAAGGACTGTTTCACGGCGCAAATCAATGATATGTAATTTACCATGTGTTTACGACTGAAGGTGAACTTTCATTGCTTAGAAAAGACTACCACATTTATAGCCTAAGCTCTTACTGGCATTGTTTGTGAATATTCATAATGACGTACATACAATTAGAACTTTGCCACGCACGTGATGTTTACGATTCCTTCCCAGGTATCTGTTCTGGGGCGACCAAGGAACGGGTCACATACACAGATCTCGTCTTGACGGCAGTGAGCGAGCGATATTATTGAATGATACCATCTGGCCTAACGCTGTCGTTTGGGATTCCTACAGAAGGTAAACGAATCGAAACAGGAAACCACATGCGATAACGAGGAAACCTTTCTAGAAAAGTGGGTTCAGGTAAAGCAGCTATGGCAAAGCTTCAAAATTCATAACCCAAAATTCAAGCACAGCTACAATCAAAATGTTTTGCTCTAGGAATTTTTACCCAAATTCTTTATTGCACAACAATGTACCAACCACAGTTTGAGTTCCTGTTCTGAGTTTGGCTTTAAAAGCACTTGCAATTTATGTCTTAAGTTGCTGGATAGATGCGAGCTTTGGTTTATGAAGCTTCGCATGCATACACGAGAGCTTAACACGCCACTCAACACTACCGGTGGAATGGAGTTGGTCCAAGTCGGTGATGGCCGAATAAGACTTCCAGATTGAATAGCATATATACGTCTATACCGACTGGAGTGCAACTTCTGTTGATTCGCGTCGTTGTATCGGGTTGATTTGAGTTGTGTGTTAAGCTCACGTGTATTTATTTTTTTATTTATCTGATTGGTATTTTTCGCCGTACTCAAGAATATTTCAATTATACGAGCATTATGGTGGGAGGAAAGTGGGCAGAGCCTGGGGGAAACCCACGACCATCCCTGACAGACCTTCCCACGTACGGCCTGAGAGGAGGCCAGCATGGGCTGGACTTAACTCACAGTGACTGCATTGGTGAGAGGCTTCTGGGTCATTACGCTGGGCTAGCGCGCTAACTTATTGACCAGCTCACGTGTATGACGAGCTTAAAACCTAATCGGAGTGCCTATGGTATAACTATAACATTTCACTTAGAAGTAGGTTTTGCAAAACAGTTTAATATTCAGGATTTTCAACCCTATTTAAGACAGAGAAGTCAGTCAGTGTTTTACAAAAGAGAAAAGATGCATTGGCTTGTGTTGCCCATACTGTACAAAGCATCCTGAACAGTTGTCTCATACCGCCACGATATGACTGTAGTACGCCAATATGACGTTAAGCCATTCTCCTTCACTTAGAATACTTTAACTAGTCGTTAGCAGATACAATAAGACAAAATAAATCAAACTAGGCTGTGTCGGAGACTTTTGGCAATATAAAAGTACAGGTGTTTCTGTTCAAAATCCAAAATAAGGTTCATAACATTTATAGCGTGGTTTGATTTATAACTTTTTCAAACTTTACAATCATGTTAAGACTATAAATAGTACAGTTATGGGTCTAATATTTTCTGAGAGGCAATAAATTG
This sequence comes from Liolophura sinensis, assembly GCF_032854445.1. Taxonomy (NCBI): domain Eukaryota; kingdom Metazoa; phylum Mollusca; class Polyplacophora; order Chitonida; family Chitonidae; genus Liolophura; species Liolophura sinensis. Next base: position 560,793 of record NC_088303.1, on the reverse strand, counting down.
GCCCATTCTTGGTACATAGAGAAAAGCTGATTTGATTAGCTAATAAGGATATTTTTGCCATAAAATCTGGGACTATTCACTGCATGAGTTCAGAGATTTGTCACGACCTGGCGTTGTTTCCTTTTTTCTCTCCAGTTCTTTGCTTTGGGTGGACGGATGGACAAACAAGATGATGGCAAGCACTGGTGACGGGGATACGCAAGCTATTTTCTCTGACCTGTCAATCCTGACTAATGAGTCATCCTTGTTTGGCCTGACCGTTGACAGTGGGCAGTACATGGCCACGCTTCGTGATGGGCGGATCTTCCTCCTGTCGACCAATGGGGAATTATCCCGTGTGATGGAGGTCGGGGATCTGCAGAATTGTACAGACTTGTTCGCGATTGTTGCAAGGCGCACCGAAGAAGATGTCAACGGTGCTTATCACTTACTGATATAACCACAAACTGAGTATAGGATATAGGTTACTATGAAAAATCATCGGCATTATATGGCGTGCCATACCGCAGATTTTATTTAACGAAGTCTATCCGATTTAGACGCGGCTAATTGGCCAGGGACCTGTCAGTCAATACATGGCTAGTAGTTTCCTTGCTCAGTTCGACTTGTCTTCACGTGAAGACTTTTCTACAGCAATAACTTCATCCCGTTTATTTGAGTGTTATCTCTTGTAACGTAGTATAGATTTACTCTTGCTGTTAAGTGTGGCGTGCACCCCATCCCTTTTCAGGGCTTGGAAAACGCCAAATTTATAATTTCACTCACTCACTCACTCGCAGCAATAACTACTTTTGAATTGCATTGACAGGGGACAGTGTAATTCCTCTCGGTTGAGGGACAAATTAGAGTTTGTCGGGTGTGGACTCCAGTAATGAGTTGTTTCCATTGTTATACATGGTCACAAAGTAGAATAAGAGATCCATCCATTGCTTTGAATTATTTAATAACATTGAACGCTCAAGACAGCTGATTGGACAATGGGATATTTGTCAGATTCTTTGCTGATTTGCTAACATCTCTTAGAAATCGGTTGTAATTTCAGGTTACAAATAAGTAAACTAAATTACATAAGGTTAACATAGGCAAGCTCATGATTTTTCAACAACTTATAAGTTTGATTATGAGAGGAGGAAAAATTTTTTATTAATTTTCTTTGGGGGGGGGGGTCTCATTTTTTCATGCAGTGTCTGTCCCATGTGGTACAAGGAAGGCCATCCCGTGCTCTCATATGTGTTTGCCGAGTGATCAGTACGGATATCAGTGCACATGTCCTACCTATGGAGGCTACTCATTGGCTGATGATAGGCTTTGCAAAAGTAAGTCTGGACGCCGTGGTATTGTGAAATTGTAAAATTAAATCAGGGCGCTGCGCTTTTGTGAAATTGCAGAATGAAATCTGGGCATTGTGATAATGTGAAATTGTATGCGGCCTTTGTTGTCTTAACTTGAGAGGTTTGATTGTGTTGTCAAAGCTTACTTATTTTGTCAAAAGCTTACTTGTGTTGTCAAAGCTTACTTGTGGTGTTAAGCTTAATTGTGTTGTCAGGGCTTTACTTGTGTTGGCAAAGCTTACGTGTGGTGTTAAGCTTACTCGTGTTGTCAAAGCTTACTTGTGTTTTCAAAGTTTACTTGTGTTGTCAGAGCTTTACTTGTGTTGTCAAAGCTTACTTATTTTGTCAAAGCTTACTTGTGGTGTTAAGCTTACTTGTGTTGTCAAAGCTTATTATAAATGAAAGCACTTATTCGGTGCCACCAATTCCATACAAGCATAGATGCTCAAAATTCCAGATACGTGTTTAGCGAACGTGTCAAAATAAAACGAAGGTGTAAAGTTTTATGAAATGCAGACTGTTCGATTTTGCTATTATGTCTTCGAATCTTTCTGGTTATATTTACCCTATATTTCATTTTGGTCTTGCAGCACTTGTTTCTCATTGCATCGAATGAAGTCATTTTGTTTGATTAAAATGTTTGTGTCCTTTTCTGATAGTTCCTTCGGAAATTCTTCTTTACACGTCGGCAAAGAATGGAGAGGTTGGCTTCATCGATTTGAATAAGCCAACCGAAATGCAGCGCACGTTGATTGGAAGAGCAAGACAGCCAATGGGATTAGCGTACGATCCGATTGAACAGGCAGGTCTTTATGGTTATAAAAATTGACTTGATGAAGGAGGTAATATTTGGTCTCTGAATAAATTATTTTAAGTATGTATGTATGTGTAAAAGAAATATTTTGTTAACTTCACTTAGTTTTGCCAAGACCTAACACTACATTACAATTTAAGTTTAGGATTGTCAAATGTCTGCTAATACATATACTTAGATGTTCGAGTGTCCGTCCTTAGGTAATTAGATGGACGGATGGATAAGTCTAATTTGATGTGAAAAATAGTGACATAAATTCATGAGGAACAGTTTTGCTCTGCCACGCTGTTGCCTTAGACTGACACATCGAAGGAAGAAACAATCCAAACACAAGAGGAAAATAAAGCCTCCATTTTCCACTTCCAGGCCGTTTTCTACAGTGATATCAAAGAGAGTAGGATTTATCGGGTGCTGTTTAATGGTTCCGGAGCTCAAATTTTTCTGTCTGCCGATGATGGTGTCGGTTTGGTTGATGGTAAGAGATGTAGGCCTGATGGGTAAGAGGATATATCTGGACTGGCTTGGTGTCGTGTTTTTACTTTAGAACATTGTGTTTTGATCAAGGCAAAGTGTGAAAATCTGTTGATCATATAATGAGGTTTTCTTGGTGCTTGAAAATATAAAATAGCAGCTCCAGTGTATTCAAAACACAGTAATTAGGAATGTCACTCAGGTTAAATGATGATGAATGTAATCGATTTAAAGAGGCACGAAAACGAATCGCAGCGGCGAACATTACTGTAGGCAAAATAAAGCAATGCATTGTAGTCTAGGCTTTGGTGAAAGTAAATATCTCTGTACATTAGAACAATCCAATGTATCTTCATGTTAAAATTGCTATATGTGTTTTCCATGTCAGATCTGGCTGTGGATTACGCGCAGAGACACCTGTACTTCACGAACTACGGCATTGTAATGTGTAACGGTTCGGTCTACTCGTGGCACAAAGTGGAAATGGTGAATCTGAGAGATCGAAGCCGCTACATCCTTACCAACATGGCGACGAAACCCCATGCCCTGTCACTGGACCTGCTACATGGGTACGGGTCTAAGCCCATCTGTGGAGGAAGCGAAACACGTGTCTGTTGTGATGTTTGTTCATGTGTAGTTCGCTTCAACATTGCACGGACGGTTTCATCATTGTGGACCGTTTACACTTGGTTTAAAGGAAAAGAAAGCCAACAATGTATACAGTACAACTCTTATGTATTGTTCTGCAAACTTAATAACAACAATATGCTTTGAAAACCCAAACATCAAGTCCAGCTTTCGTGAACCACTCAAGTCGATAATCCCAAGACCCATTTCTAACACAACCAAAAACAGTTTCCAAAGGAATAAGTAAAAAATAACATATAAACGGTAAATAAAGCCGGTAAAACACAGGCCTAACAGACTACCAAATTACCAGTATCAGAATGCCATATTGATTATAACCCGCCTAAGCCCCTCGCATTTCAGGGTGTTGAACCATTAGTTTTACCGTGTCTCTGGATGTTCTATGCAAGGAAATAGTCTCCTTACTAAGCCGTCTGTCCATCATTCCCTGAAACTCTAAAACGTATCTGCTGCTTGAAAACCAAATTCACTGATTTTTGCTCTCAGGCAGTTGATTTAAGATATTTAAGACGAAAAGTTACTCCACGTGGACGGAGTTGGTTTCCCAAGTACCCACAGACACAGCATTAACTTACACAATACATTATTAACAGTTTGACTGTATCGTGTTATTAATTGCCTATTATTCCCTTATTCCGTTTAATTTCAGACTGGTGTACTTCGCTGACAGAGACAACGGATCTGATTTTCTCTGGCAAATGAACATGGCAGGTTTTCAACAGAAGAAAATAATTTTGGACATCAACGGCGACATCCAAATAAACTCCATCTCCATCAGCTCGTCTAATTCCGCTTTATATTTTGTCGCATCTGATCTGACATCCTCAGACCAATCATGGTGCGTGTATGAGATTTCCCTTGTTAATCTGGGCAGTAATCTCAAGACTCGACGACTTGAAATCTCACTGACGGTATGTTCTGTGCGAGGTCTGTCAATGAATAATCTTCAATTTGAAAACATTCAATATTGTTCTGCGTACTAATTGCTTACCACTCTGAATATCTTTCGGCTTCAACTTGTTTACAGGGTGCTGCCGATGTTACTTCAATGGGATTTTCTTTATTTTGGACGGACCAGGTGGAAAATTCCGTTATGTCATATGAGAGAAAATCTGGTACTATCAGCGTGCTACAAAACCACTTGAGCGCCGACAAAATCAAGTATACACGACAAGAGGTATCATGGACAGGTAAAATGATTTTGTACACGACAAAAGATATTATTGACAGGTAAGCTGATTGTATACAGGACAAAAGACATGATGGGCGACTAAGATGATTCTATACAGAACAAAAGGTATCATGGACAGGTAAGATGATTTTATACATAACAAAAGGTATCATTGACAGGTAAGATGATTTTTATACACAACAAAAGGTATCATGAAGGGTTAAGATGTTTTTATACACGACAAAAGGTATCATTGGCAGGTAAGATGATTTTATACACAACAAAAGGTATCATTGACAGGTAAGATGATTTCATAAAAAACAAAAAGTATCATTGACAGGTAAGATGATTTTATACACGACAGAAGGTATCATTGACAGGTAAGATGATTTTATACACTACAAAAAAAACTTCATGGGCAAGAAAGATGATTTCATACACAACAAAAAGTATCATTGGCAGGTAAGATGATTTTATACACAACAAAAGGTATCATTGACAGTTAAGATGATTTCATACACAACAAAAAGTATCATTGACAGATAAGATGATTTTATACACGACAGAAGGTATCATTGACAGGTAAGATGATTTTATACACTACAAAAAACTTCATGGGCAAGAAAGATGATTTCATACAAAACAAAAAGTATCACTGACAGGTAAGATGATTTTATACACGACAAAAGGTATCATTGACAGGTAAGATGATTTTATACACGACAAAAGGTGTTATGAACAGGTAAGATGATTTTAAACGTGACATAAGACACCATGGGCAACTTAGATGATTCCATACACAACAAAAGGTACCATGGGCGGCTAAAATGATTTTATACAGAAGGTATTATGTCAAGTTAAGATGATTTTATATACGACAAAAAGTATCATTAACAGGTAAGATGATTTTATACGCGATAAAAGACATCATATGCAAGAAAGATGATTCAATACACAACAAAATTATCCAGTAGGATATTTTTAAACGCAACAAAGGACATGATGGGCGGGTAAAATGATTTTATACACAACAAAAGGTATCATTGACAGGTAAGATGATTTTATACATGACAAAAGCTATCATGGACAGGAAAGATGATTTTATACACAACAAAAGGTATCATTGACAGGTAAGATGATTTTATACATGACAGAAGGTATCATGGACAGGTAAGATGATTTCATACATGACAAAAGCTATCATGGACAGGAAAGATGATTTTATACACAACAAAAGGTATCATTGACAGGTAAGATGATTTCATACACAACAAAAGGTATCATTGACAGGTAAGATGATTTTATACACAACAAAAGGTATCATTGACAGGTAAGATGATTTTATACATGACAAAAGCTATCATGGACAGGAAAGATGATTTTATACATGACAAAAGGTATCATTGACAGTTAAGATGATTTTATATATGACAGAAGGTATCATTGACAGGTAAGATGATTTCATACATGACAAAAGGTATCATGTACAGGTAAGTTGATTTTATATGTGAGAAAACACATCCTGGGCAAGTAAAATGATTCGATACACAACAAAAGGTGCCATGAAGAGTTAAGATGGTTCTAAACACGACTAAACGAAGATGATTTTATATGCGAGAAAATTTATCACGAACAGATAAGATGATTTTAAACGCGACAAAAGACAGGTGATTTTGTACACGACAAAAGGCATAATAGACAGGTACGTTGCTTTTTTTTTTTTAAAAGACGTTATGGGCAACTAAGATGATTCCATATAGAACAAAAGGTATCACGAAGAGTTAAGATGATATTGTACACGACAAAAGGTATCATTGACAGGTAAGTTGATTTTATACACGACAAAAGATATCGTGGGCAGGTAAGACGATTTTATACATGACAAAAGGTATCATGAACAGGTAAGACGATTTTATACATGACAAAAGGTATCATGGACAGGTAGGACGATTTTATACACGACAAAAGGTACCATGGACAGGTAAGACGATTTTATACACGACAAAAGGTACCATGGACAGGTAAGACGATTTTATACACGACAAAAGGTATCATGGACAGGTAAGATGATTTTATACACGACAAAAGGTATCATGGACAGGTAAGACGATTTTATACATGACAAAAGGTATCATGGACAGGTAAGACGATTTTTGTACACAGGAAAATGTATTATGGACAGGTAAGATGCTTTTATGCGCAAACAAAAGGTATTATAGAGAGGTTGGATAAATTTGTACATAAGAAAATGTATTATGGACAGGTAAGATGATTTTATACGCAAACAAAAGGTAATATGGACAGGTAAGGGGATTTTATACACGACAAGAGATATCATGGACAGGTAAGACTATTTTGTACGCAAGAAAATGTTTCATGGACAGTTAAGATGATATTATACACGACAAAAGGAATCTGTCCAGGTAAGATGATTTTATGTTAAAAATTATTTTTTATTATTTTATGTTTCTATTTTCCATGTGACAATGTCGCTACTATTTCCCGAGTAAAGTCAGACCGGTTTAGTGTCTTCGTCAATTATTCCCAGTATTTATCCACATTTCCCATTCATTTCAGAGATTGAAGTGTGCAGTACAGACGGGACTAATTGTTTCGGGGATTGTGTCCGCACGGCAGAGGGCGCCCCTAGTTCACCCACAAACACCTGTCTCTGTCCTGTGGGGGGAAGGCACGTGTTCAATTCAGAAACGCTGTCATGTGACGGTAAATTTCAAAATAACTAGATTTATTTATTTGACAGTTGTTTAATGCCATACTCCAGCATTATTTACCTATGTGATAGTTGTCAGGTTTATCAGTGGCGGACTGAATCCACACTATTCATGAGCGGAATCCTTGCCTGAAAAGCTCGTGGATTCATACCTGTATGTGTTACCTGTATGTGTTACCTGTATGTATTACCTGTATGTACATGATGCACATCTACATGTTAAAGTCAATAACCTTGTTTAAACTGCACAAAGGTATATTCGTGAATATGCCACTGCGGTTTTTGCCTGGCCTAGCTAGAGATGTTAAACACGGTCAATATGATCTAAAGGTTGTTATCTAGGCTCAGCTGAGTAGGATGAATAAATAGAATGAGGCGTTAACTTTGTTATTGTTTCTCATGTCGGAACACCGTTCCTTTTATGTGGATAGTCACTGCACTCTGCCTTCATTCTCCATGTGGAACTGTGCTTAAAATACCGTCTTGTAGCCTTTATCCTCCATGTGGCACGAAGGTCAAAATACTGTCAATGTATCCTTCATCCTCTGTGGTGAACTGTGGTCAATACACTGCCAAAGTCATTTTCATTGTAACTTTCATCCTCCATGTGGAACTGTGTTCAAAATACCGTCAAAGTCGTATTTATTGTGGCCTTTATCCTCCACGTGGAACTGTAGTCAAGATACAGCCTATGTCTTATTTCTTGTAGCCTTTATCCTCCAAGTGGAACGAAGGTCAAAATACTGTGAAAGTCATATTCATTGTATCCTTCATCCTCTATCAAAGTAGTGCCAAAGTCATAATTTTTGTAGCCTTCGCCCTCTATGAGAAACTGTGATCAAAAAAGTGCCAAAGTCATAATTATTGTAGCCTTCATCCTTTATATGGAACTCTGCTCACAATAACGCCAATGTCTGAATTATTGTAGCCTTCGCCCTCTATGTGTGACTGTGATCAAAATAGTGCCGAAGTCATAATTATTGTAGCCTTCATCCTTTATATGGAACTCTGCTCACAATAACGCCAATGTCTTAATTATTTTAGCCTTCGCCCTCTATGTGTGACTGTGATCAAAATAGTGCCGAAGTCATAATTATTGTAGCCTTCATCCTTTATATGGAACTCTGCTCACAATAACGCCAATGTCTTAATTATTGTAGCCTTCGCCCTCTATGTGTGACTGTGATCAAAATAGTGCCGAAGTCATAATTATTGTAGCCTTCATCCTTTATATGGAACTCTGCTCACAATAACGCCAATGTCTTAATTATTGTAGCCTTCGCCCTCTATGTGTAACTGTGATCAAAATAGTGCCGAAGTCATAATTATTGTAGCCTTCATCCTTCATGTGGAACTCTGCTCACAATAACGCCAATGTCTTAATTATTGTAGCCTTCGCCCTCTATGTGTAACTGTGATCAAAATAGTGCCTAATTCATATTGCTTCATTCATTCATTCCCTGTGGCTCAGAACCTCCCATGTCTGTGATGTTTGCGGATGTGGATAGTATCAAGCTTTTCCCATACTGGCAATCCTCTTTCGCTGTTCCACCTACCGTGCATACCATCTATCAGCGGGCCTTCCGAGACAGTAACATAGTGGGTCTGGCGTACGATACCGATACAGATCTTTTGTACTTTTCCGATGGAAACAGGTACCTCTGTCGAAATGATTATTATGCAGGGAATGAAACCGGTCAAACTATGCAAGAAATAATAACACACATGTCATTCCAACAACCGCTTATATTTATGTTCTAGCCGTTTATCAGAAAATGGACAAACATGAAATAACAGGAGAAAAAATGTTTCCTATTTGTAAGTTCCTATGATTTTATGAACGTGTGTTTATAATTGCCGATGACAACAGCTCCTTTGTGAACTAGAGTTCATGTTTAAAGGCGGACGTTAAACAGTGTCTTTTCCATATAGGCCTACTTTGCCTATATTCTATTGTTTTATTTTCTATTCTATCTTTAAGTAAATTCCCAAAATTCAAAATTTTACCAATGTACAACTGACTGCTTTTCTTATTTCATCACCATATGACCAATATATATTTATTATATTTCTCAATAACATAATGTACAGCCGTATTTTCTTGAGTTAAAGTACGACTGTATTTTCTGTTCTATTATACGACGTTAAACCCCAAGCACTCACTCTGTTCTATTATTTTGCTCTCGCCATTTAGGCAAATTGCCTGCAGGTTGAATCCCAGTTCATCGACTGTTTTATCATGTGTCTTAATCGTATCACCAAAAGTGTGCTGTGTATGTTTGCTTTACTAGGGGCTCTATATACGTAAAGAATACCGGGACAAATAAGCGGTGGCGGTTTTTTGACAGCAGAGACCTTCCGCCGATGTCCCGTCGTCACCCCCAGGTTATAGACAGCTTATCCTTGGACAAGGTGACCAATCCAAAACGACTCCTGTGGACAAGCTACGCGGAAGGGCTCATTTGTGCGATGGACACTTCCGGGAGCAACGCCACCTACCGTCAGCTTATCAAGGGACTCCAGCAGCCAAGGGCCTTAATTGTTGATGAATATGCTAAGTAAGTCAATAGTGGAAAAAGACAATGTACCATTCTGCCTAAAATCAATTTATATCAAATGTTACTTGTCGGCTATAACGGAGTACATGTAGGGTATGGCGTAAAACACCAATTAACTAAACAAATAAATAAATAAATACATATAAAATAAAGTGTGTAGCTCACAGTTAGATTAGATCCTTGGTCCAAATCAAACATTGTTTCATTGAATGCAAGCATCTAAATTTCCGTGCAAACATCATTTACTCAGCTGCATTTACTGATGCAGTTTTAACATTTTATGGTTTGAATCCTTAGGATGTTATACTGGTCAGAATGTGGTGCCGATGGAAAGATTCGAGGAGCCACCCTGGCCGGAGAGAATGTCGTGACTGTTTTTGAGGATGGCCTTACGTGGCCGAATTCCATTCTCCTGAATCCAGAGACACACCAAATGTATATCGCCGACGGAGCGGACGGAAGAATTTATATATGTGACAGCAATGAAACAGGTAAGCATACTTCGATCCTGTTCTTCATTCAGATTAGAATTCTAAAATTAGCTGTGTTTTTAAATGAACTGTTTTAAACGAGGTCCTGAACGAACCCTTACTGTTGCTAATGGTATTGGATTGGAAATATTAAATCCTGTTAGCAAATTTTGAATAGTGTTTTACACGGCACTGATGGCAGCATTAAAGTATTCTGATCCCCTGTAATAACCAAAACAGGTTGTCCTTTAGGCATGTGGACTTTATAGGAATTTGTTTATCCTGTGCATTGCCTAGTCGAGTGTGTATGTCTTGTTAAATTATACATCGTGGTCTTTATATGAACAGGTCCCCCCCGTCCCCCCCCCCCCCACTATGACTCAGGCGGCTGTCATGTGTTACGTTGTATTATTTTTATTTTTTTTATTTGTCAGTGCCTGACTCACATTTCCTCCTCTGTGTATGTAATAGCCTGTACTGTAATTCAGTCGAGCGTTCCCGAGGCTTATGCGTTTATGAGTTTAGTGTCAACAGAGTAAACAGAGCGTACATTCTGGAAATATGTGTTGGCTTGGTAAACATGTTTACGATGAAACCATCCAGAAACCATCCAGAATTTTCTTTTACGTTAGTCTATAAATGTGAACGATGAAGTTGTGAAGCTCGCAGTCATTTATTCAGGTCTGCTTGTGAGCAGTTATTTACTCAAGTCCATTTGAGAGCAGTCACATTGACTTTCATTCACTGTGAAGGCTTGCTCGATTTGGAGATAGCGGCTTTCACGCCTTTCGATATTCGTCATTTGTATTCCATTTTCTGTACGCAGCACTTTGTGAGCTTGTGTTTTGTCACTTGCTGTGTTTTGGAGACGTCATTTTAGAGGTTGTATCGCTCATTGTCTCATTGTGCTATTGCGTACATTTCATGCCAGTTTACGCTGAAAGTGACTTTGGGTATATTTCGGAGGAAACACATATCGACAGCTTGGCATCACGGACGCTACTGTCAATCCGTTCGCCCTGAGAAGTTACACATTCACAGGCAGTTTGGGAATAAACCATTCATCGGACTATCATCCGTAGATTGAGAAGTATTCCACCCGAATTTAGACGCTATGTATATTATTGTCAGTTGAATTATTTGTCTATTTTGTTATAATATATGCATTGAACTTATTCAACCGTCTTCGTGTTTCTTTGTTTGATCTTGTGTAAGGTCTATCTCTGATCTGAGAGTTAAATAAGCCAGTTGTTTCTCATCTTTACTCTCCGATAGTGGTACCCTTACACAAGTAAGTGAAATAATCTTGAGAACGGCTTAAAATACTTACCACCCGATTTTCAGCGAAACGTCTTTCTGGGATGATACGGCTCAAGTGTTACGGGGTTCATTAAATTTCTGAACTCTGTCGTTGGAGCCTCTGTGGCCTAGTGGTTAGCCTGCTGGTGCAGTAGAGTGACTCTGGAACTCACTGATGTGATCGCTGTGAGTTGAAGTCCAACCCATGCTTTCTCTCCGGTCGTATGTTGGAAGATCTGTCAGCAATTTGCGGATAGTCGTTGGTTTTTCCCCGGCCATGTCCGGTTTCCTCCCACCGTAAATGCTGGCCGCCTCCGTATAAGTAAATATTTTTGAGTACGGCGTAAAACACCAATCAAATAAATAAAATAAAAATGAAATGAATTCAGTTGCAACTGTTTTTAATTGTTGGCTTGAGGTATAAACAGACCATATCTCTACTTCATATCCATCTCACATTAATATACTAATTTGATGTTTTGATTGTTTCCATTTTCCGGTTGAATCTAAGAATGGAGTTGTGGAATGCTGAATAACTCTGGAGGGATAATGCACATCTTCAGCATATTACTACTGGATGAGTACCTGTATCTGACCAGCTGGCAACCACCATCCGTTGACAGGTTAAACCTGGTTACTGGGGTGAGAGACGTGGTTGTTCAGGGTTTGACTCGGCCCACACAGATGCTAGCTATTCCTACGAAGAAGAGATCTCGTGGATGTAAGTCAGTTAGCTTAGCGCTCTAAGCTTGTATTTGATTATTGTATTCATGTCAGCATCAAAGTTTGACCTTTGCACGCACGTGAAATTGTTATGGCTTCATCTCAACACTAATGTCTTCCTACGAACCTATAATTAGCATTTATCAGTAAAAAGACTGAGACAGAGCTTTTGTTTTTTCATCACCATTTTCTGCTCGTCACCCTGGCCCCATTGAATCAACGTTGTTCAAAATTTCTGTGCAAAATTTGCTAGTAGTGGAAGTGATTTGAAGCGAGCTGTAGAGAGCAGCGCGAGTGTTGTTAGGACTATGAATCCACAGATTTATGCTCAACGAGAAACTTGCATGAATACGTATTCATACGCCGATGCACCTGCCTCAGTGTCATCGGACTATTTTCTTCGAAGACCTATAATTCGGTTGGGGTTCAACGCCGTAATTGGATCGCTTGGGGTTCAACGCCGTGGTTTGATCGGCTGGTGTTTAATGTGGTGGTTTGATCGGTTTGTTCCAGCAACCTGCGGATGGTCGTGGATTTCCCCCGGGCTCTGTCCAGTTTCCTCCCACCATATTGCTGGCCGCCGTCATATAAGTGAAATATTCTTGAATACGGCGTAAAACGGCAATCAAATAAATAAAAAAATACATTGATTGGCTGGTGTTTAATGCCATGGTTGGGTCGGTTGGTGTTTAATGCCGTGGTTTGATTCATTTATTTTATTTATTTATTTGATCGATGTTTTAAGCCGTACTCAAGAATATTTCACTTTACGACAGTCAGCATTACGGTGGGTGGAAACCGAGCAGAGCCTGGGATAAACCCATGACCATCCTCAGGTTGCTGCAAGACCTTCCCACTTACGGCCGGAGAGGAAGCCAGCATGAGCTGGACTTGAACTCATAGCGACTGCATTGGTGAGAGACTCCTGGGTCATTACGCTGCGCTAGCGCTAACCAACTGAGCCGCGGAGGCCCCCTGTGGTTTGATCGGTTAGTGTTTAATGCCGTGGTTTGATTGGTTTAATGCCATGGTTTGATTGATTGGTGTTGGACAGGAGCTTAATAGTCGCAGATAATTAAGCTTTGAAGAATATGTGGAACGCTTGGTTTTTATGTCTTAATTTGAAGTTTACATTGTGGCCGAACATATAAAAGTATAGAAAGCTTCTCAGCTTTCTTCTGGCTTTCAAAATGGCTTTAAATTACTGTTTTTATAAAGCCTAGCCAGTCTATCCGGAAATTAAATACCGCTACCATGGCCTGCTATTTTGACGTCAACGGTGATAGCTGCCAAACAAATTTGTAGGGAAAGAGCCCGAATTGGGGCGCTAAGCTGGTCAGGCGTTTCAGGCATGTTCATCGATGGCACCATTCCCGAGCATTCACGGAAAGTGTGCATGCATAATTAGTGGGGACTCAAAATTTTTTTCGTCATTGTTTTGGGACATTTTTTTGGCACATTGTTTCTGCACGTTGTTTTGGGACATTGTTTTCGCGCATTGTTTGGGACATTGTTTTCGCACATTGTTTTGGGACATTGTTTTCGCACATTCTTTTGGACATTGTTTTCGCACATTGCTTTGGCACATTTGCCTTTATTTTCTTTACAATCATGTTCCTTCGTTTTACAGAACCTTTTCATCCTTTAAATTCTGCGCCAGTGAACTGATGTAATGTCTACCAATTAGGATTCTTCTATCGCTCATGTAAAGCTGTTTTTAATGGAATCAACAATTGCGTAATTACATAAACTGGCCCTTTGACCAATGAGGTCGCTTGTTCGAATACAGCTCTCGCGGGTTAGACTTTGGATTTGTCAGGTACCTAGAAAAATGCAATGCTTTTTTTCTTCCAGTTCTACCTGGATGTCATTCAGATGAAAATAGCCCCATTACAAGGTGCTTTTCTTTTCTATTTTAATGTTCTAGTACTTCTGATATTTATTCACTATTATTTATTCATTATCACAGGTGAGAACAATCGGTCAGATTGCGGTTTTTCCGAGAAGCTGGGTGGAAGAGATTCGTCCATGGACAAATATTTACTGTTTGGCCTCCTTGGTGCGTTTCTAACGATCATCTTTGTGGTGGTAGCCGTGGTACTGTGGAGGAAGAAAGATTGCTTGATCCATCGGGATGTTGACGATGGCCGCAGACAGACTGACCACACTATTCTGGTCACCCACCAACACAGCCCAGAGCCGTGTTCTCCAACAGATAAACTTGCAGCACATTTTGTCGAACATCAGCTATGAAGTACAACGCACGCACATGCATGTGGGAATCTTGGAGGACTTTCGTTAGGAACCACTCCCTTACCCCACCCCCTCACCCTCCCCTCCCAATGTTTTGCACTCATATGTACTTACTGTGTGGTTGCTGTCCGGAGTTCCCAACTGATTGGTCTGGCAACCAAATGAACGAAATATTCTTAAGTAGGCCTGGGTGCAAAACACGAGCTAGATTAGTGCAGAAAAGGCTGTGTGTACTACACTGCTATATGAATTGTCCATCGGAGAAAATACAAGATAAATCTATGAATATGTTCGGGATGCATGTAGTATACTACTGTCATGTGTTTCTCCGTTTTTTTGCCAACCGCATTTTACTGGATTTTGGGAATTATAAATAACGGTCGTATGGCCACCTATGGTGAGGTATTCAAGGAGACATGTTGTCAAGGAAGAAATTCCTCAGCAATAAATCGTGAGCGAGATCTTATATTCCATTTTTTAAAGTCTAATCTTTATTGGGAGTTTGTTAAATAATACATTCAGATAATTGTCTCATTTGTTGAATTCAGTATTGTTACACATGTTGATTTGAAACAGATAAGACGTACTTTGATATAGCTGGGATTTTGTATAAAAATAATTCCCCACGGACTAGGATGAATGGAGGCATTTTATTTTCAAAATCAAGGAAACGAGTTTGAATATTATGCCACGTGTTTATCCTGTATTTAGAAATTATGTAGCGACAAGTGTATGGGAACAGACATTGTACTGACTGTGTAGTCCGTGGTTACCAGTTACAAATCTCAGCCAGTTAGCGATTATTGATTTCCACTGGTCTGTCATCACAAATCAGTGTACAGCCAGTTAACAGTTATAGATTTCCAATTGTCTATGAGCACAAATCAGTGTACAGCCAGTTAACAGTTATAGATTTCCAATTGTCTATGAGCACAAATCAGTGTACAGCCAGTTAACAGTTATAGATTTCCAATTGTCTATCAGCACAAATCAGTGTACAGCCAGTTAACAGTTATAGATTTCCAATTGTCTATCAGCATAAATCAGTGTACAGCCAGTTAACAGTTATAGATTTCCAATTGTCTATGAGCATGAAGCAGGGTACAGCCAGTTAGCAGTTATTGAATTCCAATTGTCTAACAGCACAAATCAGTGTACAGAAAGTCAGCAGTTATAGATTCCCACTTGTCTATCACCATAAATCAGTGTACAGCCAATTAGCGGTTTTAGATTTCCAATTGTCTATCAGCATAAATCAGTGTACAGACAGTTAGCAGTTCTAGATTTCCAATTGTCTATCATCACTAATTAGTGTACAGCCAGTTAGCAGTTATAGATTCCCATTTCTCTATCGTCATAAATCAGTGTACATCCAGTAAGCAGTTCTAGATTTCCAATTGTCTATCAGCACATGTCATTGTACAGCCAGTTAGTAGTTATCGATTTCCAGTTGTCTATCAGTACGAATCAGGACACAGCCAGTTAGCAGTTATTGATTCCCATTTCTCTATCGTCATAAATCAGTGTACATCCAGTTAGCAGTTTTAGATTTCCAATTGTCTGTCAGCACATGTCAGTACAGCCAGTTAGTAGTTATCGATTTCCAATTGTCTGTCACCATAGATCAGTGCACAGCCAGATACCATTTATCTATTTCCAATCTAGTTCTAGATTTCTAGTTGTCTATCATCACAAATCAGTGTACAGCCGTTTAGCAGTTCTAGATTTCTAGTTGTCTATCATCACAAATCAGTGTACATCCAGTTAGTAGTTCTAGATTTCCAGTTGTCTATCAGCATAAATCAGTGCACAGCCAGGTAGCAGTTATAGATTTGCAATGGTCTATCATCACAAATCAGTGTACAGCCAGTTAACAGTTATAGATTTCCAGCTGTCCATTAGCATGAATCAGTGCACAGTCAGATATCAGTTAGAGATCTCCAATGGTCTATCAGCATAAATCAGTGTACAGCTAGTTAGAATTTATAGATTTTCGGTTGTCTATCAGCTTAAATCAGTGTACATCCAGTTAGCAGTAATCGATTTCCAATGGTCTGTCATCACAAATCAGTGTACAGCCAGTTAGCAGTTCTAGATTTTTAGTTGTCATCACAAATCAGTGTACAGCCAGTTAGTAGTTATCGATTTCCAATTGTCTATCAGCATAAATCAGTGCACCGTCAGATATCAGTTAGAGATTTCCAATGGTCTATCATCACAAATCAGTGTACAGCCAGTTAGCAGTTATAGATTTCCAGTTGTCTATCATCACAAATCAGTGTACATCCAGTTAGTAGTTATCGATTTCCAATGGTCTATCTCCATAAATCAGGATACAGCCAGTTAGTAGTTATCGATTTCCAATGGTCTATCAGCACAAGTCAGTGTACAACCTGTTAGCAGTTATCGATTTCCAATTGTCTATCAGCATAAATCAGTGCACAGCCAGGTAGCAGTTACAGATTTCCAATTGTCTATCATCACAAATCAGTGTACAGCCAGTTAGCAGTTAATAGATTTCCAGCTGTCCATCAGCATGAATCAGTGCACAGCCAGTTAGCAGTTTTAGATTTCCAATTGTCTATCCACATAAATCAGTGTACAGCCAGGTAGCAGTTATAGATTCCCAGTTGTCTGTCAGCATAAATCAATGTACAGCCAGTTAGCAGTTACAGATTTATAATTGTCTATCGGCATTAATCAGTGTACAGCCAGTTAGCACGGTGCGTTCGTCAGTCCCTCTGACAGAAGGGATTTGCAATTCTTCGTATTCAGCCACTTACAAGATATATTAGTGATTTCTTTTTCGTCGAATTGTAATTTTCTTTTCTATTTTTGCAAAGTTGCAGTCATGAGGCCCTGGTAGCTCTCAGCGAGCAGGGGGCAGAGGGGCTGCGGGGGATTCACGACCTACTTGTTAGTGCGCTGTCACAGCACAATGAGCCAGGAGCTTCTCACCAATGCGACTGCCGTGAGTTCAAGTCGAGCTCATACAGACTTCTTCTCCATCCGTACGTCGGTAGGCCTATCGAGCTTTGACCGACTTCCTTCCATCACAATACTGACCGCCGTCGTATAAATGAAATATTCTTGAGTTCGGCAAAACACTCAAATCAAACAGATAAATGTATCAATCATATCTCTCAGAGCATTTGGAATTCAACTGGTCTGAACGATCTGAAACGGATATGTTTTACATCTTGTCTTACTGTCAATTATCCCACTACTTGTTCTGCATATATGTTCAAAGGTTTCTTCCTTTGCAAAAATGGTTTTCTTGAATAAACAAAAACTGTTCCTATTATAAATTTGCCCATCTCTGTTCAGATATACCTTGAGGTAACCGAACCCATTCTAGGAATATGTTTTGGTTTACATGCACTTAACCGCCACGGTTTGTTGTTTCATTGCATATACAATATTCGATGATACACGTGGAACGATTTTTACATAATTCTAACTGGGAATTGCTAAATAAATAGAGTGAATCGGTGAACATAGCTATTAACCGAAAGTCCCATTTCTGTATGCTACATGTGAAAACACAAGGAGTCTTTTTATGTACATTTCAGTCAGGGGACTTTTACAGGATTGGCATAAATGGTTTTTCTGCATGTTCAAAGTTGTAGATCTATATCTTGAAAGCAATTTATATGCATATAGGTAAGGTAACCAGATTTGTTTTACAAAAAATTGTAAACAGAATATTTTAAAACAAAGCTTGATTTCCATATATGTTGCTTTCGTGAAAGGTGACACTGATAACGTACAATTGACAAATCTTCATGTATGTAAAACTGCACTGTGAAGCATATTATTTCACGTCGAAGCCCGAGAGCGTCTCTCAGTGTACAAGAACCTGTAAGATACAAAAGATGAAGGCTGCACATTTGTGTTGCTTTATAGTTTTATTACACCTCATACGGACAGGGAATATGATATCTGAAAACGCCTGTGTCTTTGTTCGGCCTGTGGCTGAATGTTGGGGCGTTGTCATCGGCAGCTTCATATCGCAGTAAGGCGGTCGTGGCATCTTTAGCTTGCTGGGTACTCACAGGAATACATGACGGTGTTCCCGATCAGGTTGCACGTACAGTTGGTACATAGTGTACCGTTTACCACGTACGGCCATCCATAGGAGCCATAAGGGTGGCAGTTACCGTCACTGTCTTGGCACACTGTAAAAAGTACAAAACCATGGAATATTAAGGACATTTCAACAATAATATCTCTGTCAATAACGCCTGTAGTCCATCTTTAATACTTGGTATAACGTGACCCATGGAATAAGTAGAGCTGAGCATACCTGAGACTGACGCCACCTAGCTGTTTTGAACTTAAATCAAACTTAAAAATAAACTACAAACAAAACGTTTGAATCACATCTCATTTTTTGACCCAGAAGGAAAGGTCTCATCTTGATATCGAATAATATAGTTCGCCAAGATGCGTGTGTTCCGAGTATGTGATAAGTGATTCCGTAAGACGCGTGTGTTGCGTGTATGTGATAAGTGATTCCGTAAGACGCGTGTGTTGCGTGTATGTGATAAGTGATTCCGTAAGACGCGTGTGTTGCGTGTATGTGATAAGTGATTCCGTAAGACGCGTGTGTTGCGAGTATGTGATACGACATTCCGTGCTCTTAAGCTTAAGGACGCCCCTATTTAACCATCTTGGTTACGTCGTTATGCTTCCCTGTTGCAACAAACTGATAACTAGTTGCAGCCAAGTTGGATCCGAACAAAAACAACTTAGAGACACGTTTCCTTGGCTATCTATTGGGAAGAAATACGCTTGCTGTTACGATCAACACTCAAGCCAAGACGTTGCAGTTTAAGGTGCTTACGTGTTTTTGAACCTTTCATCTCTCCTGAAGAGGGCTTCAAAAATGTACAAGAAGAGATGTACAAAGACACTTTTGGTCACAGTTCATACAGCAGTGCAAAACTGACTTTGTGGTATGACCCTTTATAACTTGACAATGGAAATCATGGAATACACTACATTTCTTGCATTGCTCCTAAAATGGTTTAGTAAATGTTGTGACAACACAGAGTTTTGAATAATTCTAGGCCAGTGATGTCTGATAAATTGTTGTCATCATAAATACAGTTTTTTTTTACTTAATTTAGCTCAAGACATTGTATAAGTTAGTACATTTGAAACAAAACTGACATGATGTCGGATTTCACCGGTTATGTGTGACAATTTGACAAATGCAAGTACCACGCTGTCTTCATTGCTATCGTTAGACTCCTTATCCTGCAGACTGACTCTATCCTGCAGACTTTCTATCCTACAGACTCCCTATCCTGCAGACTTTTTATATTACATGTATATTTATTTCATATTGTATCCCAGAGAAGGCCAACTTGTGTAGCGTACTTACGAGCGGAGAAAAATGACAAGATCGACATATGTAGCGTACATGTAATTTACTTTCGATCATGTCATGATACTGAAGATGTCATGATACTGAATTGTGTGACGTACTTACAAGCGGAGATAGATGTGATGAGATCAACTTGTGTAGCGCACATACTACTGGAGAAAGATATGATGAGACCGATTTGTTTAGCTCACCTTCGAGCTCAGAAAGATGTGATGAGACTGCCCTCTCTAGCGTACTTACGAGCGGAAAAAGATGTGATGAGACCACCTTCGTCCTTACACGTCACCGAAGAACACTCTTCCGGTTTGTACTCTTGAGTTTTGCCGAGGTCGTAGCAGTTTCCATTGAGAGAACATTCTGAAAAGAGAAAACAAAACGTTCCCCTCAGGTTCACTGATTTCAACGACGTCAAAAACTACGGTCGCAATATAATCAGCTCGGTTCTAGGATGATGTTCCGAGGTTCTTCCCGACCACACCAGATCCGTTCGGACAAAACTAGATAAATAGTTATTTCGAACGAATGTAGACATGTTTAGCATACACTAGGCCTGGTATAATGTGATTATAGTTTGAGTCGCCAGCGAAGAATCATTCCAAAGGTTCATAAAAAAACATCTGTTATAATAAACAATGTAGTCTATTCGCTGAGGAAGCAGTGTAGCTGTTTTATTGGGTGGAGTTCAGTTGCATTTTGTGTTACAGTGTCCTTCTGGGGTACTACCTGCATCCTTTGGGTTACTGCCTGCATCCGTGCGTTATTGTTCCATCGTACTCGGCCCCTCTATCATCTCGCAGTATGGACTGTAGCTCAACTGAACATCGATTCTCTTCTGTCTTGATTATATTATACATGTGTCACACATTTGCTTCTATTGGCATTTAGCCAAAATTAACCCTTTTCCCCAACATATTCAAGTTCTCCATAGCAAAAACCTAAAACTGTCGCAACAAACAAAATGAGATTCTGATCCGTCTGGGACTCTAAACCAGGTGACACGCTGGCACGTCTGAGACTCTGACCCAGCTGAGACTGATCCGTCTGGGACTCTAAACCAGGTAAGACTTAATCAGCTGAGACAATGAATCGGCCAAGACTGTGACCCTCTGAGGCGTCTGACACTCTGAGTCGTCTGAGACCCTGGGCCGTCTGACACCCTGGGCAGTGTGAGATTGTGGGCCATCTGAGGCTCTGGGCCGTCTGAGGCCCTGGGCTGTCTAAAACTCTGAACCAGCTGAAACTATGAACCAGATGGGAACCTGTCCCAGCTGAGACTCTGATTAGACTGAGGATCTGACCTGACTGAGGCTCTGACCCGGCTGAGACTGACCTGGCCGAGGCTCTGACTCGGCTAAGACTGACCTGGCTGAGGTTCTGAACCGGCTGAGACTGACCTGGCTGAGGTTCTGAATCGGCTGAGAATGACCTGGTTGAGGCTCCAACCCTGCTGAGACTGACCTTGCTGAGGCTCTGAACCGGCTGAGACTGACCTTGCTGAGGC
The DNA here is from genome assembly GCF_032854445.1 of Liolophura sinensis. Classification (NCBI taxonomy): domain Eukaryota; kingdom Metazoa; phylum Mollusca; class Polyplacophora; order Chitonida; family Chitonidae; genus Liolophura; species Liolophura sinensis. Next base: position 539,431 of record NC_088303.1, on the reverse strand, counting down.
TCTGATCCGGCTGAGACTGACCTGGCTGAGCTTCTGAACCGGCTGAGACTGACCTGGCTGAGGCTCTGACCTGGCTAATACTAACCCGGCTGAGGCTCTGAACCAGCTGAGACTGACCTGGCTGAGGTTCTGAACCGGCTGAGACTGACTTGGCTGAAGTTCTGAACCGACTGAGACTGACCTGGCTGAGACCCTGACCCGACTGAGACTGACCTGGCTGAGGCTCTGAACCGGCCGAGATTGAACTAGCTGAGGCTCTAAACCAGCTGAGATTGACCTGGCTGAGGTTCTGAATCGGTTGAGACTGACCTGGCTGAGGCTCTGAACCGGCTGAGACTGACCTGGCTGAGGTTCTGACCCGGCTGATACTCTGAACCAGCTGAGACTCTTAACCAGGTGAGAACCTCTCCCCGATGAGACTCAGCGATCAGAATGAGGATTTGACCTGAGGCTCTGACCCGGCTGATACTCTGAACCAGCTGAGACTAACCTGGCTGAAGCTCTGACCCGGCTAAAACTCTGACCTGGCTGAGATTCTCATCGAGCTGAGACTCTGGTCCAGTAGAGATTCTGCTTGGACTGAGACTCTGACCTGGCTGACATTGTGATCGGACTGAGAATGGTCCGGCTGAGATTCTGATCCAGTTGATACTCTGATCCGTCTAAGGCTCTGACCTGGCTGAGATTGTGTTCGCGCTGAGACTCTGGCCCGGGTAAGATTCTGATCCGACTGATACACTGACCTGGCTAAGGCTCTGACCTGGCTAAGATTCTGATCGGGCTGACAGGTCCGACTGAGATTCTGATCCGACTGATACTCTGACCTGGCTAAGGCTCTGACCTGGCTAAGATTCTGATCGGGCTGACTGGTCCGACTGAGATTCTGATCCGACTGATACTCTGACCTGGCTAAGGCTCTGACCTGGCTAAGATTCTGATCGGGCTGACTGGTCCGACTGAGATTCTGATCCGACTGATACTCTGACCTGGCTAAGGCTCTGACCTGGCTAAGATTCTGATCGGGCTGACTGGTCCGACTGAGATTCTGATCCGACTGATACTCTGACCTGGCTAAGGCTCTGACCTGGCTAAGATTCTGATCGGGCTGACAGGTCCGACTGAGATTCTGATCCGACTGAGATTCTGATCCGACTAAGGCTCTGACCTGGCTAAGGCTCTGACCTGGCTAAGATTCTGATCGGGCTGACTGGTCCGACTGAGATTCTGATCCGACTGATACTCTGACCTGGCTAAGGCTCTGACCTGGCTAAGGTTCTGATCGGGCTGACTGGTCCGACTGAGATTCTGATCCGACTGAGATTCTGATCCGACTAAGGCTCTGACCTGGCTAAGGCTCTGACCTGGCCAAGATTCTGATCGGGCTGACTGGTCCGACTGAGATTCTGATCGGACTAATACTCTGACCTGGCTAAGGCTCTGACCTGGCTAAGGTTCTGATCGGGCTGACAGGTCCGACTGAGATTCTGATCCGACTGATACTCTGGCCTGGCTAAGATTCTGGTCGGACTGACAGGTTTGACTGAGATTCTGATCGGGCTGATAGTCTGAAGAGGTTAATGCTCTAACCTAACTGAGATCGTGATTGGACTGAGACCCTTGTCCGGCTGACATTCTGATCGGGCTGCGATTCTGATTTGCTTAAACCTATGAGCCGACTGAGACTCTGTAACAGCTGAGACATTAACCCGGATGTTACAAATGGGAAATGGGTTTTTTGCTGGCTAACAGAATATGGTGCATAGCACAAATACGAAGCGTTCAGTGTTTAAATATAAACTTCTGTGGACTACTGGATTGGACGCATGAAATATTACTCAATTGTATCTCTCGGACGTAACTGAAAACGGTTGTGGCCTACTGGATTGGACGCATAAAATATTACTCAATTGTATCTCTCCGACATAAATGAAAACGGTTGTGGACTACTGGATTGGACGCATGAAATATTACTCAATTGTATCTCTCCGACATAATTGAAAACTGTTGTGGACTACTGGATTGGACGCATGGAATATTACTCAATTGTATCTCTCCGACATAAATGAAAACGGTTGTGGCCTACTGGATTGGACGCATGGAATATTACTCAATTGTATCTCTCCGACATAATTGAAAACTGTTGTGGACTACTGGATTGGACGCATGGAATATTACTCAATTGTATCTCTCCGACATAATTGAAAACTGTTGTGGACTACTGGATTGGACGCATAAAATATTACTCAATTGTATCTCTCCGACATAACTGAAAACTGTTGTGGACTACTGGATTGGACGCATGGAATATTACTCACTTGTATCTCTCCGACATAACTGAAAACTGTTGTGGACAACTGGATTGGACGCATAAAATATTACTTCTATCTCTCCGACATCACTGAAAACTGTTGTGGACTACTGGATTGGACGCATGGAATATTACTCAGTTATGTCTCTCCGACATAACTGAAAACTGTTAACTGCTTCTACTGGCGCGGAAACCATCTTCTGTTCGAATTATATACTAGTTACCTATTTTTAAGAGATTATTATGCTTTTTTATTGATGAAACTGATCATTGGAAATTTGACAATGGATATTGTTTTTACCAATGCTGATGATGTGACAAAGTTTTTGTTCGCTCGCACCAAAGAGGTCAGTATATACTTACGAACATTGACAATGGTGACAGTGTAGGTATTGTCACTCAAACTGCACGTCTTGTTATAGCAGTATCCGGTGTCTTCATACGGAGCGGTATTGCTCGTCTTTGCGATCCATGTTTCCCCAACGTCTCTGCATTTACTTGCAGCCGAGTCATAACAACCTGTGAGGAACACCAGATTTGGTGACTTCAGAACAGATGCTGTTAGTCTTGGGAGTTAAATTTGTTAACAGAGTATTTCAATATTGTAACTGAAACTGTAAATGACATCCTTGCTTTTTGTACCTAAAATTTCTGTGGTGACAGGGATTATTTACGTTACTACATGTATTGTAAGAGAGAACACACAGGTTGTCGGTATATTATCATTGTCTGTGATTGTCGGTATCTTCATTGTCTGTGGTTGTCAGTATATCGTCGTTGTCTGTGGTTGTCGGTATATCGTCATTGTCTGTGGTTGTCGGCATATCTTCATTGTCTGTGGTTGTCGGTGTATCGTCATTGTCTGTGGTTGTCGGCATATCTTCATTGTCTGTGGTTGTCGGTATATCGTCCTTGTCTCTGGTTGTCGGCATATCTTCATTGTCTGTGGTTGTCAGTATATCGTCATTGTCTGTGGTTGTCGCTTTCATCATTGTCTGTGGTTGTCAGTATATCGTCATTGTTTGTGGTTGTCGGCATATCTTCGTTGTCTATGGTTGTCGGTATATCGTCATTGTCTCTGGTTGTGGGCATATCTTCATTGTCTGTGGTTGTGGGCATATTTTCATTGTCTGTGGTTGTCGGTATATCGTCATTGTCTCTGGTTGTCGGCATATCTTCATTGTCTGTGGTTGTTAGTATATCGTCATTGTCTGTGGTTGTCGGTTTCATCATTGTCTGTGGTTGACGGTATATCGTTATTGTCCTTTGTTGTCGGTATATCGTCATTGTCTCTGGTTGTGGGTATATCGTCATTGTCTCTGGTTGTGGGCATATCTTCATTGTCTGTGGTTGTTAGTATATCATCATTGTCTGTGGTTGACGGCATATTGTTATTGTCTTTTGTTGTCGGTATATCGTCATTGTCTGTGGTTGTGGGTATATCGTCATTGTCTCTGGTTGTGGGCATATCTTCATTGTCTGTGGTTGTCGGCATATTTTCATTGTCTGTGGTTGTGGGTATATCGTCATTGTCTCTGGTTGTGGGCATATCTTCATTGTCTGTGGTTGTTGGTATATCATCATTGTCTCTGGTTGTCGGCATATTTTCATTGTCTGTGGTTGTCGGTATATCGTCATTGTCTCTGGTTGTCGGCATATCTTCATTGTCTGTGGTTGTTAGTATATCGTCATTGTCTCTGGTTGACGGCATATTGTTATTGTCCTTTTTGTCGGTATATCGTCATTGTCTGTGGTTGTGGGTATATCGTCATTGTCTCTGGTTGTGGGCATATCTTCATTGTCTCTGGTTGTGGGTATATCTTCATTGTCTGTGGTTGTTGGTATATCGTCATTGTCTGTGGTTGTCGGTTTCATCATTGTCTGTGGTTGTCGGTATATTGTCATTGTCTCTGGTTGTCGGCATAGCTTCATTGTCTCTGGTTGTCGGTATATCGTCATTGTCTGTGGTTGTCGGTATATCGTCATTGTCTGTGGTTGTGGGTATATCGTCATTGTCTCTTGTTGTGGGTATATCGTCATTGTCTGTGGTTGTCGGTATATCGTCATTGTCTGTGGTTGTCATTGTGTGTGGTTGTCGGTATATCGTCATTGTCTGTGGTTGTTAGTATATCGTCATTGTTTGTTGTTATCGGTATATCGTCATTGTTTGTGGTTGTCGGTATATGGTCATTGTCTGTGGTTGTCGGTATATCGTCATTGTCTGTGGTTGTCGGTATATCGTCATTGTCTCTGGCTATTGGTATATTTTCATTGTCTCTGGTTGTCGGTATATCGTCATTGTCTTTGGTTGTTAGTGTATCGTCATTGTCTCTGGTTGTTAGTATATCGTCATCGTCTCTGGTTGTCGGTATATCTTCATTGTCTCTGATTGTCGGGATATCTTCATTGTCTGTGGTTGTCGGTATATCTTCATTGTCTTTGGTTGTCGGTATATCGTCATTGTCTCTGGTTGTCGGTATATCGTCATTGTTTGTGGTTGTCGGTATATCTTCATTGTCTGTGGTTGTCGTTATATCTTCATTCTCTCTGGTTGTCGGTATATCGTCATTGTCTCTGGTTGTCGGTGTATCGTCATTGTCTCTGGTTGTGGGTATTTCGTCATTGTCTGTGGTTGTCGGTATATCGTCATTGTCTGTGGTTGTCGGTATATCGTCATTGTCTGTGGTTGTCGGTATATCGTCATTGTCTGTGGTTGTCGGTATATCTTCATTGTCTATGGTTGTCGGCATATCTTCATTGTCTGTGGTTGTCGGTATATCGTCATTGTCTGTGGTTGACGGTATATCGTCATTGTCTCTGGTTGACGGTATATCGTCATTGTCTGTGGTTGTCGGTATATCGTCATTGTCTCTGGTTGTCGGCATATCTTTATTGCCTGTGGTTGTCGGTATATCGTCATTGTCTGTGGTTGTCGGTATATCGTCATTGTCTGTGGTTGTCGGTATATCGTCATTGTCTCTGGTTGTCGGCATATCTTCATTGTCTGTGGTTATCGGTATATTGTCATTGTCTTTGGTTGTCGGTATATCGTCATTGTCTTTGGTTATCGGTATATCGTCATTGTTTGTGGTTGTCGGTATATCGTCATTGTCTGTGGTTGTCGGTATATCCTCATTGTCTCTGGTTGTCGGTATCAAACGCTCAGATGGGAAAATTCTGGCGGAATCTATACTAAATCCACCACTTCGGTGGCCTAATGGTCAGAGCGTTCGCCCGTTACTTCTTTCTTCCTCACTTAGCGTCCAACAGGACTAATTGGCCCTGTGTGAGTAAAATGTGACTGGGTGCCATGATACTTCAGTGGCTGCAGCAACCTGGCGGCATATGTACACACACCCAATGATTCGTGGTTGTCATATAACTGAAATATTATTAAATAGGACGTAAAAACCTAAGCATATGCATTTGAAACTTAAATGGAATTGCCGTCACTGATTTTCATAATGGCGGGATCTGTTGTTTTTTTTTCTGGAGGAGGGGAGCTGGCAACTTTAGTGGACATGAAAGAAGTTCATTAGAATTAGAATTTCGTGACGCAAGACATCGTAAGATTCACCTTCTGTTCTCCACGTCATTCATGAAACTCAAATTCGGCACTCCAATCAGCAGTATTAACAGTAAGTCACCAAATACAGGTGATCGAGCTGTTTGTTGGATTATGCCAACGACGATATCATCTGGAGATAGTCGAGTTCTAAGCCCTAGTTTCAGTGTAGTGTAACTAGGATGGGATTCGTACCTGGTGTGTGCAGGCATAATGAAAGAAGGACTACAGTATGGAGAAGCAAACACTGTGGGATACCTGGTAAATGGTCACACCGGGAAATCCAGCGTTATGCCGAAGTAGCATTTTAAACACGTGATATGTCTTCTAGAATTAAGATACCACCGTGAGAAAAATAAAGGATATTGCACAGTAAATATCCGAATGTGCGAACTCACCACCAGAAACAAAAGTATAGCTGGCGTAGCTGGTAAAGTTTTTACATTCGTATTTGAAACAGCCATCCATCTTGACCGTTCCGACAGGATCACATCTGCCCGTGTCACTGTTCAAACAACCTGTAGGCAATGGAATGCTTATGTAATGAGGCCATTTAACTGTAAAATATATACACAACCTATATACACAAGATATACACAAAACACAACATACATGCACAACATATACACACAAGACAACATATACACACAAGACAACATGTATACACACAAGACAACATATAAACACCAGACAACATATACACACAAGACAACATATGTACACAACACAATATATGTACACACATCATTCATGCTTATGCAATGGGACCATTTAACTGTAAAATATATACACAAAGTGTATACATAACGTATTTGCACAGCATATATACACAACACACCATATATAACAACACAACACATATACACAACATATATGTACAACACAACATATATATACAACACTACATAGATAGACAACACAACATATGTACACAACACCAAGGTTTCCTCCCACCATAATGCTGGCTGCCGTCGTATAAGTGAAATATTCTTGAGTATGGCGTAAAACACCAATCAAATAAATAAATAAGTAAATAAATAAATAAATAAATAAATAAATAAATAAATAAATAAATAAATAAATAAATAAATAAATAAATAAATAAATAAATAAATAAACAAATAAATACATACATACATACATACATACATTAATAAATTATTTATTTAATAAATTAATTAATAAACATACACAACACACCATATATACACAACATATATACACAAGATATATACACAACACAACATATACACACAACACAACATATATACACAACATATATAACACAACATACACACACAACACAACAAATATACACAACATATACGCACAACATATACACACAACACAACATATATACACAACACAACAAATATACACAACATATACACACAACAAATATATACGAGGTAAACATAAACAATATATATGCACAACAAATATACACAACTTTTATACACACATACATGTTTTAACAGCAACATCACAGGTATATTCAGCATAGTTATTGAAATTTCCTGAGAGCATGTGTAACCAGGGTAGAAGCAAGGTGTTTTGCGGGTACATACTGTACATGTATCATGCATAGGATGAAATAATGAACTATCTGAGACCAAAGTTTTACTTGCTTTTGTAGAGCAGTCAGTCGATTGTTCTCGTAACGTTGTTCTGTTTAGAAGATGTAATTTGTTATCCATGGGTATGTAATAAAATGAAATAAAAGTTTTCATTAAGCTCCACAGAGCACTACAGAGCACTACATGCAATGCACATGCGGCTATGCTTTGGAGCTCTAGAATTATTGTCCTTTGAAAACTAAGTCAGGGAGGGGAGGTATCTGGGATAGGAGATATCAGGGATGGGAAACATCAGGGATGGGGATATCAGGGATAGGAGAAATCCAGAATGGGAGATATCAAGGATGGCAGATATCAGGGATGGGGGATATCAAAGATGAGGGATATCAGGAATAGAAGATATAAGGGGTGGGAGAAATCAGGAATGGGAGGCATCTAAGATGGGAGATATCAGGAATGGAAAATATCAGTGATAGGAGATATCAGATATGGGAGATATCAAAGATGGGAGTTATCAGACATGAGCGATATCAGGGATGGGAGATATCAGAAATGGGCGATATGAGGGACGGTGGACATCAGGGATGAGAGATATCAGAGACGGGCGATATCACAGATAGGAGATATCAGGAATGTGTTTTGTGTACGGATCTCCGTCAGTTCTAACGATTAATCGATTTTTTCCACACCCACATATGTTCTGTGGTATACATACCGATGTGTGTGTGAAATTGGTTCCGAACAGTGTAAACTCGCTCGGAGTTGTGAAGTTATGTCGGCCTAAATTGGCCATGAATTACTCCAAACTTTAGCTGTTATTACAGGGTCTCTGATTCACACGTGCAATGTATATTCCGTCGCATTCTCCGGCATATTTATTAATTATGATCCTTAGAAAATCACTGCCAGCCCTTGGGGGCTCTAGATGCTCTCATGGAGATTTTTCAACTTACTGACGGCGCCTGCAGAAAATCCATTTTCAGCATCACAGATATACTCATTGCAGTCAAGACCTTCAATCTGGAATGTGCCAATTGGATAGTCGACAACCTGACCATTGGAGCTCACACTGCAGCATTCTACAATATAACACGTCGGATAGGCTCTACAAAAGGTTCTCTAACTACATGTTCTAAGCAAGACAGATGGTGTAAATTGAGACCGTAGTTTTTCACTCCTAATTCTTCATACATTAAACAGACATGTGGCCGACGGCGACAAAAATGCGCTGGTGTTTTATTTTCTGTGTAAAGTTAAGACTTCCAGATGTCTACTGACATGTATCTGACGCTGAGTGGAGCATCGAACAGTTTAGACCAAGGATGGAGTGCCCTTCTAATTGTTTTGAGATTTTTCGGAGGTTTAGGTAGGAGTTAAATGCAGCTCATTTTTGTATTTAGCTGAAACGACTCATAAATTCAGAATTTCTCTCGGAGGTTAGTCCCATTAAGACATCAAGCTACGCTAGAAATCTGATTTGTTTGTATATGTAGAGGAAAGATGGTACACGTTAGCATATGTAAGTGAAAATATTCTAATACAGTGAAAAGCTTTAAATGAAAAAAAGAGAGAAAAGAGTGTTCTTTGTAGCCTTACCCCGTTGACTGGTGAAAGTTCCAGCTCCGGTGCATGTGTACCGGTAACAGTTGTACACCCAACTGTCACCAGCGTTATAGGTTGTATTGGTTGCACTGAACACACATTGTCCAACACAATCTGGGAAAAACAACAACGACAGCAATATATCAGCACATTTCATATCAGAAATAAAGCTTCCAGCTTTAATTTAGCAAGTATCATTTGTTAGTACTGTGAACGGAAACCGACTCACTGGTTAACCATGCAGATGGAGCCCCAGTCACCGGTTTAAAATGTTGACGGAGCTTGAGGACAGTGACAACTGGTCACTCTACCTATAATTAGACAGTTGGTCATTCTGCAAATAATTAGACAGTTGGTCCTTCTGCCTATAATTAGACAGCAGGTCCTTCTACCTGTAATTAGACAGTTGGTCCTTCTGTCTATAATTAGTTGGTTCTTCTACCTATAACTACACTTGGTCATTCTGTCTATAATCACACAGTTTATCCTTCTACCTATAACTAGACACCTGGTCCTTCTACTTATACTTAGACAGCTGGTCATTCTGCCTATAATTACAGTTGGTCCTTGTGCCTATAATTAGACAGCTGGTCCTTGTGCCTATAATTAGATAGCTGGTCCTTCTACCTATAATTAGACAGTTGATCATTCTGCCTATAATTACAGTTTGTCCTTGTGCCTATAATTAGACAGTTGGTCCTTTTGACTATAATTAGACAGCTGGTCATTCTGCCTATAATTACAGTTTGTCCTTGTGCCTATAATTAGACAGTTGGTCATTCTGCCTATAATTAGACAGTTGGTCCTTCTACCTGTAACTACACTTGGTCATTCTGTCTATAATTAGACAGTTTATCCTTCTACCTATAATGAAATAGTTGGTCATTCTGCATATAATTAGACAGCTGGTCATTATGCCTTTAATTAGACAGTTGGTCATTGTGTCTATAATTAGACAGTTGGTCATTGTGTCTATAATTAGACAGTTGGTGAATCTGCCCATACTTAAACAGTTGGTCATTCTGCCTATAATTAGACAGCTGGTCATTTTGCCTATAAATACACAGTTGGTCATTGTGCTTATAAATAGACAGTTGGTCATTCTGTCTAAAATTAGACAATTGGTCCTTCTACCTATAACTACACTTGGTCATTCTGTCCATAATTAGACAGTTTATCCTTCTACCTATAATGAGACAGTTGGTCCTTCTACTTATAACTATACAGCTGGTCATTCCGCTTATAATAAGACAGTTGGTCCTTATGCCTATAAATATACAGTTTGCCATTCGATCTGTAATTAGACAGGCGTTCATTCTGCAAATAATTAGACAGTTGGTCATTTTGCTTATAATTAGACAGTTGGTCATTTTGCCTAAAATTATACAGCTGGTCATTCTGCCTATAATTAAACAGTTGGTCATTCTGCCTATAATTAGACAGTTGGTCAGTCTGTCCATACCTAAACAGCTTGTCATTCTGCCCATAATTAGACAGCTGGTCATTGTGTTTATAATTAGACAGTTGGTCCTTTTGACTATAATTAGACAGTTGGTCCTTCTACCTATATCTTCACTTGGTTATTTTTTCTATAATTAGACAGTTTATTCTTCTACCTATAATTAGATGTCTGCTCATTCTGCCTATAATAAGACAGTTTGTCCTTCTGTCTTTAAATATACAGTTGGTCATTCGATCTGTAATTAGACAAGCGGCCATTCTGCCAATAATTAGACAGTTGGTCCTTCTGCCTATAATTACAGGTGGTTCTTCTGTCTATAATTAGACAGTTGGTTCTTCTGCCTATAATTTGTTGGTCATTCTGCCTATAATTAGAGAGCTGGTACTTCTGCCCATAATTAAACAGTTGGGCAGTTGGTCATTCGGCGTATAATTAGACAGTTGGTCCTTCTGCCTATAATTAGAGAGTTGTCATTGTGCTTATAATTAGACAGTTGGTCATTCTGCCTAAAATTAGACAGTTGGTCCTTTTGACTAAAATTAGATAGTTGGTCCTTCTACCTATAACTTCACTTGGTTATTCTGTCAATAATTAGACAGTTTATTCTTTTGCCTATAATTAGACAGCTGCTCATTCTGCCTATAATAGGACAGTTGGTTCTTCTGCCTGTAAATATACAGTTGGCCATTCGATCTGTAATTAGGCAGGAGGTCATTCTGCCAATAATTAGACAGTTGGTCATCCTGCCTATAACTAGACAGCTGGTCCTTCTGCCTATAATTACAGCCGGTCCTACTACCTATAATTAGACACTTGGTTCTTCTTCCTATAATTAGAAAGTTGGTCATTGTGCCAATAATAAGAGACCTGGTACTTCTGCCTATAATTAAACAGTTGGATCTTCTGTCTATAATTAGACAGTTAGTCATTCGGCGTATAATTAGACAATTCTTCCTTCTGCCTATAATTAGAGAGTTGGTCCTTGTGCTTATAATTTATACAACTGATCGTTCTGCCTAAAATCAGACAGTTGGCCATTCTGCCTATAATTAGACAGTTGGCCATTCTGTCTAAAATTTGACAGCTGGTCCTTCTGCCTATAATTAAACAGTTGGTCCTTTTATCTATAATTAGATAGTTGGTTTGTCTGCCTGTACTTAAACAGCTGGTCATTGTGCCTATAATTAGGCAGCTGGTCCTTCTGCCTAAAATTAGACAGTTGGTCATTGTGCCTATAATTAGATAATTGGTCATTGTGCCTATAATTAGACAGTTGGTCATTCTGCCTAAAATTAGACAGTTGGTCATTGTGTCTATAATTAAACAGTTGGTTCTTCTTCCTATAATTGGACAGTTAGTCAGTCTGCCTATACTTAAACAGCTGGTCCTTCTGCCTATAATTAGACAGTTGGTCATTGTGCTTATAATTTAGACAGTTGGTTCTTCTTCCTATAATTGGACAGTTAGTCAGTCTGCCTATACTTAAACAGCTGGTCATTCTGCCTATAATTAGACAGTTGGTCATTGTGCTTATAATTAGACAGTTGGTCATTCTGCCTATAATTAGACAGTTGGTCATTCTGCCTAAAATTAGACACCTGTTGTTTCTGCCAATAATTAGACAGCTGGTCCTTCTGCCTATAATTAGACAGCTGGTCAGTCTGCTTATAATTAAACAGCTGGTCAGTCTGCCTATAATTAAACAGCTGGTCATTCTGCCTATGATTAGACAACTGATCATTCTGCCTATAATTAGACAGTTGGCCATTGTGCTTATAATTAGACAGATGGTCATTCTGCCTAAAATTAGACAGCTGGTCCTTCTGCCATAACTTCTGCCAAGAATGTGAATTCTTGTGCAAAGATGACATGGCGCCCGTGATTCACGGTAAGGTGTCCCCAAAGTTGGACCATGATAACCGCTGTTGACGGTGACGTGCAGAGAAGGCTGGTTTCCTGACAAGTTGTCTAGTACTATAACCCATCTGTGTCAGTTTGCGTGTTGTCGTTCTAACGCTAACATCATCGCCATTTGAGCCCATAGTTCTCGAAATCAACCTGAGGCCATTCTTCGGTTTTGCCACGCCAAAATGTAGGCGTAAAGGCCGCGGTCTTCTCGTGCTATTGTGATTAGAGGACAACTTGTGCTTTTACCTGCAATGACGTCACCGGCTCTACGATGAAATGCAAAAAATTTTCGTGACGATATTTCGCCGGACATTGACTCTCCTGTCGATTGTCACTGATCCATGGCTTCTTTGTCCAGGGTTACTATAACTTAGCCTTTAGCGATACTTATTGCACCCGGTATATTCTAAAGACTCGGTATGAAGCAAACATAAGCTTTTCATATGCAAGTTTCTGACTTGTATAGCCTAACGTCGTGACATGCTTTCCAACGCTCACCAATTTTATTCTCTTGTGTTAACTCTACATTCGTTCTGCATTCGTTCATATGAAACAGAAGGGACGCATGGGAATATGCTTATTTTCATGTGGAGAGTGCCTAGTCACATTCCAATACCACACAAAATACTGTCTGTAAGCATTAGCTGACGCATCTCTGTTATCATGTTTTGACCAGAGTCATAGTAGTTTATGGCATGGGAGGCTGAAACCCTAATACATTTATATGAGATGGCCACAATTTGTATTTCTAGGGCGCAAAATCAGCCCCGAAACCATGTTTAAAATTTTCATATAAGTTAGAAATGGCTTTGTGGAATTGGCCTCTGGTACTAACCTGGTGTGTCAGTGGTGGTGTAGTTGACGACATTCCCAAACACATTGCAAGTCAACGTCTTGCAGCCAGAAATATCCACCGAATCACCGTCTGTCATGCACACTCCCTTATATCGGCACTCTGTGGAAATAAAGAGCCTATCTCCATACTGGAAGAAAAGATAGAATAGAAAAGTTGCCTGCACGCATACGCGTCAGAATATATTTCAGACTACAAACAAATATCACCTATCGTTCAACTTTCTTTATGAATCTTTTTCCTTTACTGGAAATTAAGAACTGCATTTATGGTATTGAAACTTTATAAATGTACTTACCTAAGTCTGAAAATTGAACGTAAGGGAGAATGTTGAGGTTGGTAGGCTGATAGCACGTATGCTTTACGCAGTATCCGAAGTCTCCTTGGGCAGTTTCACTTAGCCATGTGGCACCCACATCGTGACAAACAGAGCTATCCCCTGGATCCTCACAGGCTAAGAGGGAAGAGAAATATGCGATAATCAGTGAGAGGTAATACTGATGTCTTCACTATTCAGCTGGCATTTTGAGCTTCGTATTGTTCCACACTCATTCTTATGTTTATAGAACCAGGAAGTAACATTCAAACTTATGTTTATAGAACCAGGAAGTAACATTCAAACTTATGTTTATAGAACCAGGAAGTAACATTCAAACTTATATTTCTAGAACAAGGAAGTAACATTCATACTTATGTTTATAGAACAAGGAAGTAACATTCATACTTATATTTCTAGAGCCAGGAAGTAACAATCATACTTATGTTTCTAGAACCAGGATGTAACATTCAAACTTATGTTTATAGAACCAGGAAGTAACATTCAAACTTATGTTTATAGAACCAGGAAGTAACATTCATACTTATGTTCCTAGTACCAGGAAGTAACATTCATACTTATGTTTATAGAACGAGGAAGTAACATTCATACTTATGTTTCTAGAACGAGGAAGTAACATTCATACTTATGTTTCTAGAATCAGGAAGTAACATTCATACTTATGTTTCTAGAACCAGGAAGTAACATTCATACTTATGTTTATAGAACCAGGAAGTAACATTCATACTTATGTTTATAGAACCAGGAAGTAACATTCAAACTTATGTTTCTAGAACCAGGAAGTAACATTCAAACTTATGTTTCTAGAACCAGGAAGTAACATTCATACTTATGTTCCTAGTACCAGGAAGTAACATTCATACTTATGTTTCTAGAACCAGGAAGTAACATTCATACTTATGTTTATAGAACCAGGAAGTAACATTCATACTTATGTTTCTAGAACCAGGAAGTAACATTCATACTTATGTTTCTAGAACCAGGAAGTAACATTCATACTTATGTTTCTAGAACCAGGAAGTAATATTCAAACTTATGTTTCTAGAACCAGGAAGTAACATTCATACTTATGTTTCTAGAATCAGGAAGTAACATTCATACTTATGTTTATAGAATCAGGAAGTAACATTCATACTTATGTTTATAGAACCAGGAAGTAATATTCATACTTATGTTTCTAGAACGAGGAAGTAACATTCATACTTATGTTCATAGAACCAAGACGTAAGCTAAGCCCACCTCGGATTGTCAAGTTAGAAACATTGTCGGCTACACGCTCGTAAGTACTACAAACGGAGAGGTGTTCTTGGCGTTAAACCCGCCTCAGATTGTCAGGTTAGAAACCGTCTGCCACACACGCGTAAATATTACAAAGGGAGATGTGTTGTAGGAACTAAACCCACCTCGGATTGTCAAGTTAGAAGCATTGTCCGCCAAACACTCGTATGTATTGCAAAGGGAGATGTGTTGTAGGAGCTAAACCCGCCTCGGATTGTCAAGTCAGAAACATTGTTCGCCACACACTCGTATATACTACAAAGGGAGATGTGTTGTAGGAGCTAAACCCGCCTCGGATTGTCAAGTCAGAAACATTGTCCGCCAAACACTGGTATGTATTCCAAGGAAAATGTGTTGTAGGAGCTAAACGCACCTCCGATTGTCAAGTCAGAAAAATTGTCCGCACACGCTCGTAAGTATTACAAAGGGAGATGTGTTGTAGGAGATAAACCCACCTCGGATTGTCAAGTTAGAGACATTGTCCGCCACACACTCGTATGTATTACAATTCTTTACGTAATATTTCCCGACCTCGTAATGAGACCCGTTGTCGTCACATCCGCTGCAGTCTGAAAGCACCACGCATCGAATTAAAAGCTGCAAAGCATTTATACTGCATATTCCGACTAAAGTTTTATAATTTGTCTGTTTATTTGATTTATTTTTAACTTACTCGACGTAGATTAGGTTTTCAGTGGAATACCCACAGTAAACTACGGCCGAGAGCCAGCGAGTGGTGACCTCATGGGTCAACGCCATATACAAATGAGCCAGAGAAAGACATATTTACAATGTTTATATAAGCAACAATCAAGTAAATGTATCAGTATTCAATTCTTTTATTTTGGCTGTACACTTTACTCACGATTTTTTACCATGTTTATAATGGATGAAAGAAACCGGAGTGCCCCGGGGAAAACATGGAACTTAGCCAAGATATTGGAACCTTTACGTTATGTATAATTTAGAAAGAGCAACATAATTGGGGGCACAGTAGGAAACGCAACCCAGTAAAATGTACAAAAGAACTCTCACGTCCTCAATTCTTCTACTTTGTAAGCCATCGTCAGGAGGAATCTTCTGAATTAGAGAAGGTGGTGTTACATAATAGAATAGACTTACAATGAAACGTGACCGGGTACAAGAAGAATGGGGGAGGTAACTCTTCATGTACATCTATTGCTATTTATGATGTTGTTTTCTCGAGTGCCTTACCTCTTTTCACTGGGGTTCCACTGACCAGCTGGAGGACGCCTAGGGCCGCAATGAGGAGAGCTAACTTCATCTTTTTCTTCAATAAAAAAGGTTTTACACTTTGGGTGAAACGTTTATAAAGAATTCTGTAATGTTCGTTAAATTCTGCGTGATGAAACATTTTTTGTTATCAAGCTTTTTGCTTCATTATAGTCATTTTAATGTGAAGAGCGTCAGAATTAAGATGGCAGACATTCTTACACAGAGCTTTAAATTCGTGACCATAACTGTGTGTTCTTTACACAAGATCTTTATTTAGTCCTCTTTTCCTTAATGCGCAACACATATATTGGAATATTTCCAATGGGTTACCATCAACAGTTAGGTTTAAGGACTAAAGACCTGAAAGTCGCCTTTCTGGAAAACAGACAGCTCTGGCAGAGAGAAAAACTATGGCTTTTTCTACTTCAGTGCAAACTGTGTAAAGAACTGAAGCTGGTCGACCCAAGCAGAGCAGTTTTACATCCATAATTGCTGTTCAAATTTGTATTTCATGAACTACCTGTATAAAACTAAAACGTAATTTGAAGATTAATTTGGTGTAAAGATGACAATAATAACATATGAAAATTCACCACCAGAAAAGGTAATAAAGATGAATTATTTCTATTCAGGGCAGCTTTTTTCACGTGAAAGGTGAAAGCTGTTGACGACAGTATTACAGTTTCTTCGTTCGTGCACATTTTTATTAGGGTCCACACAGTTAGTCCTGCGGGACACCTATTGAAATTGTTCAGATTATTATTATTATTTACTCAATTTTGTGTGCTACCTACAGCCTAGACCGATTGACTTTAAATTTCTCTGTGTTATTCCCCAGTGTCTGAAACTGTGCACAACGCACCCCGATTTTTGTATGTCACGTGGTTTGGCGGCCATATTGCAATTTATATGAAATAGTTTAAACATCGTCCTCTGAAGAACCACTGAACCGATTATTTTGAAATTTGATATACAGGTAGACCGTTGATAGTTACAATACGTTTAAGAAAATTGTTGACTTCAGTTAAAAATTTTGGAAGCTCGCCATTGGTCGAAGTTGTGACGTCACTGGTTTTGAAATTTCAATTTTTTTTACATATTCTAATGTATTTTGAGTCGGTGATTCCGAATCAGCTTTTATTTTTTGCACATCTTTCTATCTTTTTGAGATATAGTCAAAAAACTAAAATTTATTATGTAATTTCAATGACCTGTCACTCAAGAAATATGGGAGCTAGAAATGTAAAACTTGTACTAAACTGTAGTCAAAGACATGCTCTTTCTGTAATATGCGAACGGGTATGTGCTACGATTAATAGTTTTCTCTTTAGAAGCGTTTAAATGACAACACCGTTTTTTTTTAAAGAAATACATGTTAATCCTATTGCTTATAACATGGAGTTAGATGGGATTTATTTATTTATTTGATTGGTGTTTTACGCCGTACTCAAGAAATTTCACTTATACGACGGCGCCCAACATTATAGTGGGTGCAAACCGGGCACAGCCCAGCGGAAACCCACGACCATTCGCAGGTTGTTGCCAGACCTTCCCACGTACGGCCAGAGAGGAAGCCAGCATGAGCTGGACTTGAACACACGGCGACCGCATTGGTGAGAAGCTCCTGAGTCATAAAGCTGCGCTAGCGCGCAAACCAACTGAGCCACGGAGGCCCCGAGTTAGATGGGAACTGGACTAGGTTTATGGTATTTCACTTTCTGCTCCACTTTCTATGATTTACCGAAACGATTTTGCGATGACATATAGCTATGGTTTCTTGTATTCGATGGCGTATAATGATAACTACAACAGCAAACAACGTGGACTCCGGCCGAAACTGCTTTGCAGTTCTAGTTTTCAATTGTATTTACACATGAATCCAAAGTCTAAAAGCCTGGCCTAATGATGGCCGACCAGAAAAATGCTTTCATTATTCCACTGGAATGATGCACTGAAGATGTGTAAATTTCTTTCATATTTGTTCTTTTGCTCCCGAATGAGTTTTTTTTGTTTCTTTTAGCTCGTTACACTCCAGTAAAACAAACTAATTGAAACTCACCTGTAACCAACTGACCGTGTCTGTACACCTGTGTGAGTAGAGCGTTTACGGCTGGCCGCTTCCGATTTAAAGAAATAATTCAATCGTAAATTCTCCTTTTATGCGTACGATTTTAAAGACACAAAATCTCTGAGATCCTGACCAGTGTTCTATTTACGTTATCTAAAGCTTTAATAGGATTACCACGCCGTCTGTTGCCAGTTTAACTTTATGTGGGTTGGTGCTCGTGCAATCTGGCAGAGATTAGCATTGTTTGACTGTGGAAGTTTTATTAGAGACACACGTTGATATATATCCCTTTACAATATCACGTATGGATTCCAGCTAGTGTTTGTGGGAACATATGAGTGGTCACGCCAATTTTGTAATTCTACACGCCCGTGTCCTTTGTGCTAGCTGTCAGTTCAGAATGATTTATTATAGCTGAGATCCCATCTATCGTCATCCACGGTCACATTTGGCGCTCCTTCATCCCGACAGCACCCAATCAGCGTACGCGTTTCAAACACTTTGGATGTTGGTGTTCACGGTTTGATTCAGAGGTTAATCCCAAGATTGTCCACGTGGAATGTGCTTTTTGTATGCTACCTTGCATTTATGGTAATCAAAATTGCCAGATTTTATTAATTTATGCTGTGTATGATGCATAAAAGTTTACGATTATGTCCATATCAAATTCTCTGTGGTATATTTGTGGCAATATAACGGGTTTAAACTGTACTGCTCGAAACACTGAAGAGCAGAGTACAAATGCAACGGAAGCAGGGAGATGAGGATTACATCAACTCGAAATGACGAATTAACAAATTACAGATTGTTGTAATCAGATACAGAGTGCGCGTGGATACGTGTGTGCATGTGTGTGCGTGGGTCTGTGGTGGCACGTGGTTACACATGAGTGCGTGTGTATGCATGTATGAATACGGAAAGGGCGAGGGAGGAAGCGGAGGGGCAGGGGAGGTGGGGCAGGGGAGGTGGAGGGTAGATGGTAACAAGGAGACCATTATGTCCGCAAACGCCTTTTATCGATCTCTCGACTTGGAACACCTCTTCATGGTTCAGAAGTTGAAAACGAATGTCGATTTGAAGCTTAGATTTAACAGATTATCATTCAAAAGACAGACTTGTTATTGTTATGTAATATTATAGTAGTAAATTGAGAGTTTTACTTCAGTTTTATTTTATGTAAATTTTTGTATAACAGTGAATCCTGAAAATGCGTATCCTGTATAATCCGACGACCTTCAGTGGCTCGAGCTCAACTCTGTCCGTGGTGGGGTTCAGAGGCGAGACTACAAGCTGAGGCAGGGATATCATCTCAGTGTTGATCGAAATATTCATGAAATATTTAACCTGAAATTAAATTTCATGTAGGGACCGCCAAATGTCTGTGTTCATATTGAAATAAATGTTGATCAAAGCGTAAGACCATATGTACAACGTACAGATGACATAACAAAAGTGCACGTAACTGGTTTATGCTGATATAATACCCCTTTCTGGTCTACCTATATGCTATTTTAGGTAACTGCTGGGTACAAATTGTGTCCCCCTTTTGGTCGACCTATAAGTTAGTATAGGTTACTAGTGGGTACAAATTGTCTCCCCCTTTTGGTCGACCTATAAGTTAGTATAGGTTACTGGAGAGTACAAATTGTGTCCCCCTTTTGGTTGACCTATAAGTTAGTATAGGTTACTGGATGGTACAAACTGTGCTCCCTTTTTGATCGACCTATACGTTATTATAGGATACTGGTGGGTACAAATTATCTCCCCCCTCCCCCTCTTTTGTCGACGTATAAGCTATTATAGCTGGAAAGAAATTGTGCCCCGTTTTGGTCAACGTATAAGTTACTATAGGTTACTAGTGGGTACAAATTGTCTCCCCTTTCTGGTCGACCTATAAGCTATTATAGGTTACTGGAGGGTACAAATTGTGCCCCCCTTTTAGTCGACCTATATGGTGTTACAACAGTAACATACAGAAGTGTCCGGCTTATGGAGAATTTATATCTGGACTTGTAGAATTTCTTAGATCCTAAGTGTTATGTGGCGATTTCAATCAAAACACTAGTGAGTTCAGGATGTACCATAAAAAGTTTTTCACTCTAGGCTTATATTTTACAATGAGTACAGTTCTCGAGTAAGCAGATTTGAACGGAGTGTCCAGCATCTCTGCAAGTCTGTTTCATAGGTGTCTGTAATTTCACTTTGTCCGGGGCTAGGGGCTGTATACTCGTCCTGCCGAATTAGGCCGCCAGGTTGGATATAAATTAGTGAACAGTTGCAACTTAAGATCAACTGAGATCCATATACTGACCGGCCTTAAAAACGCACCAACAGGAATCCATGAAAATATCATGATAGCTGGAGAATAACATCGGAAATATCCACGCACAGAAGTTAAGCAAGTTCCAAGATATTGTCAGGTTTTATAGCCTTTGTGTGTGTCGTTACCAAAACGCAACAGGGTACAGTGCTGGAAACAATGTTTTTACACCTGAAAAGCACGAACAATTCAAAGTCATTACTTTTGGGTGCAGAAATGGGATGTAAAGGGAAGGCATTCAAAGGTTATCCTCACAATCGCTGTGGCAGCGGAACAGAACTGAAGACGCAGCGCCGCAATTGACACCTAGAAACAGGAACGCGCCAGTGCCTTGATTTAAGTTGGCCTGACTACAAGGGTCATAGCAGCAAGGTTTAGATGTCACCACAGTACCACCACAAGACTGAACAGACGATAGTTGCTTCGACGTAGGCACGGCGTCCTCGTCTCTGACGAATTTCACCTCAGGAACAGCGGTGGGGAAAGTTATCTTGCCGACTGTGTTCTGCAGACAGATCGACGGGGCGATGGAAGTGTGATGGTTTGGGGCGGTATTCTTTTTCCATCACAGAACACAGCTCCAGGCATGCATTTGTTGTGTTAATCAAGTTTATTACGGGACGCCATCTTAAGACGGCGCGTTGTACCCTGTACCAAAAGCTGTATACTTTCCAACAAAACAACAACAGAGCACATACAGCACGTGCTTCTGTGGACTTCCTGGCACAGAATAATGTACCTGTTATCCTATGCCCTGCCTTATCTCCCATCGAACACTTATTGGACGTTGACCCTAACTCGCCAAGGTCAGAGATCTCGCACTTGTCCTGGGCTACAGCGTGAGTCGAGTAGGATACCACAAGCTGTTATCAAGAGACTGATGGTGTCCACGTGAAGGCGTTGTGTGGCATGCAATGCAAACAAGTTTGGTCATGTTCGTACTGACTGTCTTTGGATCTATTTCCTCTCGGGGCCTACATTAAAACTTAGTACCTTTCAATGACACTTGTCATTGCTAATGCATAATTGACTTATCTGAGAGTGAATGTAACACGCTGCCAAGAAAAAAATAAAATTTGGTTTAGCGTCAGTTCATCCTTAACCCGTATGTTTTTAATGGCGCTAAGTATACTATTAAATGACATCTTTCCTATGTTTTATTTTGGGTCTAGTATTGTACCTAGGATGTCCCAACCACAGAGTCGTTGTCTTGTATTGCGCTTAGGATGTCGATATCACCGTTTACTAGTCTTATATTGCGCTTAGGATGTCCTAACCACCGAGTCCTTGACTTGTATTGCAGTTAGGATGTCGTAATCCCCGATTACTCGTCTTGTATTGCACTTAGGATGTCGTAAAAACCCGATTCCTCTTCTTGTATTGCACTTAGAATGTCCTAACCACCGAGTCCTTGACTTGTAATGCCCTTAGGATGTCGTAATCACTGATTCCTTGTCTTGTATTGATCTTAAGATGTCATAATCTCCGATTCCTTGTCTTGTATTGCACTTAGGCGTGATCACCGATTCCTCGTCTTGTATTGTACTTAGGATGTCGTAATCCCCGATTACTCGTCTTGTATTGCACTTAGGATGTCGTAATCACCGATTTCTTGTCTTGTATTGCACTAAGGGTGTCCTAACCACCGAGTCCTTGACTTGTAATGCCCTTAGGATGTCGTAATCACTGATTCCTTGTCTTGTATTGATCTTAAGATGTCATAATCCCCGATTTCTTGTCTTGTATTGCACTTAAGATGTAGTGATGACCGATTCTTCGTCTTGTATTGCATTTTGGATGTCGTAATCCCCGATTCCTTGTTTGTATTGCACTTACGTGTAGGATGTCAATTATCCTCGATTCCTTGTCTTGTATTGCACTTAGGATGCCGTAATCACGATTCCTCTTCTTGTGTTGAACTTAGGATGTCGTAATCAACGATTCCTTGTCTTGTCTTGCTCTTAGGATGTCTTGGTTACCGATTCCATGTCTTGTATTGCACTTAGGATGTCGTAATCAACAATTCCTCGTCTTGTATTGAACTTAGGATGTCGTTATCACCGATTTCCTTGTCTTGTATTGCACTTAGGATGTCATAATTCCCGATTCCTCGTCTTGTATTGCACTTAGGGAATGTCGTAATCACAAATCCCGCGTCTTGTATTTGATCTTAAGATGTCGTAATCACCGATTCCTTATCTTGTAATGCTCTAGGATGTCGTAATCCCGATTCTCTGTCTTGTATTGCTCTTAGGATGTCATAATCCCCGAATCCCTATCTTGTATTGCTGTTAAGATGTCGTAATAAAGATTCCTTGTCATATAATGTACTTAAGATGTTGTAATCATCGATTCCTTCTGTTGTATTGTTCTTAGAATGCTCTTAGATTCTTTATCTTATATTGCTCGCAGGAAGTCACAGATTTATGGTAGGGCATTGTATTAAGAATGTCGTACTCACAGATTTATGATATGACATTGTATTCAGGATGTAATCACATTTATGGTATGGCATTGTTTTCAGGATGTGATCACAGATTTTTGGTATGGCATTGTATTCAGGATGTGATCACAGATTTATGGTATGGAATCGTATTCAGATGTAATCACAGATTTATAGTGTGACATTCCATCAGGATGTTATCTGAGATTATGGTATGACATTGCTTTCAGATGTAATCTGAGATTTATGGTTTGGCATTGTATTCAGGATGTGACCATTTATCTGATGGCTTCGTATTCAGGATGTAATCACAGATTTATGGTATGGCATTATAGTCAGGATGTGACCATTTATCGTATGGCTTCATTGATGATCTACTGTCGTTAAATAATCCCCATATGGCTGAAGCGGTGAAGGAAATCTATCCGCCTTCAATGGATTTAAAGGAGACAACAGATAGTCCTGATGGTACATCTTATTTGGATCTATATCTGTACAAAGACGGACAAGGTCTCCTTTTACGCCGCCTTTACGACAAAAGGGATAATTTCAATTTTGATATTGTAAATTATCCTTATTTAGATAGCAATATACCAAAGGGTCCTGCATATGGCGTATACATATCTCGCCTTGTAGCATTTGTCAGATCTTGCGTTAATTGTGATGACTTTAACCTGCGTCACAAGTTGCTAGTTCAAAAACTAGATACTCCAGCAAACGCCTTCATTCTAAGTTTCTCAAATTTTACAATGAGTATAACACTCTCGTTGGCAGGTATGGACAGGGCGTTCAGAATCTCTGGCGATCTGCATTGTGATCAACCACATAGACGGCGCTGTTATCCCTATGTACATATCTATCACGTACATAGTATTTAACAACATAGATGGCGCTGGTTGCCCAGTGTAACCTTCTATCTTGTATGTCATGTGTAACATCATAGATGACGCCTCTTGCAGCATGAGATCTTTACATATTAACGGGAAAGACGTAATCGTCCGTTACTTTTGAATCATAATCTGATCGGTTAGGGTGTGTAACGCTCGTCATTTTCAAACTGTATCTAATACCGCTTAACCTGGGGCTAGGGGCCGTAAAGGTAGCCAATGCTGATTACATCAGCATGATGCATTTATGAACAGTTGCAATGAAAGCGCGACTGAGATACTTGTTTAATTGTCATTTGACATGGAACTCATTCACGGACTACGAATTTGAACTTTGATATGGAATTCATGTCTGGAATATTCATTGTCTGCCCGGCATCATTGAAAACTGATGACCGCTTCTCTCTTGTGTGTTACCGGCTTTATTTCTTATTTGTATAATTTCTTACATACCTTTGTCTTCGGGAGTTAGTGTTAAACGTAGTTGTGGAAATGGATCTTGCGATTATCGACTTGGAACGCCCTTTACGGACTACGAATGGTATAGGAATGTCGGACTTGACGCTTATATTCATATTCACGATGTAATCACAGATTTATTGTATGACATTGTATTCAGAATGTCGTACCAACAGATTTATGGTATGGTATTGTATTTAAAATATCATAATCACAGATTTATGGTATGGCATTATAATTAGGATGTGATCACATATTTATGGTATGGTATTGTTTTCAGGATGTGATCACATATATGGTATGACATTGTATTCAGGATGTAGTGCTCACAGATTTATGGTATGGCATTGTATTCAGAATGTAATCACAGATTTATGGTATGGCATTGTATTCAGATTGTCGTACCAACAGATTTATGGTATGGCATTGTATTTAAAATATCACAATCACAGATTTATGGTATGTCATTATAGTTAGGATGTGATCACAGATTTATATATGACATTGTCTTCAGGATGTAATCACATATTTATGGTACGGCATTGTATTTAAAATATTATAATCACAGATTTACACTATGGCATTGTAGTTAGGATGTAATCACAGATTTATTGTATGGAATTATATTAAGATTTAATCACAGATTTATACTATGACATTCCATCAGGATGTTATCTGAGATTATGGTATGACATTGCTTTCAGGATGTAATCCTAGATTTATAGTTTTGCATTGTATTCAGGATGTCCTGACTCCGTATTCAGGATGTAATCACAGATTTATGGTATGGCATTGCATTCAGGATATAATCACTGATTTATGGTACTACATTGGATCATGATGTAATCTGTGATTTATGGTCTGGCTTTGTATTCAGGATGTTATCTGGGATTTATGATATGGTATTGTATTCAGGGTGTAATCTGGGATATATGGTATGGCATTGCATTGAGGATGTAATCTGAGATTTATGGTATGACGTTGTATTCTGGATATAATCTGTAATTTATGGTATGGTATTGCATTGAGGATGTAATCTGAGATTTATGGTATGGCATTGCATTCAGGATGTAATCTGAGATTTATGATGACATGACATTGCATTCAGGAAATCGTAAGAACTTGTTTATTTTTTGCTCTTCCCAAGAGTATTTCACTCTACGTCCAGATGACCACATAAGAACTTATTGTTTCTCTGATTATTATTTATGACAATGACACATACACACACACACACACACACAGTCGCAATCAAATGTTGAAAATCTATTAAGAATAGAAAACCATTGTTGACTTTTAATGAAATCTTTTCAAGCTGTCTCCTCATGTAGATTTCAAACCACTTGTGGGCAACGAATGTTCAGAGTTATGATTGGAAATATTGGTCACGGGACGCGTGGGGCGTGTTAGCAACAATGGCCGGTGTGTATCGGATTATAATCAGATAAAATTAGTCTATTATCATCAAGCTGACGCAGTAGCAGGATCGAAACACAGCTGGTGCCGTCTACCGGACCCGACGGAGAACCGGGGTTAATTGATTAGCACGGACACTGAGCAATCGACAAACGTAAATCAATTTACAGCACATAACAATGTCCGTGATTTATGGAATCAATTTTCATACGTTATTATTAAATTATTTGTACTCATTTGCTTGCTTATTTGTTTACTTATTGCTTCTTTTATTATTCATGGTTACCTACGGATGGTCGTGTGTGTCCCCCGAGGTCTGTATGGTCTCTTCCATAATGCTGGTCGGGGTAACATAAGCGAAATATTCTTGACTACGGCGTAAGACTCCAACGCATTAAAGAAAAAACGATTATTAAATAATGTTTACAAGAAATATATTACTAAGAACTGCAAAATTAAACATGAAATGCGATGACAGTAGGAGTTGTTATAGGCTTATCAGTTTCTAATGGTTAACCCTTGTGGTTTATAAGCTAGCAAGTTCCTGATGGTTAACCCTAGTGGTTATTGCTTACGCTTACCAGTTTCTGATGGTTAGCCTTAGTGGTTATTGTTTATGCTTACAAGTTCCTGATGGCTAATTTTATTAGGTATTGTTTACGCTTGCCACATCCTGATGGTTAACCCTTGTAGTTATTGTTTACCCTTACCAGATTCTGATGGTTAACCCTAGTAGTTATTGTTTACCCTTACCAAATCCTGATGGTTAACCCTTGTGGTTATTGATTACGCTTACCAGACCCTGAGGGTTAACCCTTGTGGTTATTGTCTACCCTTAGCAGATCATGATGGTTAACCCTTGTGGTTATTGCTTTCGCTTACCAGTTTCTGATGGTTAACTTTAGTGGTTATTGTTTACGCTTACTAGTTCCTGATGGCTAATTTTAATAGGTATTGATTACACTTACCAGATCCTGATGGTTAACCCTAGTGGTTATTGCTTACACTTACCAGTTTCTGATTGTTTACTTTAGTGGTTATTGTTTATGCTTACAAGTTCCTGATGGCTAATTTTATTAGGTATTGTTTACGCTTGCCACATCCTGATGGTTAACCCTTGTAGTTATTGTTTACCCTTACCAGATTCTGATGGTTAACCCTAGTAGTTATTGTTTACCCTTACCAAATCCTGATGGTTAACCCTTGTGGTTATTGATTACGCTTACCAGACCCTGAGGGTTAACCCTTGTGGTTATTGTCTACCCTTAGCAGATCATGATGGTTAACCCTTGTGGTTATTGCTTTCGCTTACCAGTTTCTGATGGTTAACTTTAGTGGTTATTGTTTACGCTTACTAGTTCCTGATGGCTAATTTTAATAGGTATTGATTACACTTACCAGATCCTGATGGTTAACCCTAGTGGTTATTGCTTACACTTACCAGTTTCTGATTGTTTACCTTAGTGGTTATTGTTTACGCTTACAAGTTCCTGATGGCTAACTTTAATAGGTATTGTTTGCGCTTTCCAGATCCTGATGGTTAACTCTTGTGTTTTTTGTTTCCGCTTACCATATCCTGATGGTTAACCCTTGTGGTTATTGTTTACCTTTACCATATCGTGATGGCTAACCCTTGTGGTTATTGATTACGCTTACCAGACCCTGAGGGTTAACCCTTGTGGTTATTGTCTACCCTTAGCAAATCCTGATGGTTAACCCTAGTGGTTATTGCTTTCGCTTACCAGTTTCTGATGGTTAACTTTAGTGGTTATTAATTACGCTTACAACTTCTTGATGGCTAACTTTAATAGGTATTGATTATGCTTACCACATCCTGATGGTTAACCCTTGTGGTTATTGCTTACGCTTACCAGTTTTTGATGGTTAACTTTAGTGGTAATTGTTTACGCTTACAAGTTCCTAATGGCTAACTTTAATAGGTATTGTTTAAGCTTGCCAGTTCCTGATGGTTAACTCTAGTAGTTATTGTTTACCCTTACCAGATCCTGATGGTTAACCCTAGTGGTTATTGATTACACTTATCAGATCCTGATGGTTAACCCTTGTGGTTATTGCTTACGCTTACTAGTTTCCGATGGTTAACCTTAGTGGTTATTGTTTACGCTTACAAGTTCCTGATGGCTAACTTTAATAGGCATTGTTTACGCTGACCAGATCCTGATGGTTAACCCTTGTGGTTATTACACTGGACAAGGCATTCTTATGGATGTACAACTTCTTGGTTTATTTAACACAACGTTTCGATGCAGATACTAGCATCGTTATCAAGTGAATGACATCAAAATTACCACTGCGCTTATATATGGCAAGAGAAGCAAATGTCAACAGATAAAACAAAAAGAGGGTAAACAGTCCTCAGGGGATTAAGGTGTCCTGGGGTGAGTGTTGGGGTACTGACTAGGCTCGGTGGGGTTCCTGAGCGGTTTGGAGGATTAGCAGATCATAAGCTGAGGGGAGGTAGATGCCGTGATCTCTGTTCAGGCTGGGCTTTAATCTCTTAATCTGGATGGCTTCCTGTAGTTTTCGTTTCTTCCAATGGGGCTGATTCATGTTAAGTGTCCTGACTGTATTCCAGTTGATGTTGTGGGATGGGTTTTCATGTATGTGGTCAGATATGGCAGATTTGGAGTCAAGTTTCTGTACTGATGATTGGTGTTCTTTAATTCTGGTTTGAAGCGGTCTGCCTGTTTCACCTATGTAGGAGTTGTTGCAGCTGCATTTTAATTGGTAGACAACTCCTTTGGGAGGCTGGGGTTTGGTTGGTGTCTTCTTTCCTGTGGCATGTAGGTGGGTCTTTAGTGTGGTCAGGCTTCTGAAGACTGTTTCTATTCCAGTTGTCTGTTTTATTAGGCGGGCTATTTTGTGGCTGGTTGGACCTATGTAGGGGAGGTTGATTCGTATACCGGGGCCTTCCACGTGGACTCTAGACTGTTGATTGTGTTCAGGTTGCGAGGACTTCTGGATGGTTTTATTTACTTGGTCTGCTGGGTATCCATTCAGGTGGGCGGAAACTGTGCGCAGGTGTTGGATCTCTTCATCTAAGTTGCTATTACAGATGAGTTTAGCTCTCTTTGTGAGGGTGGAGATGATGCCGGTCTTGGTTTTGGGCGGGTGGTTGGACTTGTAGTGGATGTACTGGTCGGAGTGGGTCGGTTTGCGGTACACTGTGGTTTGGAGAGCGTCCGCTGTTCTCTTCACGTGGACATCTAGGAATGGTATTTGTTGGTCTTTTTTCAGTTTCCATGGTGAATTTGATGCGTTGGTGTTGTGAATTTAGGTGGTCAAGTAAGGCAGATGGATCTTGGTGGTGTTGAAGTGCGACGAAGGTATCGTCCACTTTTCGCATCCAACAGATGGGCTGGATGGGTGACGTGGCTAAGGCTTTGTTCTCTAGTTCAGTTAGGTAGATCTCGGAGACAATCGGGGATAGTGGGGATCCCATGGGGAGGCCATGGATCTGCTCATAAATTGTGTCACCCCAAGTGAAGTAAGTGGATGACAGGCAACAGTCCAGTAGGCGGATGATATTATCTGGGGATAGGGATGTCGTCGGTGGAGTGGTTGTTATCTTGTCTCTTATGACATCTAGGGCTTGGCTGGTTGGGACATTGGTGAATAGGTCAATAACATCGTAGCTCACAAGTTTGCAGGGTTCATTGATCTGACGTATTTTGTTACAGAAGTCAGCTGAGTCTTTGATAAAGGAGTCGGCAGCCTTAGACCATAGTGATAGTAGTCTCGTGAGGTACTGGGCAGTGTTATAGAAGACAGTTCCTCTGGAGCATATCAGTAACCTGGCTTTTACAGGGTCCTTGTGGATTTTGATGGTTGCACGGGCATACGGTGCACGGGGGTGTTGCACTGTTAACTTACGTTGGATTTCAGGTGTGATCTCACCACTGGTTTTGAGTTGGTTCAGGAGGGATCTGTGTTGCCGGTCAAACTTGTTGGTGGGGTCAGTTTTCAGGGTTCGGTATGTGGACTGGTCTGTTAGTAAGTTGTCTACCAGTTTGTTAAAATCTGTTTTGTCAAGAATGGCTGCGGCTTTTCCTTTATCAGCTGGTGCTATGGTTATGGACTTGTCTTTCTTCAGTTCGGCCAGGGCTCTGCTTTCTTCTTTAGTTAGGTTGGTTCGTTGGGGTTGTGCTTTGTCCAGTAGGGATGCTATCTGGTGGCGGAGGTAGTCGATGTGGCCCCCGGGTGCTAATTGTTGTAGGCCTTCTTCGATGTCTACGATGAAGTCATCCTTGGGTATGGTTTTGGTGGTTGGGACAAAATTCAATCCCTTTGCTAGTAGATTAAGTTGGTGGGGAGTGAGTGCTTTAGTGCTTAGGTTCACCACAGTCTTGTTGATGTACTGGGTTCTCACGAGCTCGGACTGGTGTGGGTGGGCTGGCTCTCGTGTACTTTGCGTAAGGTTGTTGAACTTTTGTTGTTGGCTGGATTTGATTTTCGAGTTGAGCTGTCTGTTTGCCTCGGTCTGTGCTTGGCGGAGCTGGGCATAAATTCACCATGGAAACTGAAAAAGACCAACAAATACCATTCCTAGATGTCCACGTGAAGAGAACAGCGGACGCTCTCCAAACCACAGTGTACCGCAAACCGACCCACTCCGACCAGTACATCCACTACAAGTCCAACCACCCGCCCAAAACCAAGACCGGCATCATCTCCACCCTCACAAAGAGAGCTAAACTCATCTGTAATAGCAACTTAGATGAAGAGATCCAACACCTGCGCACAGTTTTCACCCACCTGAATGGATACCCAGCAGACCAAGTAAATAAAACCATCCAGAAGTCCTCGCAACCTGAACACAATCAACAGTCTAGAGTCCACGTGGAAGGCCCCGGTATACGAATCAACCTCCCCTACATAGGTCCAACCAGCCACAAAATAGCCCGCCTAATAAAACAGACAACTGGATTAGAAACAGTCTTCAGAAGCCTGACCACACTAAAGACCCACCTACATGCCACAGGAAAGAAGACACCAACCAAACCCCAGCCTTCCAAAGGAGTTGTCTACCAATTAAAATGCAGCTGCAACAACTCCTACATAGGTGAAACAGGCAGACCGCTTCAAACCAGAATTAAAGAACACCAATCATCAGTACAGAAACTTGACTCCAATCTGCCATATCTGACCACATACATGAAAACCATCCCACAACATCAACTGGAATACAGTCAGGACACTTAACATGAATCAGCCCCATTGGAAGAAACGAAAACTACAGGAAGCCATCCAGATTAAGAGATTAAAGCCAGCCTGAACAGAGATCACGGCCATCTACCTCCCCTCAGCTTATGATCTGCTAATCCTCCAAACCGCTCAGGAACCCCACCGAGCCTAGTCAGTACCCCAACACTCACCCCAGGGACACCTTAATCCCCTGAGGACTGTTACCCTCTTTTTGTTTTATCTGTTGACATTTGCTTCTCCTTGCCATATATAAGCGCAGTGGTAATTTTGATGTCATTCACTTGATAACGATGCTAGTATCTGCATCGAAACGTTGTGTTAAATAAACCAAGAAGTTGTACATCCATAAGAATGCCTTGTCCAGTGTATCCCCTCACCGACTTCTAAATGCCACTTAAGCAAGCTTGTGGTTATTGTTTACGCTTACCAGATCCTGATGGTTAACTCTTGTGGTTATTGTTTACCTTTACCATATCGTGATGGTTAACCATTGTGGTTATTTTTTAAGCTTACCATATCGTGATGGATAACCCTAGTGGTTATTGTTTACCCTTACCATATCCTGATGGTTAACCCTTGTGGTTATTGATTACGCTTACCATATCGTGATAGGTAACTCTTGTTGTTATGGTTTACGCTTACCAGATCCTGATGGTTAACCTTTGTGGTTATTGTTTACGCTTACCATATCGTGATGCTTAACCCTTGTGGTTATTGATTACGCTTACCAGACTGATGGTTAACCCTTGTGGTTATTGTTTACCCTTACCAGATCCTGATGGTTAACCCTTGTGGTTATTGCTTACGCTTACTAGTTTCTGATGGTTAACCTTTTTGGTTATTGTTTAGGCTTACAAGTTCCTGATGGCTAACTTTATTAGGTATTGTTTACGCTTACCAGATCCTGATGGTTAACCCTTGTGGTTATTGTTTACTCTTTCCAGATCCTGACGGTTAACCCTTGTGGTTATTGTTTCCGCTAACCATATCCTGATGGTTAACCCTTGTGGTTATTGTTTACCGTTACCATATCGTGATGGATAAACCTAGTGGTTATTGTTTACCCTTACCATATCCTGTTGGTTAACCCTTGTGGTTATTGATTACGCTTACCATATCCTGATGGTTAACCCTTGTGGTTATTGATTACACTTACCATATCCTGATGGTTAACCCTGGTGGTTATTGATTACGCTTACCATACCCTGATGGTTAACCTTTGTGGTTATTGTTTACCGTTACCATATCGTGATGGATAAACCTAGTGGTTATTGTTTACCCTTACCATATCCTGTTGGTTAACCCTTGTGGTTATTGATTACGCTTACCATATCCTGATGGTTAACCCTTGTTGTTATTGTCTGCGCTTACTAGATCCTGATGGTTAACCCTTGTGGTTATTGTTTACGCTTACCATATCGTGATGCTTAACCCTTGTGGTTATTGATTACGCTTACCAGACTCTGATGTTTAACCCTTGTGGTTATTGTTTACCCTTACCAGATCCTGATGGTTAACCCTTGTGGTTATTGCTTACGCTTACTAGTTTCTGATGGTTAACCTTTGTGGTTATTGTTTAGGCTTACAAGTTCCTGATGGCTAACTTTAATAGGTATTGTTTACGCTTACCAGATCCTGATGGTTAACCCTTGTGGTTATTTTTTAAGCTTACCATATCGTGATGGATAACCCTAGTGGTTATTGTTTACCCTTACCATATCCTGATGGTTAACCCTTGTGGTTATTGATTACGCTTACCATATCGTGATAGGTAACTCTTGTTGTTATGGTTTACGCTTACCAGATCCTGATGGTTAACCTTTGTGGTTATTGTTTACGCTTACCATATCGTGATGCTTAACCCTTGTGGTTATTGATTACGCTTACCAGACTGATGGTTAACCCTTGTGGTTATTGTTTACCCTTACCAGATCCTGATGGTTAACCCTTGTGGTTATTGCTTACGCTTACTAGTTTCTGATGGTTAACCTTTTTGGTTATTGTTTAGGCTTACAAGTTCCTGATGGCTAACTTTATTAGGTATTGTTTACGCTTACCAGATCCTGATGGTTAACCCTTGTGGTTATTGTTTACTCTTTCCAGATCCTGACGGTTAACCCTTGTGGTTATTGTTTCCGCTAACCATATCCTGATGGTTAACCCTTGTGGTTATTGTTTACCGTTACCATATCGTGATGGATAAACCTAGTGGTTATTGTTTACCCTTACCATATCCTGTTGGTTAACCCCTGTGGTTATTGATTACGCTTACCATATCCTGATGGTTAACCCTTGTGGTTATTGATTACACTTACCATATCCTGATGGTTAACCCTTGTGGTTATTGATTACGCTTACCATACCCTGATGGTTAACCTTTGTGGTTATTGTTTACCGTTACCATATCGTGATGGATAAACCTAGTGGTTATTGTTTACCCTTACCATATCCTGTTGGTTAACCCTTGTGGTTATTGATTACGCTTACCATATCCTGATGGTTAACCCTTGTTGTTATTGTCTGCGCTTACTAGATCCTGATGGTTAACCCTTGTGGTTATTGTTTACGCTTACCATATCGTGATGCTTAACCCTTGTGGTTATTGATTACGCTTACCAGACTCTGATGTTTAACCCTTGTGGTTATTGTTTACCCTTACCAGATCCTGATGGTTAACCCTTGTGGTTATTGCTTACGCTTACTAGTTTCTGATGGTTAACCTTTGTGGTTATTGTTTAGGCTTACAAGTTCCTGATGGCTAACTTTAATAGGTATTGTTTACGCTTACCAGATCCTGATGGTTAACCCTTGTGGTTATTGTTTACGCTTTCCAGATCCTGATGGTTAACTCTTGTGGTTATTGTTTCCGCTTACCATATCGTGATGGTTAACCCTTGTGGTTATTGTTTACCTTTACCATATCGTGATGGTTAACCCTTGTGGCTATTGATTACGCTTACCAGATCCTGATGGCTAACCCTTGTGGTTATTGATTACACTTACCATATCCTGATGGTTAACCCTTGTGGTTATTGATTACGCTTACCATACCCTGATGGTTAACCTTTGTGGTTATTGTTTACCTTTACCATATCGTGATGGTTAACCCTTGTGGTTATTGATAACGCTTACCATATTCTGATGGTTAACCCTTGTGATTATTGATTACGCTTACCAGGCTCTGATGGTTAACCCTAGTAGTTATTGTTTACCCTTACCAGATCCTAATGGTTAACCCTTGTGGTTATTGATTACGCTTATCATATCGTGATGGTTAACCCTTGTGGTTATTGTTTACGATTACCATATCGTGATGGTTAACCCTTGTGGTTATTGTTTACGCTTACTAGATCCTAATGGTTAACCCTTGTGGTTATTGTTTACGCTTACTAGATCCTAATGGTTAACCCTTGTGGTTATTGTTTACGCTTACAATATCCTGATGGTTAACCCTTTTGGTTATTGATTACGCTTACTAGACTCTGATGGTTAACCCTTGTGGTTATTGATTACGCTTACCATATTCTGATGGTTAACCCTTGTGATTATTGATTACGCTTACCAGGCTCTGATGGTTAACCCTTTTGGTTATTGATTACGCTTACTAGACTCTGATGGTTAACCCTAGTAGTTATTGTTTACCCTTACCAGATCCTGTGGTTAACCCTTGTGGTTATTGTTTACGCTTACCAGATCCTGATGGTTAACCCTAGTAGTTAATGTTTACCCTTACCAGATCCTGATGGTTAACCTTGTGGTTATTGTTTACGCTTACCAGATCCTGATGGTTAACCCTAGTTGCTATTATTTACGCTTACCAGATCCAGATGGTTAACCTTAGTGATAAAAGGGGAAATGCTAACAGCATGTATGGGGAACTTTTAAACGTTTTTATTTACATTGACAAACGGTATTTGTGACATTTATTTTCACCTGGTCTTCTTTTACATAGAAAAGGCAGAGGCGAGACAGGTTCCTTCCCTTGAACACCCAGAGCTCTCATTCCAGTAGGTAACACTGATAGCTTAGTCCGTTTCCATTTTTTGAACACATGCAGTCGTGGTAGTGAACCCCGTTGATGATCCGTGGAAACCCCTCAGACCCGATGTCGACACACCAAGAATGGGTGCTATTCTGCGCGGTGCACACTGAAAATACAAAAGTTCATGCAGAAATGCTGTAATCATGGTATTCTCCGGAACACTTTGAAAATGTGCACTAACAAAAGTTTTGTCCGCTCACAAATCTCTAACATGGATGCTGAGAAGTAAAACCTTGTAAATGAATAAAAAGGAAGAAAATTGTTTTCCCCTCTTTGAAGAGGGTTAGTTGAAATTTGTGCCTAGTGATGTTATAGTTAGACAGTTGTACAGAGCTGATATGTAATGCATTTGACGACCTGCCAGCAGTTTAACGACAGGCCTCTTGGAGGTGTTATTATACGGTGGACTTCCTTTCACATTTATTATATATTGTTCGTCATTTAGTTATTTGACGAAAGACAACGAAAACTGTGGGGCAAAACTTTAAGGTTCATGAAGGGAAGATCACTAGACGGAATGTAGTCCCTCTAATAGTATTGATAGGTTATCCTATCTGATTTAAAAGCGTACATATTTATTTTGGTGGCGGTGTTGCATAATTAAGGTATCGCCGTTCAATTTCTTGTAAAATCGTACAGGAAGAAAAAATGAAAGCGCCGCCATGTTATCAATTTTAACCAATAGGGGAATCACGAGTTGGAACTCTTTCATCGGTAAGCGCAGAAAGGCATAACATATCATGTGACCTGTCAAAAATGTTAGGCAACTATTTTTGATCACATTTACTATACTATGGGCATCTGAAAAAGAAATGAAATAGGTGTCACATTCAGTGATTTTAAATAGACGAACGACAGAAAACTGAGGTGAACGTTTGTGAACTTGAGAAGGTCCTTAGGGGAAGAGGTGGTATTTGTCCCTGTAGAACAGTGTAAGATAGACACATGATACAGCAGGACGGTTTTCACCTTAAACGACAAAAGAGTCCGAACTATCAGAACGCAGCTATGTTATGTGTGTCTGCTGTGACGTCACGCGATCCATGTTTTGCTCTTTTGCCATATAGACTGAAGGAGTGTAGGGTATAAACAACGCAGCCTTTCGTTTAGTGCTTCTCTAACATGGCCTATCCAATACCAGAAAATAATGGATTCGGCTGTTTAAGTCTGTTTGGGCCTCTCATCCGAGATAACCGAGGTTGAATTTTTGTTGTCTTCCTTTAAAAGGGGTGTCAGCCTGTGTCACTCTCTAGAAAATGAATGAGTTCGTTACCTGAACTTTAGTCGCTTCCCTTAAGTTTACACAGGCTTTTTAGAAAAGTACAGGTAATTTTTTTTTAGAAAAGTGCTGTGGTTTTCGCGGAAATTGATATATGGTTTTCATTATTGATGCTTTTTTTCCTTCTTTTATAAAGATATGGATCCCACCTGGACTAGCTGTTAATGCGATCTGGGTTTATAATACTAGTCACTATAACTACACAGTATCGCAATAAAAGTGAAGTATTTTCCCACTTGGCCTAAACGCAGATACAATAAATCGCAGTTATATCCCAGTATAACTGATTACTGGCATAGATATGTTCCAAAGCTATTTCAGCATTTACTTTGGGCTATTTACTATGTGATATATGCTTTCAAATACACTGACATAAAATTTCGTATGCCCATTAGTAGGCCTACATGTCTATGGGCTTTTTCATGAAACTTCGTGCAACTCTTTCTTGAGTAAATGTCAGAGTTCATGACGTCATCCATGACGTCACTCATTATTTGACGTCAAGTACGGTGTAAAATCTCCCTTAGTTTGATTGATTATTCAGTTTTATGGGTGGAGGAAACCCAAGAACCTACGTACAACTACGGATCTTTGCAAGTAACTGACAGGCTTACGCACTTGTGAAATACAGGCTCTGACGCCATATTGCACAGTGATAAGTGCACAAGCGGTTGAGCGGTGCCAACTGCTTATAGTCCCCAAGGCTCCCCTAAACTGTGAGAGCAGGTGAATCAACGAATTACTCCCGACAACGCAAGCGCCGCTCTCTCAGGTCGTTCTAACATCTCTGCCATGCACCACTATCATGTTAATTTTGTAAGAAATCTTGACAGAACGTCGAGATCACGGTTGATGAGGCAGGAGGTGATGCCTGAAAAAATAAAACTCACCACTTGATACATATACATTTTCTTCATCTAAAGTATTTAACATTATTCCAACGGACTCCTAAGGCAATTTTATTAAGAAATGCTGATTAGAGATCCGCAAGAACAACAGTGGTGACGGTAAGCCTAATGTCGCTCGGGGGACGCAGAGGTCAAACATGTATCTCGTGTGGCAGTGATGTGGAGCGAGCGTAGGGAGTTGTAAATGCGTTGTAAGCAGTGTGAACGCGAACCTTACTCACTTAGCTACATCTTGCTCCATTTCAGCAAACTGGCGATAGGAGAAAAATGAAGCTCTTTGCTGGTGTATACGTACTAGTTATAGGCATCATGATAAAGTTGTGTTCCCCAGCGTCGTAGACACATTCAATCTTCTCACATTTCTCCTCATTTAAAGCAAACTGTCCGATGTCAAAGCAGGTATTTTTGAATAGACATTCTGTTAAATGGAAAGGAGATAATCTTAAAACACAGCACCACATCGTCTGTGTGTTTAAATAATGGCCAAACAAAACAGATTGAGGTGATATAAGTAGACAGCAATGAACATAAAATTCACTTTACTTATTTATTTGTCAATATATTTATTTGATTAGTGTTCACCGACATTCTTAAGAATATTCTATTTATAGCAGGGCGGCTAACATTGTGGTGGAGGGAAACTGGGCAGACCCCAGGAGAAACCCACGATCATCCACACGTTTAAATTTTCTTTTATAGACAGATCTGTATCAATGCGACAAAAATGGAAGTAAAGTTAAATTACAATATTTATGTGATTGTGATTGTGATATTGTTTCACTCGAATTTCTTGCATTTAAATCACGCATCAGTTTGATTTTGTGCTATTTTGGGGTGAGAAAAGCACGTGATTTCCCATTTCCTCTCATTAGGCGGTACACACTTGATGCTGACCTACGAATTCTACCAAACAGTGTAAAACCAAACAAGCATCCCTGTTTGTTAGAAGTAAACATTTATATAAACTGCTCCATATATGAACCATTCAAAAGTGAAATGGCAACCTGCGGATGGTCGTGGGCTTCCACCGGGCTCTGCCTGGTTTCCTCCCACCTTAAAACACGGCGTAAAACACCAATCAAAGAAATAAATAAACAAAATAAAAATGAAATGAATTCTTTTGTGTAAACTGAATGAAGAATAAATAATGTTTGACAAAAAAGGACTTTCACTTTTCATAGTCTTCCATTATACTTTTTCAAGAAAGTCGTGAAGTATAAAGATTATTCTTCTTTCGCGACTTTATTTTGTTCCAGTTTTGAAATAAACCATCACATGACCAAATCTCTAGCCTGAGCGCATATGAAACAAAAGTTTGGGTCAGATGACAGAAATTCGTAAAATTAAGCTAGAACCAAAAGCTGTAGAACTCACGTGTCTTTGTGATATTGTTTGCCCCTCCGGGTAGACATTGTTTGGTGATACACTGACCGTAGTCCTGTTTTTCGTTTAGACGACGTTTGACCTGCCAAACTTCTGCCTCTGATTTGCAAACTCCCAGCTCAGTGTCAGAACAGCCTGCATAAAAACCATTAAGTTTGCTTTAATGAGTGTACTGTGGATAACGTGTATAGTGCTTTGGTTGCCTGTTTGAAGCCTAAAAACCCTTATAGCATTATTTTGGTTCTATCACGATGGTGTTTCTGTAGCAAACCAGACCAAGTGCTGACCTATCTAGAGTGCTGCCTCACTGGGAAGCCATACCGAGAACCCCACGCATGACGCCTCACACACACCCAGCCACGATAGTGACACCAGACATAACAACCCACCCCCATAACTCACCTTACACCGACACCAGACATGACGATTTTCCCAGTCATATTATATTGCCGCCAGATACCGCGCCCCACCCAATCACATTATACCGACACCAGGCATGACGCCTCACCCTATAACTTTACACTGACACCAGACATGACGCCCCACACAGTCACATTGTACTGACACCAGACACGTCTCTCCACCAAGTCACATTATACTGACACCAAACAAAACGCTCCACCCACTCACATTATATCGACAACCCCCTCCCCCCCCCCCCCCCCACCCCCCCGCTCTCGACCTCCCATACAATCACACTGTACTGACAACAGACAACAAGTATACAAAATGAATGTCTCGACTTACCATCCCCGACGAAGGCCAGTGTACCGTTGGTAAACATACAGGTTTTCACGCTGCATCCATCATTATATGTCTGGTTTACATCCACACAGACGCCGTCCGGCTTCTGACAGCCTGGGTGGAACAGAACATAAACAAACTATACAGGTGAAAACTGAACGCAGAACTGAAATGATGCACAATTCCTTATAAAGCCATTTTTCACTTGACGTATCGTGGCATTGTGTGACAACTAAGAGCAGTTTTATGTAGCGGAGCACAGATAACATTCTTTGAGTCTAGGGGCTTAGAGGTTAGTAGGCTCCTGTATAGGGAAACCTACGGAGGGTCCTCCTGGCTCTGCAAGGTTTCCTCCCACTTTGAGTGGAGGACTTAAAATCAAATAAATACAATAAATAAATAAGATGAATCTACAAATTCCTATTCAAAACCGGGATTTAACGCCTACCACTTTTGTCTTGTGTATTGATGTAGTGTCCAAGAATAGCAAGAATGGTTCTGGGTGTTGTATGGCATATGTGGATTCTGCGATACAGGCGTCGGTCTACTCCATACCGACCCGTTCCACAAAACGATGCACATCTTCGCGCAGGCTCAAGTGTCATGGAAAGGAATCTCTTCAATACGTGTTATCATGAAAGTTATGCTTGCGCAAATTTGCGCAGGTTTTGTACAAGGGGCCCCAAGACGCTAACCGCTATGAGCAGAGCTTATACTAGCTGCGTCCACAGCTGTTCTTAACTCAGAACTTAGAAATACGATATTAAAGAATCAGCAGTATTTTACACCACCAACAAATCTTGCACAGAAGTTTTAACACGGTTACTTCCAAAACCAGAGCATATAAACCGATTTGGTGGTTGAAGCGAATATTGTGTTTCCTCAATGAGAGGAAAGGGCTAGCCCTTGACCAGTGGAAAGAGGGTTCGGATCCACTTCCTGTAAGGTCGGGTAAGGCTTTATTTTTATTTATTTATTTATTTGATTATTGATTAATCAAAAGCCAGATGCTTTTTTATTATAACTGAGAGTGGAGGAAACTGGTATGCGGCGAGGCTTTACATCGAGTTTGTCACCTACCTAGCCACAGGGATTTTTTCTCTACCGATAAATCTCATCGTCGGCTCAATCATGAGTGAAACCTTCTTGCATAAGATGTAAAACACAAAATATCTCCAATCTGAAAGGAATAGGGAACGGACAGCGGAAGAAGGCGACTCACCCGCGTAGTAATATGGCGCCGAACCATCCTGTAAGCACTCGTACTTTATACATTTGCTCTCCCCGATTGTGAATTTTTCGCCGACGGTCCGAGTGCTCCCGTCAGGCAGCTCGCAAACGGTTCCTGTCAACGTACAGCAGACATCTCATGTAAACCACTGGAAACGATTTGCTGAGTTAAAATGATTGTGTTTCCCAGATGTAAATGTGTAATTGAATGTCAAAGGAGTTTATTTAATGATAAATATAGATACTGTTAAGAGGTCACTGCTGTAAATTAAAAGAATCCGATGAAGCGAAAAGGAGCACTAGACGAGACGTACAACTACTGGTAGGCCTTCACAATTATACGCATGGCCATCCCGATCCACAAAACCGATTCTAGACTGTATGTTCATTATAACTACTGTGATATGTCTAACATACGCGGAAATGGTAGTTACAACCAACTTATCCTTACGATCGCTTTGTGGAATATGACTCAAGGCCTAGTGTGCGTCGGGGTTTGAATGGTCTATACGCATGGCCATAACTTACCTCTCCGTTCCACATGATGAACATACGCAGTCACCAGCTGGAAGGACGTTAACCCCAACACTGCCACAAGCAGCATCTGGAAATAAATTGGAAGA
This sequence comes from Liolophura sinensis, assembly GCF_032854445.1. NCBI lineage: Eukaryota > Metazoa > Mollusca > Polyplacophora > Chitonida > Chitonidae > Liolophura > Liolophura sinensis. Next base: position 498,277 of record NC_088303.1, on the reverse strand, counting down.
GGACTTCAAATCCATGATATTAATATATATCAGCGTCACTATTAACAACGGTTTATTTCGATTTTATATCAATTAAAAACTGCTCCGTGAACGCAGCATTAAATGCAAAATGACAGGGCATAACCGAATCTAGTGGGACCAGTTTCAACAAATAATCTTCCTCACAAGCCAACTGGTTTAAAGACAGCCCTATGACTAAATACTCATATTTAATATCTTTATGTTAACATTCGTGTTTTTATTATTTTCAATTAAATGGATTCCAGACATGCCTGGCACATACATGAATACCCTCAAAATAACCATGTGAACATGCATGAATATCCTCAAAATAACCACGTGCACATACATGAATATCCTCAAAATAACCATGTGAACACACATAAATACCCTCAAAATAACCATGTGAACATGCATGAATATCCTCAAAATAACCACGTGCACATACTTGAATATCCTCAAAATAACCATGTGAACACACATAAATACCCTCAAAATAACCATGTGAAAATACATGAATATCCTCAAAATAACCATGTGAACACACACGAATACCCTCAAAACAATGGTGTAAACAAACAGATCCTCAGTGAAAAGTCGTGTGAACATACATGTTTACCCTCAACACAGCCCCGTGAACGTACCATGGACATCCTCAAAACAGCCGTGTACACCTATATGAGAATCCTCAAAACAGCCGTGTGAACATGCATGAATATCCTCAAAAGAACCATGTGAACATACATGAACATCCTCAAAATAACCATGTGAACATATATGAACATCCTCAAAATAACCATGTGAACATACATGAATATCCCCCCCCCCAAAAAAAACACATAAACATGCATGAGTATTCTCAAAATAACCATGCGAACATACATGAATACGCTCAAAACAATCATGTGAGCATGCATTAAGATCCTCAAAGAAAAAAAGTGTGAACATATATGTGTATCCTCAACAAAGCCGTGTTAACGTAGATATGAACATCCTCAAAACAACAGTGTAGACTTATATGAGAATCCTCAAAACAACCGTGTGAACATGCATGAATATCCTCAAAAGAACCATGTGAACATACATGGATGTCCCCAAAACAACCATGTGAACGTACATTAGTATGCTCAAAATAACCGTTCATGCCAAGACACACAGAAATGTCCGTCCGTAAAGTATCAACATGCACTATTTAATGTTCATGGTTTTAAATAAAGACCACTCAATGTACAGTTCACAGGTTCACATGCTTTGATTTTTTGTCTCTAGGACATACATATTATTAATCAGGCACACCTCTCTGACATCTGGTTATATTTGACACATACGGTCTTTTGTTGACCACTTAAGTATACCTATTGTTCTCCATGATAAGAACTCGCTTTTGTTGGGGATTATGATGATACATCCAGTAAGGAACAACTCTTCTGAGGCATTTGATTTGAAATACACAACGTGGGTATTATCTACATCTTATAACACAGCAAAGGAATAGCCATGCGGAGGGCCTTCAGGTGACAGCCTGTGGTTATCATTCGACTCACTTACATGTCCACAGACAATGTTTGTGTAGGCAGTTATAACATCAGGTATAGTGTACATGTTTGTATAGGTTTCGAGACACAGATTTGTATGAGTTTAAAGACACATGTTTGTATTAGTTTTGAGACATATCTTAGCAGTACTGGAAAATGGACAAAGATACTCCCCAATAACTAAAAATATTGGTTTACATGAGCAATAAAAAATGCTCCCTTACCTTGCAAGCTCCTGACCCTTGCTCGTAAATTGTGAGCCGTGGATGCTATTTTCACGTATATTATACAGAATGTTGAAAGGGGACACCATAAAACTGCCTATAATGTGTCACAACCTTTACTACTGATCGGAATTGATCGCTGTACTGGCTGTCAGCAGTCACTAAATTACAATGCTATCTTGACGGTAGCTTACAACAGCTTCGTATACATTAAGGGTGTTACCTATTATCTCTCCAAGGTAATGCGCAACAGGTGTCATTTAAAGAGGGCAAGATTGGGGACACATTGGCAGTGGTGGGCGTCTTCCAAACAGCAGTTGTTAACACAAGGTAAACATAAGACTAGAGTTTCTCATAACGTCCGGGCCTCCCTGGCCGTGTGGTAATGGCGCTACCATAGAACAATGACGAAACGGTCTCTCACTAATGCGGTGGCTGTGAGTTCAAGTTAAGCTCATACTGTCTTCCTCTATGTGTCGAAACAGACATTCATATATATGCCGTTAACCAATAACGACGTTCTGGGTCAATAGGCTAATTCCCAAAACGACGTGTAACATGGACCACCAAAAAACTAAGAAAGTATATAAAGTATGAAAATAGGATGGAATCGTGCAAAGAGAAGCAGTCAACAGTTTTCAATGATGTTGAAAAAGACGCAAGGAGTGCTTTAATATGTCGTTATAAAAATATTTATGAGATAAATATTTATAAAATATTTATCTCAGTTGCGCTTTGATTGCACCTGATTATATATCCATCATGGCGATCTAACTGAGCACGATGAATGTAAAGCCACTAGCCTCGTGGTAAGCGGAATTAGAAACAATCATGAAGCAGAGCGCTAGAGATTGTTGGCGCTGTGTCCATATTTACTTGCAAGAGAATTATAGTCATTGTAAAACTTAATAAAACTTACAGTGAAGGCGTTTGATGCAATAACCTTGACAAACTAGTTTTTGCAATAATAACTTGTGACGTTGATGGAAATCGTCACACAACACGCAGGATCTAACAAATGCTACAAGGCGAGATCTGTACACCCCATGTGGAGGATCCTTGAGTATATTTCTGTTCAAGGAAGGATAATTTACAATATCAAAATTGAAACCATCCCTCATGTTGTAAAGTCTGCGACACAGGAACCCGTTTTGGTTTTTCTACAAATATATGTCCAGATAAGATGTACCATTTGGAGAGCCAGTGGTTTTCTTTAAATCCAGCGACGATGAGTAAATATCTTTCACAGTCTTTGCTATATATAGATTGTTTAAAGGTAGCAGATCATCAGTTATACAGTTTAGTGTATGAGAAAGATGAGGGAAATTAAAAATGAGAAAATGGCAAAGGAAGGCGTGCCAGCAACATTCAGGTGGCCCTGTCTTGTTTCCTCTCACTGTAATGCTGACCGCCATTGTAGAAATGAATTATTCTCGAGCCCGGAGTAAAACATCAATCAAATAAATGTATAATTCTGATTACCTAGCCACGATATGGCCGCCATCCTGCAGATGTGAAGTCGTACTTCAGCTTGGTGGGACGTTATAAATGGTATCATACAGACACGGCATTCCACAGGTGTAAATATGTTGGTCTTTATTCTGATTTAAGGATCCATTTTTTTGAATTGTATTAATCTGAATATGCGGAATACAAGTCATCTTTAGTATTTTATTGCATTGCTTCAAGTAATGTGTGTTATCCTGCAACAGGCAAAATACTCCGTTTTTCATTGGACAACAACGGTCACGTGGGGTACAGATATATTCTTGAATCCTGCAGACAACGTCAGATGTGGCTGTTGAATAGGTTATCTCCTTTTGTTGGGATGAAACGATGGTCACATCGATGAACATATATAGGTCTTGTGCACTGCACTGATGGGCCTTTGTAGGATAAATTCGTTACACAATGACTCAGTGATAGGATACGCAGATATATGGTGTCAATAATTCTCATATTGGGCCTGGCTGACGCCAATATGGGAATTATTGACACCATATATATTTGCGTATCCTGTCACTGAGTAACCACGTAACTAATAGTATTGTAGTTGATGAGAACATAATACACTCACACCGACACACATTGAAAACACATAACATAGACGTTGGTGAAATATTTCTATAATTCAGGCCACAAAATACTGAGACAAACATAACAATTGTGGATGGTAAACTTCGTACTGTGGTTAGGACAATAACCTTTTGTGGTTTGTCGACGGAATGATAGAGCTGTCTTTTTTTTTTAAATAATAAACGCCTTTCAATTCAACTGGTTGTTAATCAGTTATATATGCATTTTCAATGTATAACTTAACTTAATAAAAAATAACATAAATGGAATTAACGACACCAATTCGTGTGTTGTTAATTAAAAAAATTAATGAATTGAAAAATTAATGGGGTGGTATGGAACGTATAATGCAGCTGTCAAAAACTTCATTCATATACCCCGTTCATACAGTCAAAGATAAGCTGGTTTAACTTGCTAGAATGGCTTTGAACCAGTTTGAACCTAAAGTGGGGGCATTTAATCCGGTTTATTTGCCCCAGCTAGCGACGTGGCATTAAGCCAGTTTCAGGGTTTGAGCGGGTTTATCTATGCCGTGTGAACGATAACTGGTTTAAATGCCCCGGGTACGTTGAGGTCAGGATGACGTTGTAATTACTAAACCGGTTTAAATTTGACCGTGTCAACGGGCAAATCCCTGAACTAGCTTAAAACCGGCGTGGCCATATGGTCGTGTGAACGCACGCATTTTTACAACTGGCTTCGATTTAAACCAGTTCAGATTTGATCCGGTTTAAATAAAGTACAAAACTATACTGTACTTTAGTAATTACTGTTCTTTAGTACCGGTACATATAAATCATGTAAGTTTAATATACATTATAACAGAAAAGTAATAATATGGTTCTAAATTACTATTGGCTGATCAGGCGGGTTAAAATGTTGACGAACACCTGCCAGAGCTGCAGGCCATGTCCACATAACGTAAGTGGAATTTAAACCATGTGCAGCTGAATTACTGCACAGACGCTACCTTTGCACCCTGTGTTGTTCATTGTGACGCTGCATTCCATTGCGCGTCATTGTGACGTCACGTCACTATACCAGAGCTGTCAGCTGTCGACATGGCTAGCATGATTTTCTTAGCTCAGCTTTACATATACGGGAGACTATTTCCATTTGATAATGTTGTAGGGACACAACCATTCCCCGCGTGTTGAAAATAAGATTTAAACCCTGGGTGTGAAATTTTGAAATCCCCCAAAGTCAACTAGTTGATAGCAGAAACAGTATTATTTCATGTTATGCACTTGTTTTGTTTTATAGTACATGGAATATTCTTAAGCATGGCGTTAATATACGGAGCCGTAAAACCGACATGGTAAAAATAAAATTTTTGGAGGCTAGGTCTACGCAGAAACAAAGGCGGACTGAAATAATAAAAGAGTACACGGCTTTAGACCGACTTGTTTTAGGCGGGCAATGCATTTCCCTGTATCAACGAAGCAGCTCATTAATAAACAGATTTCAAATACATATACTTGATCCAGCCAGGTGGAACTAAGGCAAGCTATATTATATATATGATAAGACCAAAGGTCTCAACTTTATGTTATATACATGTTTGATGACGTCTGTGATAAGCTTTAATCTTATCGTTGTATTTGGTTGAATGTTTACTTTATTAATAATAATCCAAGATTGTTGGAAGCTATACTATAAATAGTGTTTGCATTCCTCATCGTCTATAAGAGCATTTTGGGACTGAGAAAGTATCATTTGCAAGCGACAAAAGTTAATTTGCAATAGTATAATGGCACTGACGCTCAGGCACATATATATATATATATATATAGATGAGATTGTAGCATAATCCTTAAAATTGATCATTTATGTCAAGGCGCAGACTTTTAAACTTGGTGCGTCGACTTTTAAACTCGGGGTATCGACTTTTAAATTCGGGGTCCCGTATCAAAAAGCATTTTACTTCGAGAAGAGATTTCTTTTCACCATGTCATTTTTTTCTTCCAATGTTTTTTTCACCATGTCACTTGTTTTTACGGCTCTGTACGTAAAACAGCAATCAAATAAATAATATATTTAATAAAAGGCTTAGCTATGGATTGTATGTAGGCCAATATTAATGCGAATTCTGACACTGTGCAACAGGTGCAGGGCAGCGACAAAGCTATACTGCTGTGCATATTGTTTGCCGTCAGTTTATGTTGAAGTAAAAAGGTCTTGCCTTGATGATGTAGAGGTTATTTTCTTATGTACTGCTATACGGTATATCCATACTGCAGGCGTGGCTTTTCCGTAGCGAGTCAAGCTGATAATTGGTGAATATAATTGTAAGCTTAACATCGTTCAAAGATTGGATCAAATGAGATTTAGATGTATGGTAAGAAAGCAAGATGACACACTGTTGTTATCTATAAATAAAACATTTTTGCATTTGTGAAACAGATTCCGCACGGATTTGAAACTTAAGGAATTGGGAATTGGGAAGGCGGGAATATGGGAATTGGGAAGGTGGGAAAATGGGAACTGGGAAGGTGGGAATATGGGAATTGGGAAACTAAAAAATTAGAAATTAGGAATGGGGAATTTGGAAAATTGGGAATTGGGAAGGTGGGAATATGGGAATTGGGATTTGAGAATTGGAATTTAGGAATTGGGAGTTTGAGAAGGTCTCCCGCCTTGCAAACGCATGGCGCCATTTTTCAAAATAGAATTAATAGTTCTAGTTCCAACTCCTGGACTTTAGTTCAACTTCCAACTTTGGATCAGGTGTCCCAGACTCAGTAATCCCTGTTGTGGTCACCCGCACACCGGTACATTTCGAGAATTTTGTTGTTGTGTGGATCAAGAAATCTCTTTTTCGACACCAATTGCTGTCCGTGTGCGCTGGGTTTTAGTGTAGAGGGTGACACGCTTTGACGCGTAAATGGACAGTCTTTGTGTAGAAGGCAACACGCTTTGGCGCGTAAATGGGCAGTTGTTTTGTACAACACAGTACGCTTTGACGCGTAGGTGGGCAGTCTTAGTGCAGAGAGTAACACGCTTTCAGGCGTACACTTAGACTGAAAGTTTTTGTCCTGTAGATGGACAGCCTTAGTGCAGAGGACAGCATGCTGTGAGGCTTAGGTGGACAGCCTTAGTGTATAAGACAACACGTTTTGCACTGTAGATGGACAGTCTTGGTGCAGGAGACAGCACCCTTTGATGCGTAAATGGACGGTCTTTGTGTAGACGGTAACACGCCTTGGCACGTAGATGGACAGTTTTGGTGAAGAAAACACACGTCAAAGTTTTGGTGTCGGGGATCTATGTACAGAAGGTAACACGGTTTCTCCACCTTTCACCAATGTGGTCGCTGTGAGTTCAAGACTATCTTCTGGTGGGTTTCTCCCCAGTCGTACGTGGGAAGGTCTACCGGCAGTAACCTGCGGATGGTCGTGGGTTTCCCTCGGGTTCTGTCTAATTTACTTCCACCAGTATGCTGGCCGCCGCGGCGTTAATGAATATTCTTGAGTACGGGTAAACACCAATGAAATAAATAATCATTTGATACACTGACGAATGCCGGCCTCAGCCAGGGGAATAGGTATCATTTTCTCAGCCTAAAAATTTGTGGTATGTCCTGTTTCGAGCATACTGTACCTTTGTGTTCCACTCAGGCTTTCAGGACAAACATTCTGCATTGTGAGCCTTTATATCTCTATCTGTCCGCTTGATGTTTAATTCCCACGAGGTATTCCCTTAATTAACTTCCCAAGGAATAGTGTGCGCGTGTATCCGATTCTTAGAAAACGAAGTCTTTCCTATCTAATTACTGGTCCTCATGGATCACCGTAGATTTTGTGTGCACGGTGAATTGCGTTGCCGAGTATAGTGAAGCGGATGTTGTGCTAACCTATGTACTGCACCTGCCTGTGTATGTGTATTCTACCATACACTTTTTCAGTTTACCTTACATTCAGCACAAGGCTTTATAGGCCTATACTACTCTGACTGAGGGAATATGTGCTTTGGTGAGCAGGGTTAGCTTGTCCCATTTTAGCACTGAAGTTAAAGCGAATCGGGTTATATTTGCGCAGGTTAAGTTCGACAGATTCTGTCTGAAAGACACGGTCGGTTTCTAAACGCTTATCTAGATCCCGAGCAGTGTACATTAGACAACAGTTGAATACAAAAAAGGGAATTGTGGGAGATTCGTGTCACATAGTTCACACGAGCCAACACACAAGCATATACAGGCCTACAGGGAATGTACGCTTTTTGCGGACACGGTGCAAATTTGAACTAAGGCGTTGGTGATAGCTGTGAGCCGTCAGTCGATAGCGGTCACCATCAAAAACGGGAAAAGATGTCGGCCAGGTAACAAACCATTTTACTATTTGATAATTAACTCTGCAACAGAAGTAAGTCTCAACACACTCATTCCCGTATCTCACTTCCTATTTTGAACTGTTCTGTAAGCCCTAGGCATAGATCCCCTGAGTAATAGTTTCATGACCATGGCAGAGATGGTTGCGTGGTGATAACTGACCAAAAAGGCACAGCCAAAATAATTATTTTGAGTTAAAATGATACTCTATGTTTTTAATTTAATTTAAATTATTTTTTTTAATTTGTTGTCCAAGTTTTGTTTCGTTTAATGTAAAGCATACACTTTGTAGTGTGAAAGGTTTTTTCAGTTTTGGCAACTTTGTAATCCGTATTTCTGTTCATGAACTACACGGAACACTCGCAATGTAAGACTTCTCTAAAGAGATATTAGTTTTGTCGGTTTTATTACCACTCTGACAGAGTTGTCAAAACACATATTTCCTTTTCACCTCTTCCAAGAGAACCATTACTAAGCAAATTTAGTAAAAATGGAATGTGTAATCAAATATATGCCACATTTGTGGAGTAAAGCTGGAATAAAGCTGGAATATAGCTGAAAATATTTCAAGACTTTTGCTTCTCACATAATAGAAGGACTATTTTGCACACACGGTATGTCTATTTGGTTTTACACACACGGTACGTCTATTTGGTTTTACACACACGGTACGTCTATTTGGTTTTACACACACGGTATGTCTGTTTGGTTTTACACACACGGTACGTCTATTTGGTTTTACACACACGTACGTCTATTTGGTTTTACACACACGGTACGTCTATTTGGTTTTACACATACGGTATGTCTATTTGGTTTTACACATACCGTATGTCTATTTGGTTTTAAACACACGGGTATGGCTATTTGGTTTTACACATACCGTATGTCTATTTGATTTACACACACGGTATATCTATTTGGTTAATGCTATTGGTGTAAAAAATATATTCCATGATATTTTTGCTCTAGACGTGCACCAGATGGTAAACCTTAATGGGATCAGTGGTTAATGAGAAGAGGATTTCTGAATTTTTTTTAGGAAAACCAATATTGCAGACATATAACTTAAGCACTTTTGACAAAAGGTGTATGAAACTTAGCGATCTGTCAGCATCCTGCGGATGGTCGCTGGTTTCTTTCGGGTTTTGCCCAGTTTCCCACCATAATCCTGGTCGCCGTCGTATAAGTGAAATAATCTTGAGTACGGTGTAAAACTCCTATGAAATAAATAAATAAATATAAAAAATAGACATTGTCCCAAGTTTTAACAGAAATAAACAGAAGGAAAATAAAGGTCGAAAAGGAGTCATTCTCACAGAGAAATCATGAGAAAAGACTAATAATAATCAAAACGATTTTATTAGGCTTCCCAGTCCAAACAGTTTGGGTACACGTTCGATGGTCTAATATTTAGAACGTCCGCCTCGAAGTCGGAAGACTCCGGGAACAAACCCGTGATGGGTCATACCAAAACCATTAACAATGAAACTTGTTGCTGCCTTCATTGATGCACTAAGAGCTTAGAACACGGAGACATGACTGGTTGACCAAGTGTCAATATAATGTGACTGGGTGGGGTGAAATGCCTGGCGTCTTTTGCATGATACGTCGGTGACGGTAGCACTTTGGCGACATGAACATATACATCGAATTTTACGTCATACACACATAAATAAGACATACATACACGCATACACACATATATACGTACGCACACATACACAATGCATACATACACTCATACACACACATACACGCACGCACACATACATTCTACATACATACACACGCACATGCATACAGTGTACACGCACACACATACATAATACATACATACAGGCATGCGCACATACATGCATACAGCGTACATACACTACCGTACTCGTCAGTATTATCACAGTATTGAGCTATGAATTGCTTAATGTCAGATTCTTTCTCTCTTTTAATGAACTGCAGCCATGTGTACTGTGAAGGGAGACTACAGGAAACGGTTCAGACGAGTGGACTTTACAAAGACAGTAAGACTTTTGTCGACATGCCGATGAAAAAAGACCCAGGTATGTTAAGCACACAAATTAACTCCAACTCAGATAAACTAAAAAGAGATTTAAAGAATTAATTGAGCAGAAATCTTTGCAAATGATATAAATAGGGAGTATGATCCTTGCACTGAACAACTAACCCTGAGCATAGTAAATGTAAGGTAAGTAACTCAGATGAAAATGAATGTCTTCGGGGTTAATTTTCTTATTTAATAAAACGTCTACAAATGGGTTTGTTCACACATACTTGTCTTAATACATATGGAGATGGTTTTGTTTCTGTGTTCAGGCAGATATCTAGAAATGCCCTTCGCGACAACTAATGTAAACGTAAAAATGTCTGGCAAAGAACTGCGAAGCCAATGTAGCCAAAAGAAATATATGCAGTATAGCTGACCTGATTTTTCCCCCTGACAAAGCTTCTAATATTCCCTAGTTTTTAGAGTTGTGTTGGCCTAAAAAAGTTATCATGAGATTTGATTAGATACTGGAAATATTTATTTATTTATTTGATTGGTGTTTTAGGCAGTACTCAAGAATATTTCACTTATACAACCGCGGGAAGCATTATGGTGGGTGGAAACCGTTCAGAGCCTGGGGGAAACCCACGACCATCCGCAGGATGCGTATGTGGACATCTGAATAATACCAGTCTGTGTAGCCCAGTATGCACCAATTTTGCCTTGTGTGGACATGACCTCCGACCTTGACCTTGCTTGTCCACGCAACTACATACTGATATATATATATATATATATATATATATATATATATATATATATATATATATATATATATATATATATATATATATATATATATATATATATATAACGATCCGTATTTATCATTAATGTCTGTCCCCATATGGCTATCCCTATATATGTTGGTCATGAATGGTTGTCCCTACATGTGTTGGTCATTAATAGCTGTCCCTATATATGTTGGTCATTAATGGCTGTCCTTACATATGTTGGCCATTAATTGTTGTCCCTATATATGTTGGTCATTAATGGCTGTCCCCATATGGCTATCCCTATATATGTTGGTCATGAATGGTTGTCCCTACATGTGTTGGTCATTAATGGCTGTCCCTATGTATGTTGGTCATTAATGGCTGGCCCTATATATGTTGGTCATGAATGGTTGTCCCTACATGTGTTGGTCATTAATGGCTGTCCCTATGTATGTTGGTCATTAATGGCTGGCCCTATATATGTTGGTCATTAATGTCTGGCTCTTGTTTCTCGCTTTGCACAACTCCTCAAGAGGTACCTCATACTGCTATATATGGCCCTAACATGTACATGTATTTTCAGACTTCTTGACCAGTTTCTAAGCTGGGGGACAGACTAGACGGATTTTTTCGCTCGTACGACGTATTTTGTAAATTAAAAAAAAACGCGTCTAGTGCAGCTATGCGGTGAATATCGTCAGTGTGTTTTGGGGGCGATTAAATCCGTCTCTGCCATCGAAAAAATCGGTCTTGTGTTTCCCCGGCGTATATACAATGTGTAAGGCTAAGATAGGTCAGTGTTCCAATATGCGAGCATTCTACACGTTTCAGTCATAAAATCTGTTAAAAAAGGTTTAACACCGCTCTTTACAACATTTATATTTATGACAGTAACTAGGTATGTTTTTAATTAAATGACTCATAGTTGTTCATTTATGTAGGATGTGTACGGTTAAAACAGGGTCAAACCATCAAGTGCTAGTTGTGTACCTTGTATTCAGAACAAATATACTATTTCCGTGCATCACTTGTATGCTTATGTTGTAGCATAATAGCTGACATCCAGTGTCATCCAGTATACAGCTCACACTCAAACACAGCCCAAATAGCTGACATCCAGTGTCATCCAGTATACAGTTCACACTCAAACACAGCCCAAATAGCTGACATCCAGTGTCATCCAGTATACAGCTCACACTCAAACACAGCCCAAATAGCTGACATCCAGTGTCATCCAGTATACAGCTCACACTCAAACACAGCCCAAATAGCTGACATCCAGTGTCATCCAGTATACAGTTCACACTCAAACACAGCCCAAATAGCTGACATCCAGTGTCATCCAGTATACAGTTCACACTCAAACACAGCCCAAATAGCTGACATCCAGTGTCATCCAGTATACAGTTCACACTCAAACACAGCCCAAATAGCTGACATTCAGTGTCATCCAGTATACAGTTCACACTCAAACACAGCCCAAATAGCTGACATTCAGTTACTCAGTATACAGTAATGCACAGTGCACACAGCTGAGAGCCAATTACCCGGTATACAGTTCACACTCAAACACAGTGCAAATAGCTGACATCTAATTACCCAGTACACAGTAATGCACAGTGCAAATAGCTGACATCCAAGTTCCCAGCGTACAGTAATACTAAGTGCATATAGCTGCCATTCAATTACCCAGTATACAAGTTTACAATAATACTCAGTGCAAATAGGTGACATCCCATTACCCAGTATACAAGTTCACAGTAATATTGAGTGCAAACAGCTGACATCCAAGTACGCAGTATACAGTACTACACAGTGCAAATAGCTGACATCCAGTTATCCAGTATACAAGTTTACAATAATACTCAGTGCAAATAGCTGACATCCAATTATCCAGAATAAATCTTGACATAAAATAATGCAAGTTTAACACTGCTCTCCACAATATTTATATTTATGACAGAGATTTGGTATGTTTAAAAAAGCAGAAATGATGTCATCTCTATCCTGGGCATTTTCTGCCAGAAAACCAACGTTTTACAATATTATGTAGTGTTATTCCAATAAATCAATATGCATGTCACATGTGCATGGATTTTACGGCCATGGGAAAAATCCCATATACGTAAACATGCTCCTGACTGATCTAGTTATGATGACACCGATATGAGAGAGAAATATACATTCCACCAGCCTTATTATATAACCATATGACAGATAACCTTGCTTCACAGCTTGCTTCACAGCTTGCTTCACACCTTCCTACATAGGGGTGCATAATGGGTAAAAATGGCAGATTGACATAAATCTGCACATCATGTTAACACCATTTTAACTCAGTGAATACCCCTTTCAACTTTTTTTTATTCACGGATAAAAGTGGCGTTCTTCGCAAATTTACAGCACCATTAAGGCTAAGAGCGTGGAGCCAACTAGAGCTAGATTCTAACAATTGACCCCATTTATCAAGGACTACACAGATCTGGACTAAATGGGTATGGAGTATAGTGGAGACACTATAGCGATGCATATGTGAGGCTGTTGCTTGCTTGCGTGGGAACACATATACTACTTGAAAGAAGATATTCCAGTTTGTGTTGATACCCCCTACTTTTTTAATAGTGCAGTCAAATGGCTTAAGTGTGTTGTCCTCATTGCTAATCAGAGCTGGAACATTGAGGCCAAAGCAGCACGCTCGAATGTGGCCATGTCTGGTTCGGCTTGAATTCTCCAAAATAATCTCTTAAATTTAAGACAAAAGTTGATTGGTGATTGCGGATTGTACTCTATTTTTGCAGCAGATTATTTTGTTAAATATAACTCACATATTCTGTGCACTGAACGTAAATGTTACACTAAACTGGCAGAATTTTGTGTTAAATTCTATGAATATCACAGTAGTAATTTATTATGACATAATATAATCTAGCATCAATCAGGCAACCGATTTCTGTTACAATGAACAGATTGTTTATTGAGTGAAGCCAGGTCTTTTTTATCTGAGAAAGAAGTGTTTTCCTTGAAGAAGTTTTCCTTGATGTATCCCAGTTTCACCTACCAGTGACCACGGATGTATCGGTGAAAATGTCTTGAATACTGTGTTGAAAGGATAAAGAATCCACGCTAATTGGCCGACAATGGAGAAAGGGTTTCCTAGGTTAAATCTTTCAGCCTTGGTAATGCTTAAAAAATCTATTACCATTACCATTCCTAATAGCTTAGGCTAGGTATAGGCTGGACTTGCTTATCTCTAACAACAGCCAATTAAAGCCATATTCCTTGGTTCCACAGTGAACACACTCTATGTTTTCATTCTTGTCAGATGAGATACTGAAGCGTTTTGAGGCTTTGCCTGATCACCCGGATCAAGAGACTGTCAGACTCTTTGTGGAGGAGAACTTTGGCCCTCCGGGATCGGATACAGAGTACGTCAAGCCAGAGGACTGGCGAGAAAGGTGGGCACTACCAATCGTCAAAGTATAAATGGCAAAGAAAACGCTAGCATGAATTATATGTCAGGTGAAAAGTCATTCAACATTGTGCTGGCAATTGTTTAATGTATTCTTTTTGTGATTTTTTTTCAACTGAGTATAATAGATGTGAACCATTGGTTGCACGATGCTCTTTTCCAACCTGCATCTTGAATCTCAGGATTTCGCTTAATGCGCACAAATTATTAAACTTCTGCATATCAATCCGCGACTGCATTATTTCAAATAAATATATAGACGTGACATTGGCACCCAATAGTTTCTTAGATGACCGTAGATTCTGATGTTTAAAAGCGTTATATTTCGCTGGAAAAAATCTAATTTTATTCTTGGATAGTGTTTAATGGTCTATCATCTGAGATATGTTTTTCCCCGCAATTAAAGGAAGGAAAGATTTCAGGCTTACCACATCTCTGTGCTCACTGTGATGTCACAGTAGTTAGTTTTCAAGGCACCCAGCCATCTAATTGTATTATAAAGGGAATCCTGTCTTAATCAGCAGTCTTGGCTCATCTTAAGGTTGGAAAGATGGTAAAATACACTATCAGGTTAGGTTTGTTTTCGCTGAAAGACTATTGTTTAAAAGGATATTGTTTACAAATTACAAAATGACACACAGTAAAATAAAGAACTCTCTTCCATAAAATATCTGTGTTCATCAGTTATTCAAAATCAGGCCATACACTTATTCACATCTGTTTCTTTATGCAGTCCGAAATTTTTGAACGATATCAAAAACCCGGAAATACGTCTGTGGGCATCTCACCTGAATAATGTGTGGAGAAGCCTGTTTAAAAGGGTAAGCTCAAGGGAGAAGACCTCTGCCTGCACTAGACCCACCGTTTCACCTGTTTGGTACTTCAAATAAATAAATAAATCTTCTTTGTGGTATCAAAGACAACCAAATCACCTATCCAAGGGGAGTATTTAATATGCGTATATGTAAGAGGAATCGTCTATAATGTCCGGATGCGATCGACCTCAATTTAAAAATATTGTTATAAGTCAATCAATCAATCAACCAGTCAGATAAAATATCACTCGATCAATCAATTATTCGATCCATCGATCCGTCGATCAACCCTTCAGTCAAGTAATAAATCACTCCACATTTTCAGACTATACCAGATGTAGCCATCCACCCCCAGCGCTACTCACTTCTGCCTCTACCACACAGCTTCCTCATTCCTGGCGGACGATTCCGAGAGATGTTTTACTGGTAAAATGATTTGTTCTGTTAGCTAACATGTGAGAAAGCTGGAAAAGCCATTCTTTTAACTTATCCTGTTAGTTAACATGTGTGAAATCTGATAAAACTTTTCAACACGTGTGTGTGTGTGAAAAGCTGGTATAAAATCATATAAGCACGTTAACCATCATGATCTGTTATGTAATATATGTGAGCGTTAGTAAAACCACTTCTTTACCTTATTTCTCTTAACCACCGTGTGTCAAAGCTGGTGAACTCACTGACTTACCTCGTTCCGTTAACGAACATGTGTGAAAGCTGGTGAACCACTGACTTACCCTGGGTCTGTTAACCAACGTGTGTCAAAGCTGGTGAACCACTGACTTACCTTGTTCTGTTAACCAGCGTGTGTGGAAGCTGGTGAACCGGTGACTTACCTATTTCTGTGTGTAAAACCTGGTAAATCAATGCGGTGACAGACATTCATATACCAGCCGTCAACCAATAGCCACTTCTTTACCCTATTTCTCTTAACCAACAAGTATGAAAGCTGGTTAGCCACTTTTCGACCTTATTCTGTTAACTAACAAGTGAGAAAGCTGGTGAAACAGCTTTTCTATAGCTACATTCACCCGTTAACGGACACGCGTGTGAAAGGTGATAAAATCACTATTCTACCTTGATCTGATAAGCGTTTATGTGAAAACTGGTATCACGTTGTGTCCTCTCTTCGCTTTGACTCGGTGGCAATGTGTGGTGAGTGCCCGTAGAGTGAGCCAGACATGAGTCTCGGGTTTATGAAACTGAAAGGAAGTTCTTTTGGATTTATCTTTCGTTAAAATGAGACCCACTGATGAAGGCCTAATTTATGTGTTAAATTAATGATCACTTAGACTAATCTGTTCGTAAGTTAATTTTTAATTTATGATATTTTCATTAGGTCATGAAATTTATTACTAGTAATCAACAATCATATCACAAATAGGAACAAACGTCGTTACAGACATTATTATGAGAACAGAAATCAGTGGTCGGTTGTATGCATGTTTGCCTTGGAAAAATTAGTAAAATACTTCAGGAAGATATTTGTGTTTGTCTCAGGGACACTTACTGGGGAATCAAAGGTCTTCTGCTGTGTCAAATGAGCTGGTCTGTAAAGGGCATACTGAGGAACTATGTCTCTCTCATCAACAGGTGAGTGCGCTTGCTGTGAGTTCAAGTCCAGCTCATGATGGCTTCCTCTCCACCCGTACGTGCGGACGGTCGAGGGTTTCCCCGGGGCTGTGCCCGGTTTCCGCCCACCATAATGCTGGCCGCCGTCGTATAAGTGAAATAGTCTTTAGTATGGCGTAAAACACCAATTAAATAAATAAAGAAAGAAAGAAATCAACAGGTGAGTGGATCAATTTGTTTATAGTCATTCTAATTCATTCGTATAAGACTTTGTCACATTTAAACCATTTACTACGGATAAACTATTAAGAACCAGATGAGGCTGTGAATGGCGGACAAACAGTTCTGGGTTGTTCAGAATAGTGAGCGTGTGTATGGCGGACAAACAGTCCTGTGTTTTGGAGAAAAGTGAGAGTGTGAATAGCGGACAAACAGCTCTGGGTTGCGGAGAAAAGTCAGCGTGTGAATGGCGTACAAAGAGCCATGTGTTGTGGAGAATAGTCAGCTTGTGAATGGCGGACAAACAGCCCTGGATTGTGGAGAAAAGTGGGCGTGTGAATAGCGGACAAAAAGCTCTGGGTTGTGGAGAATATTGGGCGTGTGAATGGCGTACAAACAGCCCTGGGTTGTGGAGAAAAGTCAGCGTGTGAATGGCCGACAAACAGCCCTGTGTTGTGGAGAAAAGTGGGAGTGTGAATAGCGGACAAACACCTCTGGGTTGTGGAGAATAGTGGGCGTGTGAATGGCGGACAAAACAGCCCTGGGTTGTGGAGAATAGTGAGCGTGTGAATGGCAGACAAACAACCCTGGGTTGGGGAGAGTAGTGGGCGTGTAAATGGCGGACAAACAGCCCTGGGTTGTGGAGAAACGTGGGCGTGTGAATAGCTGACAAACAGCTCTAGGTTGTGGAGAATAGTGGGCGTGTGAATGGCGGACAAACAGCCCTGGGTTGTGGAGAATAGTCAGCGTGTTAACGGCGGACAAACAGCTCTGGGCTGTGGAGAATAGTGGGGCTGTGAATAGCGGACAAACAGCCCTGTGTTGTGGAGAGTAGTGGGCGTGTGGATGGCGGATAAACAGGCCTGGATTGTGGAGAGTAGTGAGAGTGTAAATGGCAGACAAACAGCCCTGGGTTGTGGAGAATAGTCAGCGTGTGAATGGCGGACAAACACCTCTGGGTTGTGGAGAATAGTGGGCGTGTGAATGGCGGACAAACACCTCTGGGTTGTCGAGAATAGTGGGCGTGTGAACGGCAGACAAACAGCCCTGGGTTGTGGAGAAAAGTGAGAGTGTGAATAGCGGACAAACAGCTCTGGGTTGTGGAGAATGGTGGGGCTGTAAATAGAGGAAAAACAGCTCTGGGTTGTGGAGAAAAGTCAGCTTGTGAATGGCAGACAAACAGCTGTGGGTTGAGAGTAGTGGGCGTGTGAATGGCGGATAAACAGGCCTGGATTGTGGAGAGTAGTGAGCGTGTAAATGGCGGACAAACAGCCCTGGGTTGTGGAGAATAGTGGGCGTGTGAACGACGGACAAACACCTCTGGGTTGTGGAGAAAAGTCAGCTTGTGAATGGCGGACAAACAGCCCTGTGTTGTGGAGAAGTCAGCTTGTGAATGGCGTACAAACAGCTCTGTGTTGTGGAGAAAAGTGAGAGTGTGTATAGCGGACAAACAGCTCTGGGTTGTGGACAAAAGTCAGTTTGTGAATGGCGGACAAACAGCCCTGGACTGTGGAGAAAAGTGAGAGTGTAAATAGCGGACAAACAGCTCTGGGTTGTGGAGAATATTGGGCGTGTGAATGGCGTACAAAGAGCCCTGTGTTGTGGAGAAGAGTCAGCGTGTGAATGGCCGACAAACAACTCTGGGTTGTGGAGAATAGTCAGCGTGTGAATGGCGGACAAACAGCTCTGGGTTGTGGAGAATAGTGGGCGTGTGAATGGCGGACAAACAGCCCTGGGTTGTGGAGAATAGTCAGCTTGTGAATGGCGGACAAACAGCCCTGGGTTGTGGAGAAAAGTGAGAGTGTGAATAGCGGACAAACAGCTCTGGGTTGTGGAGAAAAGTCAGCGTGTGAATGGCAGACAAACAGCCGTGGGTTGTGGGGAGTAGTGAGCGTGTGAATGGCAGATAAACATCAATGAGCTGTGGAGAATATTGGCCGAGTGAATGGCGGACAAACAGCCCTGGGTTGTGGAGAATCGTGAGCGTGTGAATGGCGGACAAACAGCCCTTGGTTGTGGAGAGTAGTGAGCGTGTGAATGGCGGACAAACAGCCCTGGGTTGTGGAGAATGGTGAGCGTGTGAATGGCGGACAAACAGGCCTGGGATGTAGAGAATCGTGAGCGTGTGAATGGCGGACAAACAGCTCTAGTGTATGTGGAGAATCGTGAGCGTGTGAATGGAATACAATATGCTCTGGGTTGTGGAGAATAGTGAGCGTGTGAATGGCGGACAAAGAGCACTGGGTCTGGAGAATAATGAGCGTGTGAATGGCGGACAAACAGCTCTGGGTTGTGGAGAATAGTGAGAGTGTAATTGGCAGACAAACAGCCCTGGGTTGTGGAGAATAGTGAGCGTGTGAATGGCGGACAAAGAGCACTGGGTCTGGAGAATAATGAGCGTGTGAATGGCGGACAAACAGCTCTGGGTTGTGGAGAATAGTGAGAGTGTAATTGGCAGACAAACACCTCTGGGTTGTGGAGAAAAGTCAGCTTGTGAATGGCGGACAAACAGCCCTGGGTTGTGGAGAAAAGTGAGAGTGTGAATAGCGGACAAACAGCCCTGGGTTGGGGAGAATAGTGAGCGTGTAAGGTCGCTGGTTTAAAGCCCGAACTGGCCACCAACTGCGAAGTACTTAGAACGTGTAAATCCAAAATAGCCCTATTCTGACCACTTTAAGAACATCAGAACAATCTTTCCTTGATTAAATTGACCATTAACCTTTTAGGAAGGGTAATGGAAAGTCACACTGGTTTTCTCCATCCCTTGATTTTACCGCTGTCATGCTGGTATAAGCAAAGTATTCTCAGACAATACACCAGACAATACATCACTAACTTAAAATATGAAAGGCGCACAAAGAATTTGTGTAATTAGGAAAAGTAATAATCCTGTATTTTTTTAAAATTTCTCATATTACAGCAATATTATTGATTGGAAATTTTTATGCGTAGCTTCATATGAAGGCTAAACCCTGTTTCAGATTTAGTTACGTACCTAACGGTTGCCGTGTGTACTTACTCGAGCGATCGCAGCCCCCTCTGCTGGCGAGTATGGTGGAAGATTACATCATCGCCACGGGAGATAATCAGTTCTTAGATGAGGTTTTACCAGCACTTGAACAGGAATATGTGTTCTGGACCGAGTACCGTGGAATCAATATTGCAAAGAATGGTGAAACGTTTAGACTTCAGCGATATCAAGGATCTGTCTCCAAACCACGGTACGTTGATGGTTACACGGGACGGTTCCTTTATATTTAGTAATAAATTTGTAAACTTCAATTCCGAAAATAGTTCGTATCTCCAGATACTCGCATACTCGTACTATGTCATGTCAGGTTAAGGTTAAATATCTTCCTTTTAGCTTCCACTGAACGGCTATAGATATTGTTTTTTTTACGACAATCTGTAAGCCTATAGATCGGTCTGTCGGCCTATCGGTGGGCTCATTGGTCTAACTTTCGACGCCCTCTTTTTTTAACTTGTGTATCCTGCCTTTTAAAGTGTATATAAAGTCAGCAACTAAATCTGAATTAATTAATAAAGTAGTACTACAGAAATGTTCTAAAATATTTTTAAAGTTCTACACCACTTATCAACAAAATACATAGGAAACAGTTGTCAGTACCTGGGCATTCATTTGGTGACACCGATTTGCCATGTTATAGCTATCTCGTGTGACGCCTCACAACCTAGAAGCTCTCCTGTACTGCCGGTATTAAACAAAAGCGCCTGTCACCTAAACAAAGAGTATCAGAAAGGGACGATGTTTCTTTTAGTTTGCGGCTTGGTCAGAGCAATGTTCGTAAACACAAGCGTCGCGCGTTAGCGGTCCTTCTCGTCCTCGTCTTGCATGGGTGTAAGCATTAGGCCTAGCTGGCTGTATCGAGGTCATGGGGTTTGCCGTAATAAATCTGACTTTGCTAATGAAAAATAATGCAAAGTCACAATATTTTTCTTCAAGCAATGACTTTCCCGAGGCGGTTTTCCTGCTAACACACCCTGACAAGTTACTGCAGTCTCCTGCCCAACATGTACACGTTGTGACGGGGGCAGTCCTTCTCAGTTCCCTGCCCATGATTGTGTGGTCCAAAATGCACCAGTTTAACACTTAAACTAACCGCCAAATCCAATTTATTGCATTGATATCTGTCTGTCTACTATAAAAAACCACACTGACAATCGAGAGCTAACAGGGTTTTTTTTGACGTGATCGCCAATTATCACTTGACGCTTTCGGAACTCGTGATCGACCAAGTTCATAAGGGATTCTACAACATGGTTACTTGGAGTTAATTGTCCGTCAGTGCCATATCCCCGTTAGTGAATTGCATCTTCTCGGCTTTCAAAATTTTTTACGTATTTTGCTGTGATAACCGTGTCCTATGTCCTTTATTCTGTATCTGTCGAGTGGCAAACTTCATGTTTACTTTAAAGTGAAAGAAAGCTAAAAATTTAATAAAGATGCTGTGCGTAAAATTAATTTTATGTAATTTGTTTATCTTGTTAGGTATGTATTTTTAGGAGAGATAAATACATTCAAATGTTTCAGTTCTATGGTGGGCTTGAACTCTATAATGGACTTATTATTGGACTCCATGACCGAGGTGGTTTGCACGCCAACGCAGCGCAATAACCCAGGAGACTCTCGGTTCATGCTGGAATAAATAAATAAATAAATAAATAAATAAATAAATAAATAAAGCGAGCTTGAATTCTATGGTTCTCCTTATTACCCATGGGATACTTGAAACATTAGTTAAATAAGGTCCTAAAGAGATTTGCCTCTAGGTGAATGTAAAAAAAAAAGACAAAAAAAAAA
Organism: Liolophura sinensis; assembly: GCF_032854445.1. NCBI lineage: Eukaryota > Metazoa > Mollusca > Polyplacophora > Chitonida > Chitonidae > Liolophura > Liolophura sinensis. Next base: position 476,440 of record NC_088303.1, on the reverse strand, counting down.
GCAAAAGAAAACAATGATGATGTGACGTTTGACCATAGTAGACAGTTTTCTCCTGATGCTCATTTCATTCTGGCCGTGTATTGTCCCGCCATTAATACTGGTCATTTACTTCAACAAGATTTATTTATTTGATTGGTGTTTTACGCCGTACTCAAGAATATTTCACTTATACGACGGCGGCCAGCATTATGGTGGGTAGAAACCGGACAGAGCCCGGGGGAAACCCACGACCATCCGCAGGTTGCTGATAAAACTTCCCACTTACGGCCGGAGAGGAAGCCAGCATGAGCTGGACTTGAGCTCACAGCGACCGCATTGGTGAGAGGCTCCTGGGTCAGTAGGTTTTGCCTTTTTTTGTAGAATTATTGATTTAAAGGCAGCCAAATGTTCCAATTGAAAAGTAGCTTTTAGCAGTTTGAACCCCAGTGCTAGTGGTATTCTGACGTCACGTGACGGTCTTTCTTTCTTTTTACTACAGGCAAAGTCTTTAAAAATATTATTTAAAGAATTAGTGTCCTGACTCATTATTTGTTCATAATTAGCTACCCCTTACATATTGTTAAATTGAGTGTGGGAAAAGGGTACATTATTCTGAGTAATATGGCACTTAAAATCACTAGATAATGAGGCGGGTTTTAAGTATTTTTCCGCTAACGCTTGGTAGTCTCCGCCGATTTACGTCATACAAGTCCAACCTTCACAAGCTGTTAGAGCTTCGCCATTTTGTTCAGTTTTAAAAGAGCTACAAGAAAGTCGACGAGCATAACGAATTTCTACACGAAATCGTTTGCTGTTCTGCATACGTTTGTAAAACAGGTCATCGAATATTCTTGAAAGTTAGTTTTTTCAAGTTTCCACACGATTTGGCCCCAAGGAAGGCGTGGATTTACATCAGAAGGAAGGATTTTTAACCCACCGAAAACAGCCGTATCTGCTCTAGCCATTTACAGTCGAAAGTGGGGACAGGAATACAGCTGAATTTCCACAATGACACAGTACAAGTAAAATACTATTAACTGAACTGAAAAACTATGGATCCGTAGAAGGGACGCGGAGGATTTCTGTTTTTTTAACTGTGCGTTATTATTTTCTCCACTTTTACAGTCGAAGTTTTCTTTCTTTCTTATGCAAGCCCCCCAGCAAACGATCGTCACAAAAAGCAAGAAAAGCGAAAAACTCCCACAATAGGAGACCGGTACCAAAACCGGTCCTATATTACGTAGTAAACACAACTGCCCAATATTTTTTAATATATTGGACAGTTGTAACTGTGACGTCACACGTATGGACTACTTTTTGTTTGTCAACAAGCAGACGACACAGCAAGCATGGCTGCCGATTATGCAGGTCACCGGACACATATCCCTTGCTAGCATCCAGGAGTATGATTCTAAATTAGATCACGTAGAGTAGAAGCAAATGTCGAGTTTACTTCAGGGCAATCGCGCCTTCAGTCAACCATCATCACTTACACTCCCTGGCCGGTCAGTTCAAGTGCACACAAACGAAGTTTTCCCCGACTCCAATGCCATCAACTTCCGCACAGAATCCCAAGGATAATCAGCTAACTTTGTCAGCAAACTCTACTTCTCTTTCGTCCTCACCCTGTGAAGATTACACTAGTCTGTTTGGTGGCGCAGTTTTCAATAACTGCACTTTTAATTTTCACTGAAACATCTACATTCCTTTTCTTTACACTTCTGTAATACCGCTTCGGCCACTTGCGTCTGACCCACTTTTCCGTCAGCCAATGAAAGTTCTCCATTCAGTATCCCATATTCATCCGCAGTATTTAGTAATTAGTAATTAGTACGGTTTTACCCAATTTGTTTAGCGTTCGAGTTTAATTACTTACGTTTTTGACTAGTGGGTGTATAAAAAATTCCATTTTCCACTCGTCCTGGGCGACGGAAAGGGACTCGCAAGCTCGTCCCTTTCCTGGGCGCCCAGGCTCATCCATAAAGGACCATACAGTCCAATAACCTATAAGTATTTTTACCATCGGCTTCCAACCCGGTTGACCCGTACTGGTATAATGGCTCGAGCGGAACAGCTTACTTGCCTTTGCTAAGGAGTCTCAGTGAAGCAGCACTGGATAAATAAGCGGTGGAAATCCATCTTGCAACAAGGAGGCACATCACATGCACTCTAGCGATACCTTCGTCGTCATATGACTGAAAAATTGTTAAGGACGACGTTAAACCTCACTCACTCCTACATGTATTTGTAACGTCGGCGTCCATATCTTACATGTATTTGTAACGTCGGCCTCCATATCTTACATGTATTTGTAACGTCGGCGTCCATATCTTACATGTATCTGTACCGTCGGCCTCCATATCCTACATACATTTGTATTGTACACGACTGAATTCGGAAGTACGACGTTAAACCCCAAGCACTCACTCACTGAATTCGGAATGCCGACAGTAACATGTTCCGGTAGTTGTCATCGCATGTAGGTATCAATATTGAATCCTGCAGGGAATAGAATGATATTTCTTGTGAGGGAACGAACGGTAAATACATATAAGCCTTAATAAGGTTGGATATGCCTGGACAAAGATCATTCAAAGTCTGAAAACTCAGAATCTGAGGTTTGTCCAGATGTCAGTTTCATACATCGGAACTTCAACATCGTCCTCTGTGGGTTCAGACTGATACGGCAGTGTATTTGCTTCTGTGTAGTTAGAATCCGCCTCGAAAATGACATCGTGTTGATAGGAATCCCCAGGCTATATAGGCCAGCTAGGCTTGGGTTGGCCATCTATGACGTCACCCGCTTAGCAGGAGCGGGCGGCCGGCTGGAGATCGGCTAGGACAGGAGATCTTTTGTTTTTGGTGGATTTAAAGTCATTGTTACGGTTCTCAGAAGCCCTCCCAGAAACGTACTGCTTAAAAAGGTTATAATTAGTGCCAGTATTTAAATCTGGCCCGGTTTCCACCAACTATAATGCTGGCCGCCGTCGTATAAGTGAAATATTCTTAAGTACGGCGTAAAACACCAATCAAATAAATAAATAAATTTAAATCTGGACACTAAGCCTTTAAGTAATCAATTGCGTAATATGAACTAGACCAACAATAAACGTTGGTGGGGGTGGGGGGGGGGGGGAGAGTCTTTTTGAGAGCAGAGTACCCTTAACACCTTATATGGTTTATTAAGCCCTCCAGACATTTTAAACAATTGAATGAATTTAAGGTTCATAGAAATCTGTGGAAAACGGAAAGAATCCAATAATTTGAAAGTATCCTTTTTTTATCACCTGTCCAAATGATGAGCCTGCCCGCCGTCGAATAAGTAAAACTGTCTTTGGTATGTCGTAAAACACTCAATAAATAACAATTATATAATCAATACACTGACACTGAACCGACGTCGATGATCGTAACGTTTCCATGTTTCAGCCCCGAATCTTTCAAAGAAGACCAGAGCATATTTCTTAAAGGTATGGATTTCCAACACATGTCTTTGCGTACATGGCGGGTGAGCATACATTTTGAGACCATACATTCCGATGGTATCTCACATTGCCTTGAGCCCCTAAGATTAAACCTTATTAGGATGATTGTAATATAGTAGTTTAGCGGGGATGATTTTACAGAAAATTGTGTAGGCAAATAAGATAAAATGAGGTGAGATCAGATTACTTGGTGTCAGAAAACACCGTATATTACCCTGCTTTAAACGCTTTTCAAAGGGTGTCGAAAATTCTAAACCAGAAAAATGAATATCACTGATTTTGTCACGTAGATGAGAGTAAACATCCCATTTCTAAATATTTCTATAGCGATACACAAATGTCCACTGGTATGTACACAGGCGATGCACAAATGTCCACTGGTATGTACACAGGCGATACACAAATGTCCACTGGTATGTCATTAGTGTCCAACAGCGCTTTCAGGGTTGTATGGTGGCTAGGTGAATTGGTTCTATTATGATTGTGAATTTATCTAATACATACTGTGAATTCGAATTCGATTTCCTGGTAGAAATCATTGATATATATTAAACAAACCTGTACTTTGTTTCGGGGGGTGATCCGTAGGGTACTTTCTCTGGGAGAAAGGTGAAAAGAAACTTTTCTATAGTATGTGAAAGGTGCGCTTTATATAGCAATCTGTTCGTGGAAAATGCTGAAATATTCGTGGGCCAAAACCCAGGATAACAAAGCTAGCTTTTACATTTAAAATACTTCTGTTGAGTTTGTCCTATGAGACAGGTAAAAAAATTTACATTTTCATTTCCTGATATCTCTTTCCAGCCGAAGAAAAGCGCTACTCAGAGCTCAGGGCAGCCTGTGAGTCGGGCTGGGACTTCTCCTCCCGGTGGCTCCGTCGTTCAGGCCCCAACAAAATGTCCCTCGCCGGTATCCGCACATCCCAGATCGTCCCTGTAGACCTAAATAGCATTATGTACATGATGGAGTCCAGTTTGGCCAATCTGTACAAAATAGTAGGTACGCAAGATCTGTCATATGTCACAGGTTCTGTGGTTATCTACATCGTAACTTAGTAAGCCTAGCCTAGCTGTATGAAAGAGTGGGTATGTGAGATCTGTCACATGTCACACATTCTGTTGTTATCTCCAATGTACCATAGAACAGCCTGGCCAAGCTGCATGGGAGAGTGGGTATGTTACATCTGTTACATGTCACAGGTTTTTTGGCTGTCTCCAATGTACCTTCGTACAGCCTGGCTAAGCTGTATGTGGGAGTGGGTATGTCAGATTGTTACATGTCAAAGGCTGTGTGGTTATCCCCATTGTGGTGAGTACAATCTGTCCAAGCCGTATGGGAGAGTGGGTATGTAACATTTGTTACATGTCACAGGCTATGTGGTTATCTCAAATGTGGCTTAGTACAATCTGACCAAGATGTATGGGAGAGTGGGTATGTCAGACATGTTGTCACATGTCACAGGTTTTGTGGTTATCTCCATTGTGCCTTAGTACAGCCTGGCGAAGCTGTGTGGAAGAGTGGGTATGTCAGATCTGTAACATGTCACAGGTTTTTTGGTTATCTCCAGTGTACCTTAGTACAGCCTGACCTGGCTGTATTGGAGAGTGGGTATGTCAGATTGTTACATGTTGCATGTTCTGTGGTTATCTCCATTGTACCTTAGTGCGATCAGACTAAGCTGAATGAGAGAGTGGGTATGTCAGATTGTTACATGTTACAGGTTTTTTGGTTATCTCCATTGTACCTTAGTGCAGCCTGGCCAAGCTGTATGGGAGGATCGCTTTGTAAGATCTGTTGAATGTTATTGTTGTATAACAACATCTTTACAAAACAGTATATAATATTTTACCTGCCATGAATGTCTCGCTAGCCTAACTCGCCCCGATAAATACTGATAGGTAATAACAAGGAAACAGAACTTGTTGGCCCGGTGTCAGTACAGTCTGACTGGATGGGGTGTCATATTTGGTGTCTTTATTGATGACAGCACCTTGATCGCATTTACTTACCCTGCCACAAGAAGTCAGAATTTATGTCATTGTGCCATTGTGAAGTGCGACGTGAAACCCCAAGCATCCATTCATCCATCCTATACCACCGGTTGTGTCGCAGCAATCAATAATAGATCATCGAGGTTCCTTGATAGCATCCAGTTTTCCGTTGATACTGTACACACGGTGGAATGTTTATGTGGAAGAAACAGGAATACCTGGTGAAAACCACCAACCTGTGGCAAGTTACTGACGGAGATTGCAACATGTGAACCCATGTGAACTCTATATTCGTTGAAGACAATCGGTTTTCATAACGTCTCTGATTGCTCAAACGGCCTTAGCAGTGTCGTCGATTAGTCAATGCTCGGCACATATATTGTTAGGGCGGGTGACTGGCTGTTTATATGTACATTTCTGACAAAATACTGCTCTGGTATCTACAGGAAATACAGACCGCCGGACGTATTTTGATCAACAAGCTACGCTCCGCGCAAAAGCTATAGAGGCTATATTTTGGGACGACCATTATGGTTGCTGGTTTGATTATGACCTTGAGGATAACATACCCAGACAGTATTTCTACGGTTCGGCGGGGTTTCCAATGTTTGCTGGCTGTCATGGCACAACACTAAGCTCCAAAGCTCAGAAAGAGGCACGGTTCTTGAAATATCTACAGGTGAGACTCTCAGAACAAAAGTTAACGGTGCAAAATATCTACAGGTGAGTCCCACAAAAGTTAGGCGGATGAAATATCTACAAGTGAGCCCTATACAATACAAAATGTTAACCGTGTGAAATATCTACAGATGAGACCCGCAGAACACAAGTTAACGTGATGAAATATCTATAGGTGAGTTCCACAGAACAGAAGTTGACGTTGTCAAATACCTACAGGTGAGTTCCACAGAATACAGACAAGTTGACAGTGTGAAATCTTTACAGGTGAGTCCCACAGAACACAAGTTAAGGGAGTGAAATACCTACAGGCGAGTCCCACAGAACACAGCCAAGTTAACGAGTTGAAATATCTACAAGCGAGTCCCACAGAACAGAACACAGCCAAGTTAACGTGATGAAATATCTACAGGCGAGTCCCACAGAACACAGCCAAGTTAACGGGGTGAAATATCTACAGGCGAGTCCCACAGAACAGAACACAGTCAAGTTAACGGGGTGAAATATCTACAGGTGAGCCCCACCGAACACAAGTTGACGGTGTCAAATATCTACAGGTGAGTCCCACAGAATACAGACAAGCTGACGGTGTGAAATATCTACAGGTGAGCCCCACAGAACTCAGAGAAGATGACAGGGGGAAATATCTACTGATGAGCCCTGCAGAACACAAGTTAACGGGATCATATTCACAGGTGAGTGCCACAAAACATAAGTTAATGGTGTGAAATATCTTTAGGTGAGTCCCACAGAAAAGAGACAAGTTTACGGTATGAAATTTTCTACAGATGGACAAGCGCACTCATTTTCATGTAGTTTTATGTTTAAATTGTTTCCAGTATATATACAATAGTAATGAGTACAATAGTAATCTTACTTAAAGACAGCTGGTTCACAACATTGCCCCTACTTTAAATTTATTTATTCATTCGATAGGTGTTTTACATTATACTCTTACACTTACATTATGGTGGTAGGAAACCAGGCAGAGCCAAGTGGGAACCCACGACCATTCGCAGGTTGCTGGCAGACTCCTTTGCACGTGCAACCCGAGAGAAAGTCAGTACACGAGCTGGGCTTGAAATCACAGCGAACACATGGGTGAGAGACTCCTGGTTCATGGTGCTGGGCTCAAACGCTAACCATATGCCACAAAGGTCTCTCTGCTTCACAGGAGAAAGCTAAAAATAAGTTCACATAACAACACGTTCCTGACAAATCTCCTTGAATCCACAGCGGAATCAGCAAGGGCAGTATATTCCTCACTAACCAGCTATTGAGTGAGTGAGTGTGTGCTTGGTGTTTAACCAGCTATTGATTTATTTATTTATTTGATTGGTGTTTTACGCCGTACTCAAGTATATTTCACTTATACGACGGCGGCCAGCATTATGGTGGGTAGAAACCGGGCGGAGCCCGGGGGAAACCCACGACCATCCGCAGGTGGCTGGAGGACCTTCCCACTTACGGCCGGAGAGGAAGCCAGCATGAGCTGGACTTGAACGCGCACGGAGGCCCCACCAGCTATTGATGGCACTAACCTAATTGTTCAGTTCCTATACCTAGAGTAAAGAATAAAAATCTCATTCGGTTCTAAATATAAAGGCACGAAGTGTCTGTTAAGCAGTGGGTATCTGACTGGTTCAGTCTGCAGGCGCCCTGAGTTTTCCGGGTGGCATTCCGACAAGCCTGGACTCTACAGATCAACAATGGGACTTCCCTAACGCCTGGCCGCCATTGATGCACGTCATTATCCTGGGCCTTGCTCAGAGCGGCCATCACGCCCTGCAAAATGCGGCGCTGGACCTGGCACAAAAGTGGCTGCGGTCTAACTACAGGACCTGGAAAAAAAGTGGTGACATGTTTGAAAAGGTGAAGGTCTTGGGTTTATGTAGTAATGTTTTTACAGTCACTATTTGACTTGTAGTTAAGGAATCCCAACTTTTAGCAACAGCAAGTCATACTTAACTCTATATCGTGCTCATAATGAGTTTTTTAGGCTAGATAAATAATATATGCATTTGGGGGGTTTGTGTGTATGTTTCTTCAAAGCCAAACAAAAAACTGTTTCTTTCTTGCAAACATGATCACGTTTACGGTTAGAAATCATGTGGATAATCTGGAATAAGACCGTTTTACCTTGTCATGTACACCAGCCTTCAAACCTCCAACTCGTCATATACACGAACCGTCAAACATCTGGTTCGTCATGTACACGAAACTTCAACCCCCACCCCACCCCCCACCCTCCTCGTCATCCTTCAAATCTTCCGCTCGTCATATGGACGAATCTTCAAACCTCCAGCTCGTTATGTACACAAAGCTTAAAACCTCCCGTTTGTCATGCACACGAACCTTCAAACCTCCCTTTCGTCATGTACACGGACCTTCAAACTTCCCATTCGTCATGTGGACGAACCTGCAAACCTCCCGCTTGTCATGTACACTAACCCCCAAACCTCACGTTGGTCATGTACACGAACCTTCAGACCTCTCATTCGTCATGTACGCGAACCTTCAAACCTCCCACTCGTCATGTACGAGAACCTTCAAACGTACGGCTGTTCATGCACACGAACCTTCAAACCTCTCGCTTGTCGTGTAAACAAGCCTTCAAACCTCCCACTCGACATATGCATGAACCTTCAAATCTCACGTTCGTTATTTACAAGAACCTTCAAACCTCCCACTTGTCATGTACACGAATCTTCACCGCCCCCCCCCCTCTTCGTCACATACACGATCATTCAAACCTCGCGCTCGTCATGTACACGAACCTTTAAACCTCCCGCTCGTCATGCGCACGAACCTTCAAACCTCCCGCTCGTCAGGTACACGAACATTCAAACGTCGCGCTCGTCATGTACACAGACCTTCACAACTCCCGCTTCTCATTTGCACGAACCTTCAAACCTTTCACTCGTCATGTATACGAACCTTCAAACCTCCCGCTGGTCAGGTACACGAACCTTCAAACCTTCCGTTCGTCATGAACCGCGAACCGTGAAACCTCCCGTTCGACATGAACACGAGTTTTCAAACCGCCCGTTTGTCATGTGGACGAATCTTCAAAATTTCCGCTTGTCATGTACACCAACCTTCAAACCTCCCGTTCGTCATGTACATAAACCTTCAAACCTCCCGCTCGTAACGAGCACGAGCTTTCAAACCTCCCGTTCGTCATGTGGACGAATCTTCAAACCTCCCGTTCGTCATTTACACCAACCTTCAAACCTCCCGTTGGTGATGTTCACGAACCTTCAAACCTCCCATTCGTCATGTACGTGAACCTTCAAACCTCCCATTCGTCATGTACGCGAACCTTCAAACGTTCGGCTCGTCGTGTAAACGAACCCTCAAACCTCCCGCTCGACATATGCATGAACCTTTAAACTTCCAGCTCGTCAGACCTCCCACTTGTCATGTACACGAATTTTCAAACCTCCCGCTCGTCAGGTACACGAACATTCAAACGTCGCGCTTGTCATGTACACAAACCTTCAAACTTCCCGCTTGTCATTTGCACGAACCTTCAAACCCCCCACTCGTCTTGTATACGAACCTTCAAACCTCCCGCTGGTCAGGTACACGAACCTTCAAACCTCCCGTTCATCATGTACACAAACCTTCAAACCTCCCGCTTGTCATTTGCACGAACCTTCAAACCCCCAACTCGTCATGTATACGAACCTTCAAACCTCCCGCTGGTCAGGTACACGAACCTTCAAACCTCCCGTTCATCATGTACACAAACCTTCAAACCTTCCACTCGTCATGGACACGAACCTTCAAATCTCTGATTTGTCATGGACACGACCCTCAAATATCTGGTTTGTCATGAACACGAGCTTTCAAACTTCCTGTTTGTCATGTACAAGAACCTTCAAACCTCCTGCTCGTCATGGACAGGAATCTTTAAACCTCCCGCTCTTCATTCACACGAACCTTCAAACCTCCCTCACTTCATGTACATGAACCCTCAAACCTCCGGCTCGTCATGTACATGAACCCTCAAACCTTCCGCTCGTCATGTACACGAAACTTCAAACCTCCTGCTCGTCATGTACACGAACCTTTAAACCTCCCGTTCGTTATCTCCAGAAAAGAAAGTTTCACAATGGAAAGACACGGACTTTAAACAAAAACAATTCGGGCTTTCAAATAACGTCTCTAAATTGTCAAGCTCAGTTATAAATTGATCAAGTCAATTGTACCTAATGTCCGCTTTAAGTATAAAGCTTTTTAATAATTCTTGACACACGTTTTCCTGCGCAATAGCTCTGTTTATTTTTCTTCTGGTCAGTACGACGTACAGCGGACGTCAGCTCCAGGTGGTGGTGGGGAGTACGACGTACAGGTAAGCCGATGTTGTCACAGAGTTTGTGACAATCTGGGATTCTTTGGTACCCCAGCATCTTACTCACTTCTAAGAACCTTTACACCTGTAGACGCTGTCAGGTGTTGCTCAACAACAGCAGGACATGGCAGAAAACAAGCAGGGCGCTTTCGGGCGGGAATCAACAGGACATTTATGTCAGGGAAATGTAATGTCAGTGGTAAATCGCGATCCACATCTTTAAGATCTGTTTCACAATATCTATCCTTGTTAATTCAAACTCGTAACCAAACGTCATTAATGAGGCCAAACTATTGGGAAACGCTGTGACTGGATTTGCAATCTGTTGCCTGCTCAAGGGTAACAGTGCTTAATTAATTACATGTTTTCCTGAAGCCCAAACCTGATTCACAGCACCCACTGTTTCTCCCTGAACACGAGTAATGCAGGACACTGGTCGCTAGAGCTACGGAATAATGTCCATTCATGTACAATTCATTAAACGGAGGTAGCTAGCATGTTGGCTGCTGTACAAACTCTCCGACTTTGCTCTTTCACGTCGTATTTCTATATAAAGAACTGATAACCAATAAAGGATAAGAAAAATTAACTAAAGCGCCAGTATTAGTTTTCTAGTAAATATATCACGAAAAACGACGAAGTGTTGTTGGTTATAGAATGTAAACAATCTATGCTTTGATAAAGCACATGTACTTGTCCTAAATGTGTATTTTATGTCTACATTTGCCTGTCTACATTTGCTTGTCTACATTTGCTTGTCTACTAGATTGGTTTTGCATGGACCAATGGAGTTGTATTAGATTTGATCCGACATTTTGGACATGCGCTTGATGGTATGGACCTCGGCGAGGCATAAGTGAATGCACCATGAAAGGAACAGACCTCAGGCCAAGGGCGTTCAACTCACATGGTCGTATTTAACAGAACATCGCGATTGAGCTGTATTGGGGCGAACGGCGATGTCACTTCCAAAACATTTCCATTCAGTAAATGTACAGTAAATACATTGCATAATCAAAATATCAAATTTACTGCTGAAAACTCCTTACATATCCAGATGAATAGATGATTAGTCAACCAAAGAAGAGCACTGTCATGCCGACATAACAGTGTGAAGCATCGCCACATTTCTTCCCCGTCATTTGCTTCCCCGTTACTCATCTAGCGGTATGTTTAACCTCGAAAACGTTCGAAAAATATTTTGAGTTCGAACTCTTTCATCGCTAAAGGTGTAAACAAGTTCTATTGTACCATGTATACTATGACGTGGGAATTTCACAAAAAATATCGTGAATATAAGAAGATCCTAAAGGAATGGGTGTCATCTGTGCCTTTGGAACACGGAAAGATTGCTGACTGACAAATTAATGTCAACATTTTTGACAGGTCAAAATGATTGGCCAAGAATCTTTTACCTTTAGCGACAAAAGTATTCGATATCAAAACTCGACTAAGCTGTGAAACTGGATCCTGACCTATACAATATGAAATATTTGGTGTTCTCTCTCTCGGTACTCAGACGCTGTTATATGACTCTGACAACCATATAAAAAACGTTATGCTCTTACAAACAGCAAGATAAATAAAGCTTTCTGCACGATCCACGATTTGTTTGTCTTTGATGGAATAACTGAATATAGCACAACACAGATTACAAGGAACTTGGTGTCTATTTAGGTAAGATGTTCAGAACTAAGTTTATATACAAGTTTTAAGCCCGTCATTTTAACATAAATCTTGAATAAACAGGACCAGAGGATCTAAACTGCTTAAACTTGTATTCACAAGTTTGAATATTTCTTGCCTATGTTGTGAAATCTTATTGGTTTATTGTTTGTCTTAGGTTTATCAGATTTGAATATTCCGTGCTCATAAAAAATTATTGTTACCTTATATTTTATGGAGGTTTTAGAAAAAAGTTATTTATACATGCACAAAATTGTCAATATCTGTCATATGCATGCAAACACTTTCTGCACGCTTACTGTATTATCTTTCATAATCATCACCACTGTGGAAATGTCGTATTATTACTTTATTTATGTTTTACGTCATTGTCAATCAAACATACATGTATTTCACACATGCCACGATGTGCAAGTGTAAGGCAACGCTGCTTTTCGGGCTGCTCCAGGACAAGCCTTCTGACCTCAATCTGGCTTGAGTAACACATCAAACAACAATCCAATGCACTCAGATCCAAATCAATCATTCCCGTCCGACCCCATCTCATCCCCAATCCAGTCCATCCCATAAAATCTTTTCCAATCCAATGCTGTCCAATGCAATCCGAGTCGACAGGAGCTAAATTTAACCACGCGGCATAACTTAACAAAGTTTGGTGTCCGTACGGAAACCCATTAGACGACTCGGCCAGAAAAGGTCCAAGATTTAGTGTAGCATTGTTCAGCGGATGCCTGATTACACATTTGGTGGGAAAGTGGTGGCGTTAGTCGTATAAATGGGCGTTGTCAATACAGTTGACGAAGACATCGCCATACCCTCAGGATTAACCGTGAAGGCGGCGAGGGCAGCATTTACCATGGTAATCAAAAACATTAATAGGGTGGAAATGTCATTCAGTTTTTCTGTCTTTTTGGTCCCTTTGTTTGCTGTGTCCCCTTCCAGTTTAGATTCCCTAGCCCCAATTATCATCAGCAATATTCCTACGATGACCTGAAGAAGTAGTGAAAACAGCAGAAGCGTAATCAAGAGCACGAAGTACGACGATCCTGGACCGTCGTCAAGTGTGGTTTTCAGCTGGGACGTGTTACTGGTGATGAGAGAAACACCCATCAAACCTTGACCTGCCGTCTTCTTGGTCGCGTAGCGATTGTTTCTAAATTTCTTTTGCTTGGGTGGATCTGCCGGCTGAAATGTTAAAAACAACTGAGAGAAAAATAAGTTGTTCTTTACCTGGTGGTAGAACCAAGAACATTAACTAATCAATACACACAAAAAAGCTGTATGTTGACTTTCCAACAAACGTCTTATGTCATATTAGAACAACTCTGTCTTGCGTTGAATTAACACAAGGCTTAGTATGTGTTTTATTATTTTGTGTACTTCAGATTTATTTAACAGGTTTGTTTGTGTTGGTGTTTGTGTTGAATGAAACAACACAGATTCTTGTATTAGATTTAAACACGTGTTTTTTGTATCGCGCATTATCGTGTATGGTCTTACATTTTGTGTCTAAGTATTTGGCTAAATTTTCTGAAAGGACATTCCTGCTCCGTGATGCCTCATCGATAGAGGGCACAAGAGAAAATTTGTCCTAACAAAGTTTTCTGGCGTATCTATAATAAAGCCTCTTAAATTAAGACGTCATGCATGGAACTGAAGACTTTCAAAACAATTCCGACTCTGCATGAAGAAAAACAAATTTTTCAATTCAGCTGAATTGTAGTGTTTATCCCCAAGCCCATCCATCCATTTGTATCTATACTGATGCCTTTTCCCCTAGTATGTTTCTTTTTGCAATTTGCCTATATTCAGCTGTCTGTAAAATCAGACATACTCCTGGCGAAATTGTCTTTAGTTTGTGACACGTAACAACACAAGCTCTACACATGAACATGTTGAAAGCCTATATTCTTGCAAGGAAAATGAAGTTCGATCACCTTTTTTCAATTCATAATGGTAAACTACATTGCCTCCGGTAATTATTCGAAAACCAGCGGCATTCTGGATATTGGCCGGAGTTCAACATGTTTTGACGGAGGAAAATACCAGTTACCTAAACTGCTATCGACTTTCCAATAAACCCTGTTTTTGACACTGCCATATTCGAAATTGTTCACACACTTTAGTATAATATAACCTTAATAAATGAATTTTATTTTATTTCTTACAGTGTATAATCTCCCGACAGTGTGGTTTTAGAGGTGGATGTTTGGAATATTTATGAATGAATATGTTTTGAATATTTATGACGTATGACTGATCTTACACATAGCTGAATACAAACGACTGGTCAAAAGAAAGAGACTCTGGTCATTAGTGTCGAGGTCAGGAATTCTTCACTTAATGTTCGGACATTCTCAGCGAACCAGCGCTTTAACTATCTGGCCTCGATGTGCCGAATCTAAACTATGACCTGTTCCTTTTTCACTAGACACATGTTTAATGATGGAATAATAGTGGCAATAACGAACCTTTTCAGAACTTTCCGGTTCTTTGCTATTGCTGCTCTTCTTGTCGCCCGGCACGTCTATGTTCACTGATGAGTCACGTGACCCGTACGTGCCTGCTGCTATCCCATCCTTTCCGTTTTCCCGCCCTTTGTCTTCCTCCGGGGGAGAACGGCCGTTAGACTTGGGGATGATAAGGTCTCTGTCGGACATGATGTGACAAGGGAACAATCCGCCCTACGTTTTGTGGTCAGATAGTAAATGTTAACTTAACTCCGTATAGCCTTCGTCAAATTACAAGTCATGCGCTAGTCATCGTGTCTTTCAACGTTCATTGTACAACGTGAGACCATTCACCCCTGGATGAAAATAGTCCATAAACGAGGTCGCTATATGATGATTTGTAAATCCGATCCACTTACGTTGTATCACATCATTTCTGAGACCTTTCGTAATCTGTAAAATACAATCAAAATGTAATATGGATTGAAACTAATAGGAAATTTTGGTCTTTATTTTATTTTACAAAGACGTTTGATATTTTATCAGCCAAACATCACAACCATTGTTCATTCCAACAACCCCTACAAAAAAGCAAAGCTTTAGGCGAAAGTAACTATCTCAAATACCTTTTATACCTACACAGGTAAATCTAGTTTGATACCAACCAGAAAATACAGAGAAGGACTAGCGGTTTAATATGTATGTTGTAGAGTGATGTAAAGTTTGGATAGACATTCAGCGCGTCGATTTGCTTGTCCTGATTCGGGATTGAGTCTATGTAAAAGTGATTCGCGCTCATCTAAACCGAACATCTTCCATTCTCTTGAGCTGTTAGAGGATTCTAGCTCATCAAAATCTTACGATTCCCCATCACAACGAAAGCTTTTAGGCTCGATCTTATTTTGATCCTCGGTAAGATGTGGATTTACAGCATGTCGAAGGATTTTGTACCCACCAAAACAGGTATGAATTTAAAATATCTCGGGTAATAGAATGATACTGATTGTGAAGTACACAAAGGGAACGAATAGAAAATAAATATGAAATCTTGAGATGAACACACGAAATGTGCAGAGTAATACAGGATAAAGCTATAGCTTTGTATTGATCGTGCGGTTGAAATGACTGGACAAAGATAAAAGTTAGAAAAACTCTGAATCTGAAATCTGGCCAGATGTCAGTGTCATAAAACGGAACTTCAACGTCGTCCACTGTGAGTTCAGATTGAAATGGCAGTATATTTACTTCTGTGTAGCTAGAATCCATCTCTAAAATGACATCGCTTTGATATGAATTCCAAGCTGTACTTGTGTTAGCCATCTTTGACATCACCCGTTCAGTTGCACCGCCGTGACGGGCGGCCGACTGGGCATCGGCTAGGGCAGTAAATCTATTGTTTTCGGTGGATTTAAAGTCATTAGTACGTTTCAAGGAATTCCCCCCCCCCCCGTAATATACTCTTTAAACAGGTTATAATCTTTATAATTTGGGACGTTAGATAAATCATAGTATAGTATATAAAGGGTTAGTGATGTTCTAAAATAAAATACAAATTTAAACCATGTAATATTTTTATTGGATTTTGCTACTCTCTGGTCAAACTCAAGCTTAGCGATAGCTATGATGGAAATGAATAGTAGGTCTACTGGGGCTATATAGATTAAGAAGGAAAATGTGTTACAATTTTTCATAACTCAGAAACTCCCTGTTCACTTGTAGTGTTCACTTACGGAAGAAACGCGTTTTCCACTGTTAACATTTTTAAAACAAGTAACCAGAAGAATACATTCAGTCAGTCATACACAATGTATGCGCTATCAGTTACTTGCTTATTCCAAAAGAGTTTGGGAAGTTACTCTAGCTACGTTGTCACTCAAAAGTATGTATATAAAACGTTATTCACAACTTAAAGTAAACTAGTAGACAGAGTAAGTTTTATATTGTGTAAGCCTGTAGTCTATAGACAACAGGCAACAAACAGTAGCATCCCGTTTAAATGAAAAAAAAACTAAAGAAAAGGCAGAATACTAGAATACTTGCCTCATTATGAGGCTCATATGTTCTACATTGTCCTATAATCCGAATTCCTGACAATAATATGCTTTTCTAAGTATATTTCCCAACAAACTTACCTTTATTCACTTTTGTTTCAAGCATTAAGTCGCACTTCCATACAATTAGCAACGGTGTGCACCGCTTGTACCCTTGGCTTCATATACCGGTATATGATACGAAAACACGTATGTATGGTGTGAGGGATGGGTGAAGCGAATAGGCACCCAGGGTATTCAGGTGACTGTACACTGTGTGCCTGAGCTAGCTAGCATTATACCATTGGATAATCAAAAATATGGTAAAATGGTGCACCAGCTGTGCCCACACAGGCAGACGGGCTCTTTTGTTATGCAAGCCAAATGCAACCTCTACATGTACCTACGCCATTCAACAGCGATAATATATGAAGCATTAAATAGCCATGCGCCAGCATTGAAATAGTGTATAGGTCTGGCCTGTACACAGGTGTTCCATATTTTCAATTTAACAATATAATAACCTGCTTTGTAACATATCAAATGAAATAAAAATTAAATTTGATTTTAAACGTGTTTAGTAGAGTACGTGTTTATCGGCACTGTACACATTTATTTGCCTGTACAGAATATATATAATTGGATGTATTTCTTGCCATAAACCATGCGTCCTTATCAGTAAGTACTTATTTATTTTAATTTAGTTTCTTTTCCCTGTTTTAATCCGCCACCCTCACCATTTGGCTTTCTCTGAGATTACAAATTACAGTCCGGACTACATGAACCCTGTAAAGTTAACCCAGAGCCTGCAAGCTGAGATCATTGTCTTCAGCATTCAACGACTGCAGTGGCTGGTGGACGTCTAAACTGTGGGCTCTAAGGTGGTATGTTAACTTTTACATTCAATATGATTAAGAAATATCGTGAGTATTGCTGAAAATCAGCTTTATCAACTCATGGATCTGAACATATCTGATTCCATTTTCATGCACTATGGATCTATCTTAAAAAAATGTGATGGTCCAGGTTAACACTGCATGCAGATAAAACCTTTGTCCGGTGAAGGTGGGATTTAAAGCAATCGTAGGAGACCATATTGCCCCTCATAGTCAACTGACTGGCACACGTTCTGTGCTGCACCATCATACAGCGAGTCCGTATCGCCGTTGTTGCCCGTTGTATGTGTTCTAGTATGCTTGGGGTTTTAGGTTATACTCAACATTTTTTCAGATATATGACGACGAGGTGTGTCGTCTTGTGGCAGGACGAGCCCATGCCGCCAAAGTGCTGCCGCCATTGAAATATCATACTAAAGACACCACACATGACACCCCACCCAGTCACGTCATATTTACCATGGGCCAACCAGTCAAGTTTGCTTCCTCTAACCCCTCAGTGCTGAGCGCCGAGCACTTTAAAAAGTACCAGTTTTAAAGTCTGGTGGACTCTACCCAGAGTTTAATCCCAGGTTTCAAGGCTTCGAGTGGGGGGGGGGGGGGGGGGGGCGCTCTAACCATTAGGCCACCGAAGCGGCCTTCCTCGAAGTTGACAACGTGTAATATAAAACAGTGAAGGCCTCTTGATGCAGTCGATACCGGGATATCTTATCAAATTTTTTTTTATTTATCTAACGCCTGTTTTTAGATCCACTTAGTTAATTGAATGCCAATCTTGTTTAAAACGTAACAAAAAAAAACAAAACAAAAAGGTGGTTGAGGTTGAGAAATAAACTATTTAGAGCACACAGGTGTGTTGAAGTAGTGAGTTAAATGATAAACTCTTTCGCTAATAAAAATATATATGCATTGTGGCCATGCATTTACTGACATTATACAGCCATGTATTCTTTGTTAATCCAATGTGTGCAATGCATACGCTCCAAATACAATCTGCAATCTGTTGCACAGTAGTTCCGCTTGTTTGTTAGCAAATGATGGAGACATAAATATCCCAGCAGTGCTCCCTTACGCATGCTGTATGGACAGCATTGCTTGGGAATGTTACAATTTCAACTCCTTAGAACGGACAAATATTAAGAACAAACCCCAAAACGGGTTACATGCACGAAAGGATGGAAAGTGTACACTGTACGCCTACTGCGCTCAGGGTAAATTTAAGCAAAACTTACGCGAATCCAATGCTGCATGAACCGGACGAAACCAAACGAGTTCGGATAATGGCTCAACACCGTGTTCAAAAACTCTCGACTAATCACGTCTAACTTACAGATTTACCGGGATAATGTGTAGCTGTCGCAGTGTGTTGGATTCCGGAGCCCTTTAACCGTGACCATCTCATAAAAATGAAACATATACCAGTCAAACATCCACGAATCAAGCAAACCAATAAGTAAATAGTCGACTTAATGCTTCGTTAATGCTTACCCACAACAAGGCCCCGCTATTGATGCCTGCACGAGCTATGTATGAACTATGTTCTTTAACGGAAGAAGAAATGAGAAGCATTTTAATAGATCTTTGCATCGAATGACCGCTGTTGCTTGCGAACACAAAGAAAGATGCATTAGAAAACACATGACAGGCAATCAAATTCCCCAGTCTGTAGCGGAACAGAGCATTTCAAACATGTAGCAAAATAATACAACACTTTCAGGGGAAAACATTAAAGTTTTATTAGGTACCAGTGTGAGGAAAAACAGCGCTACAATAATCAAGACCACCACCTAAGAGACTTTCCATACAGGCTACTCTATATTTGTCGTCTGGGGTCTCCTTTAAAACTTTTGATCGCCAAGTACGTGCAGAAGAAGAGATTATCTGTCAGATTCTTTCCCACGGTCACTGCGTCCCTTTGTGGGATAAGTAAGAAGGTAAGACCTGAAGTAAGACCTGAATGTCGTAGTGAATGAATACCCTTTCCTCTCCTCTGAATTGTCACAACAGCGTCACAACGATTACACCGCTCCTGCAATACGTTGATCCCCCACAAGATGATGTAAGCTATGTGCCTATCAATACAATACCGATTGTTGAGAACTTTCATACTTAGTTAAAATAATTTAAAAACACTCTATGAAATCAAAAGCAAGGTTAGCGTGACATAAGGGGAAGTAACTTCCGATAACAGCGTGTTTCCGCTATGTTAACTTGTCTATATCCTGGTTACAAGAAGGGTCGTTCTGTATCAGGTCCATGACCTTTCTGTAGAGGGGTACGGGTCCCGGGTTATTGTTGTGAGGTTGACGGTCCAGCCAGTCCCTGTATTCTGACGGTAGTCCGTTCTGCCGGGCACCACGCCGTATGACGTCCAGGTATTGCGGCGAAGGAACGCCGGTCTCTTCGACGGTTCTTTTCTGACATCTGGTAAGTCACACAGTCCACAGTCATGCCAGATTGCAGCGTGACCGACACGGAGAATTTGGCATAAGATTTTTCTTGCCTACACACGAAAACGAATATCAGGCAAGAGCAATCGATTATCTTGAAACATCTGAAATTATTCACATTTATGAACATAAAACATTCATTCCGGTGTTTCGATACCATTTTGTAGCTTATCAGTGCCTTTTAATTTCATTCAGCTCGTTTTTATTTCATTTTTCAGTGTCGACAATTTCATTCCAAATGATGGAACAGAACAAAATTTCAACAAAAACAATATGGTGCATAAACCGGAAACATCCCGTACATGGAGAGTGTAACACTTTATATGGAGTATTTATTCATTACCTTCATTGTTTTTTAAAGCCGTACTCAAGCCATTCACTTAAACTATTAGCACAGATCAAATGTTTAATAAAAATTGTGGAAATAACGTATAAATTATTCATTTATTGTCTCCTGTAACAGGGCAGGTCTCTCAATACTGGCATATGTGTAGTGCTGCCTCACTCAAAGGCTATGCCAATGACACCAATCTTGACACCACGACCAGTCTAGGGCTGTCCAATACTTTGTCTATCTTCATGCCCTTAGGGGAAAGGAAGGGAGGACCAAGATTACCAGCTCTTAAAGGCTTGGCCCACTTTTACAGTGAATTATGAAGACGCATGTGTGGGCATGAGGTGTGGGTTGGGGTTAGGGGGAGGCAGGTTTAGTGTCCGCATGAGGTGGAGGGGGAGGGCTTAGGGGTGTTGGGGAAGGCAGGTAGGGTGTCGGCATGATGTATGGTGGAGTGTGTACATACTCATCCAGAGCCTGTGCCAGTTGGTCCTCTAACTCCCATACCACACCCCAGACATCTGAGCCAGGACATGCCTCAATAGTGGCCGGATGACCACTCCAGCTCTTTGAAGTGTAACCCTTAAACCTCAGCTCATAGTCCTGGGCAAAATAAAACATTTGATACATGAACCTTGGTTCAAATCCTGGCAAAATAAAACATTTAATACACACACCTCGGTTCAAATCCTGGGCACAATAAAACATTTGATACACTCACCTGGGTTCAAATCCTGGGCAAAATAAAACATTTTATACACCCATCTGGGTTCAAATCCTTGGCAAAATAAAACATTTGATACACTCACCTTGGTTCAAATCTTGGACACAATAAAACATTTCATACACCCACCTTGGTTCAAATCCTGAGCAAAATACAACATCTGATACACACACCTGGGTTCAAATCCTGGGCACAATAAAACATTTGATACACACACCTGGGTTCAAATCCTGGGCACAATAAAACATTTGATACATGCACCTTGGTTCAAATCCTAAGCACAATAAAACATTTGATGCACACACCTTGGTTCAAATCCTGGACACAATAAAGCATTTAATACACCCACCTGGGTTCAAATCCTGGGAACAATAAAACATTTCATACATGAACCTTGGTTCAAATCCTGGGTAAAATAAAACATTTGATACATACACCTTGGTCCAAATCCTGGGCACAACAAAACATTTGATACACACACGTTGGTTCAAATCCTGGACACAATAAAACATTTGATACACACACATTGGTTCAAATCCTAAGCACAATAAAACATTTGATACACCTAACTTAGTTCAAATCCTGGGCACAGTAAAACATTTGATACTCACACCTTGGTTCAAATCCTGGGCACAATAAAACATTTGATACACCCATCTGGGTTCAAATCCTGGCAAAATAAAACATTTGATACACACACATTGGTTCAAATCCTGGACACAATAAAACATTTGATACACACACATTGGTTCAAATCCTAAGCACAATAAAACATTTGATACACCTAACTTAGTTCAAATCCTGGGCACAGTAAAACATTTGATACTCACACCTTGGTTCAAATCCTGGGCACAATAAAACATTTGATACACCCACCTGGGTTCAAATCCTGGCAAAATAAAACATTTGACACTCCCACCATGGTTCAAATCCTGGGCAAAATAAAACATTTGATACACCTACCTTGGTTTAAATCTTGGACACAATACAACATTTGATACACCCACCTGGGTACAAATCCTGGGCACAAAAAAGCACTTGATACTCCCACCCTGGTTTAAATCCTGGGCAAAATAAACCATTTGATACACACACCTTGCTTCAAATCCTTGACACAATAAAACATTTGATACACCCACCTGGGTCCAAATCCTGGGCAAAATAAAACATTTGATACATGAACCTTGGTCCAAATCCTGGGCAAACTAAAACATTTGATACACACACATTGGTTCAAATCCTGGGCACAATAAAACA
Organism: Liolophura sinensis; assembly: GCF_032854445.1. NCBI lineage: Eukaryota > Metazoa > Mollusca > Polyplacophora > Chitonida > Chitonidae > Liolophura > Liolophura sinensis. The sequence continues at coordinate 454,123 of NC_088303.1, read as the reverse complement.
CTTGATACTCCCACCTTGGTTCAAATCCTGGGCACAATAAAACATTTGATACATGCACCTTGGTTCAAATCCTGGGCACAATAAAACATTTGATACACACACCTGGGTTCAAATCCCGGACACAATAAAGCATTTAATACACCCACCTGGGTTCAAATCCTGGGAACAATAAAACATTTCATACATGAACCTTGGTTCAAATCCTGGGTAAAATAAAACATTTGATACATACACCTTGGTCCAAATCCTGGGCACAATAAAACATTTGATACACACACATTGGTTCAAATCCTGGACACAATAAAGCATTTGATACACACACATTGGTTCAAATCCTGGGCACAATAAAACATTTGATACATACACCTTGGTCCAAATCCTGGGCACAATAAAACATTTGATACACACACATTGGTCCAAATCCTAAGCACAATAAATCATTTGATACACTTAACTTGGTTCAAATCCTGGGCACAGTAAAACATTTGATACTCACACCTCGGTTCAAATCCTGGGCACAATAAAACATTTGATACACCCACCTTGGTTCAAATCCTGGCAAAATAAAACATTTGATACTCCCACCATGGTTCAAATCCTGGGCAAAATAAAACATTTGATACACCCACCTGGGTTCAAATCCTGGGCACAATAAAACATTTGATACATACACCTTGGTCCAAATCCTGGGCACAATAAAACATTTGATACACACACATTGGTCCAAATCCTAAGCACAATAAATCATTTGATACACCTAACTTGGTTCAAATCCTGGGCACAATAAAACATTTGATACACCCACCTGGGTTCAAATCCTGGGCAAAATAAAACATTTTATACACCCACCTTGGTTTAAATCTTGGACACAATACAACATTTGATACACCCACCTGGGTTCAAATCCTGGGCACAAAAAAGCACTTGATACTCCCACCTTGGTTTAAATCCTGGGCAAAATAAACCATTTGATACACACACCTTGGTTCAAATCCTGGACACAATAAAACATTTGATACACCCACCTGGGTCCAAATCCTGGGCAAAATAAAACACTTGATACATGAACCTTGGTCCAAATCCTGGGGAAACTAAAACATTTGATACACACACATTGGTGCAAATCCTGGGCACAATAAAACACTTGATACTCCCACCTTGGTTCAAATCCTGGGCACAATAAAACATTTGATACATGCATCTTGGTTCAAACCCTGGACACAATAAAACATTTGATACATGAACCATGGTTCAAAGTCCTGGACACAATAAAACATGTTAGATCTTTGTTAAGTCCTGCACACAATAAAACATGTAACACATTGATTGAAACTCCTGCGTACATTAAAACATATAACACATTGGTTCAAAGCTCTGCACACAATAAAACATGTAACACATTGGTTCAAAGTCCTGCACACAATATAATGTGTAAAACACTGGTTCCAAAAACTGCACACAATTAAATCATGTACAGCACTGGTACAAAATCCTGTACACAATAAAACACTTGCTGCAATGGATCAAAGTCCTGTGCACAATAAAACATGAAGAGGATGGGTTTGAAGTCCTGTAGGCAATAACACATGTATATCATCATCGGTTCAAAGTCCTGTACACAATAAAACATGTACAGCATTGGTACAAAGTCCTGTGCACAATAAAACATGTACAACATTGGTACAAAGTCCTGTACACAATAAAACATGTACAGCATTGGCACAAAGTCCTGTACACAATAAAACATGTACAGCATTGGTACAAAGTCCTGTACACAATAAAACATGTACAGCATTGGTACAAAGTCCTGTACACAATAAAACATGTACAGCATTGGTACAAAGTCCTGTACACAATAAAACATGTACAGCATTGGTACAAAGTCCTGCACACAATAAAACATGTACAGCATTGGTACAAAGTCCTGCGCACAATAAAACCAATAAAACATGTACAGCATTGGTACAAAGTCCTGCACACAATAAAACATGTACAGCATTGGTACAAAGTCCTGTACATAATAAAACATGTACAGCATTGGTACAAAGTCCTGCACACAATAAAACATGTACAGCATTGGTACAAAATCCTGTACACAATAAAACATGTACAGCATTGGTACAAAGTCCTGTGCACAATAAAACATGTGTTTAACTCTGCTTACTCTGACTTTAATCAGAGTAAGTGTATTTCTTTTGAATTACAGTCAGGTTCGTTGGTCAAGAATTTTTGTAACCACAGCAGATGCCAGACAATTCTCTGGACTTTAGGTCCACATGAGCTGTTTGACCAGTGGTCATGTGACAACTGGACTTGGCCAATCATCAGACATATGGACAGATGGATTGATGGACAGATGGAAGGATGGAAGGATGGACAGACAAAGCCACACTGATTTTTAATGAATGTGCACGGAGATCAAACAGTAATAGGATGTACTAAGGTTTAATTCACAGTAAAATTCTTTCTGCTGAATCTTTATTTCACTTCAATTCTTTCCTTCATTTGACAACATGTATTGTCCACACAGACATACAGGAATTTCTGTTTTTACTTTTCTCACCTGCAGTTTCCCAACTCCCTTAAACCGTTTGAGCTGGCCAGATTGGTTGCAAAGAAGACGCTGTCTCAAAAGGTTTGAGCCGTATGCAAAATATAGAAACACCATTCTTTGCAATAGGTTGACCTCCTGTTAATGAAACGCAAGTAAAATAAAAAAAAGTACTTATATTCCAAAAGAGTTGTCCACATACATGTAGGTACAGAAAGCATCAATAAATATGCTTCTGTCCGTCTCTGTCATTAGCATAGTTGATCTTTCATTCATTTATGTCATAATTTGCAAGTCTACACTGATAACAGTGTATGGCTTTCCATGCAAAACAGCATTTAAATTACGTAATATACATTTAGCCTTTGGGTTATGTATGCGATGGTCTACTATGGGTAAGTATATATGTTCTTCTGGTAAGTAACTAGTAAGTATATCTGCTCTTCTGATAAGTAGCTAGTAAGTATATCTACTCTTCTGATAAGTGACTAGTATTACCTTTTGCATATCATTTGATTGCGAGTTAAGGCTCAGTGTACCGGCACGGTCCTATTTCCTTGCTCTAACCTCTTCGTGCTAAGCACCAAGGAAGGCATGTTTGATGCCAGGTATCAGTGATGCAGTGAGACACAAATGACACAGAAAAAAATCCCCCCATTAACACGCATATTAATTAAGTCCCGGTTATGGTAGCCAGATTAAACTAGATACGGGTTCAGTAGCTGAAAGCTTACATATAAGTGGAATAATGGAGGTAGCATCCGTTATGGGTGTAGCCTGTTGTCTGAGAGATTATGGCTGTACCCTTACATTACCTGACTATCACATGTTACACTTTGACGTAAAATAGGAGCTGACGTGCAGTGCGCTTGACAATCACATTACCAGCGCCGCGATGAGGGCCAGCGGCAAAGGTGCCTATACTTCAAAAACTACACGAAACAACACAATGGCCTGTGAACTTACAGTTGTATTAGAGGGTTAACATTCCTACGGGGTCAGAGATTCAAGAGTCGTCTTACATCTCATGATTTCTACAGACTGAATGAGTAATTTACGCCTTGTCTTCGCCATGTGTACTGTCATTGACATACCTGTTGAAAGTTTTCTTACCTCCACCTTTGTTTGATCGAGAACACACCAAAGGGAAGTAACTCATACTATTGTACCGCGCCAGGTTGGGAGGCACAGATTCAATGCAGGCAAACGTTTTCACTTTGACACAGGGTCTACACTTATAGAATTAAAGGTGGGACTGAAATAATTTTTCTAAATTGAAGAGTCGAGAAGGCGTGGATTTAAGTTCCAAAACGATCATATTCTGAACCAAACCTCCCTGTAAAAGCTTTGGCGCGTATTTGTCAACATGTATGTCATACCAAGCAACAAAACGTAGCTAATATAGGTCAAGGCAACCTGTCATACTCCTTACAGCGCGTGTTCCGTTCCCTACATTGGCTTTACATCATGCACTGTCACCACCAGAAATTTTGGTACAGAAGTCAATAACAACGCCGCTGTCACTTGGGATGCGGTAGGAAGCGATGCCAGAAAAGGCAAAATTCTGCCTCAGCCTTTGTTTCGAATGTATTGTATTTATGTTAAGTAGGCCTATGCACATCATTTTTCCTAACTAACACCTGAACAATTTTATTAGTTAAATAATGTCCTATGAGGACACATACCCTGTGAATGGTGAGGCTAAGTCTAAACAAATCTACACGGGCTCCAAAAGTCAAGATTGTCTAGTTATGGTAGTGACGTATACAGCGAGCGTAAAGTGCGACACAAGCGCTGTGAGAAGTATGGCTACATATATGTCCCTATAACCCACAGTGACTTCTGTGCCTGGCTTAAGGTCAGATCCAGGTATTTCAGCTTAGGCAGTATATGTTGTGGTGTCCAATGATAGGATGTTGTCCCTATTTCGGCGCCAGTATATCCAGGTCAAGCTGATAATGTGTTAGGCCTATAATACTTTGGACATTATTAGTCAGACAGAAAATAATCATAGAATAGATTTACCTGTGTGTTCAATATACGTCCTATAAGCCGCAGTTTACCGTTCAATCTACATGAGATAGTCGTGTATTAACCCGGATCTCACGTCCAGAACACCGTTGAAATGGGTGTCGAAGTGACATGGCAACATATCCGCCTTACATTCGAGCATAACGAAGGTGTGCTTTTTATTTTGGGTAAGGTCGTACATAGCCTGAGTAAGTCTGTAGGTCTATATACTCTACCGGCCCGGATAGCACAGTTGGTAGAGCGTCCGCTTCGGGACCGGTAGATCCAGGATCAATCCTTGGTCGAGTCACACCTAAGACTTTAAAAGAGGAAGTTGTAACTTCCTCGCTTGGCGTTCAGCATGAAGGGGATAGTGCAACGACTGGTTGACCCGTATCAGTATAATGGCTCGGGCGGGGAGGCTTACTTGCCTTCGGTAAGTCGTCTCAGTGATGCAGCACTAAATAAAAGAGCGGTGGAAATCCGTCCTGCAACAAGGAGGCACAATTACACGTGCATGCACCCTAATGATTCCTTCGTCGTCATATGACTGAAAAATTGTTGAGTACGACGTTAAACCCCAAGCACTCACTCACTCTATATACTCTACAGTAGTGAATGAACCATGCCTGCGCAGCCAGTCAAAAAGAACACGACATTCTTCTTTTATGTATATAGGTTTTAGGCTATTAGGCCAAAGGACCGACAGCTGTAGTAAAAAAAATATCCTTTATATGCACTTCTTTTTGTGGTGGTTTTTTTTTCCAGTCTCAGTTCAAAAAAGAAACGTTTGCAGAGCTGTGACGAAGTGATGTTGAGTTCCAGGGAGAGAGAAGATCATATAACTATGTAAAGTCCCGGACGACACTGTCTCTGTAACGACTCACAGTGATGACCGACCTGAAGTATAACTGAAAACTAGAACAAACATTAAACAGGCAAAACCCTCAAATAATTATAACCCGTTTGCCTTGTCTATACCAAAATATTCACTGCATTTACTTGTAATATCTGGTCGACCTTTGATTATTTTGTCTACTATACAGGTACGAAGATGGTATTTACCTGTATTTTCTGGGTGTCCGCTGATCTGTTTGTCTATTATACAAGTGCGACAATGGTATTTACCTGTATTTTCTGGCTGACCGGTGATTATTTTGTCTTCTATACAGGTACGACGATGGTATTTACCTTTGTTTTCTGGCTGACCGGTGATTATTTTATTTTGTATACAGGTACGACGATGGTATTTACCTTTGCTTTCTGGCTGACTGGTGATTATTTTGTCTTCTATACAGGTACGACGATGGTATTTACCTTTGTTTTCTGGCTGACCGGTGATTATTTTATTTTGTATACAGGTACGACGATGGTATTTACCTTTGATTTCTGGCTGACCGATGATTATTTTGTCTCCTATATAGGTTTGACGATGATATTTACATGTATTTTCTGGCTGACCGGTGATTATTTGGTCTCCTATATAGGTTTGACGATGATATTTACCTGTATTTTCTGGCTGACCGGTGATTATTTGGTCTCCTATACAGGTACGACGATGGTATTTACCTGTATTTTCTGGCTGACCGGTGATTATTTGGTCTCCTATACAGGTGCGACGTTGGTATTTACCTGTATTTTCTGGCTGACCGGTGATTATTTGGTCTCCTATACAGGTGCGACGTTGGTATTTATCTGTATTTTCTGGCTGACCAGTGATTATTTTGCCTTCGATACAGGCACGACGATGGTATTTACATGTGTTTTTTTGGCTGAGCGCTGGTCTGTTCCTTGTGATTGATCTCACAGGATGCCCTGCATGGACTCGACTCTACAAAGTACAACCTAACGGAAACGCGCCAGTAAGGCATTACTTTTCATCAAACAGCAAAAACAATTTTACAATTACAAAACATTTGTGCTGTGAAAACAGCGTAGGATTTTTCTTACTGAAAATACCAGTCAAAAGTAGAAAAAAGAAAAGTGTTGCCAAATGTTTATATTTTTTCTGCTTTTAACATCAAGTAAGAGGTTTCTTTGATACAACCCCAAACTTTCAAGACAGTAGCCTCTGCGAAGTCAATTTGGCTCTGAATGTCATTTACAAGACTGATTTATTGTCACCGTAAATGCTGGCACTCTTTTCGTTCAGTAAAATAATTGTCTACCACTTTTTTGTTGTTAAATTCACCAAACTACATTGTTTCTTTAACGCACATTTACTAATAATTCATCAGATGGGTTCTATAATGGAATCCAGATGAGGACATGTCGCCCCGCGCCCCGCTGCCCGCGCCCAGCGGCAAGAGGACGATGCAAATCGCCCGTGATTTTCTCGAACCGCTAGCAGCGACAGGCGGGTGAGGGCTAGATGTCCTCATCCGGCTTCCATGCTACATCGGTAATATGAAAGCATGGACCTTTGCTGTGGTCACGAAGAAAGGCTAACTAAAATAATTCGACGTCAAATGTAAGCAGGTAACCAGCACTTTGATCTCCATCAAAGTGGCATTTGATGGGCGGCATTAAAGGGGGGGATAACTCCTACCTCACAAAATAATCGGATTCCGTGTAATAGGTCGTTGTCAGTTGAGGTCTTTTCGGGTTTCCAGGTTAGCTTGGAGCAGCTGAAAAGAGTTCTCCGCTCTGTGGTATTTAACCAGCTGGTTGTGGGTGTGCCGTGTGTGTGTCTGTTATACCCGGCCCAGGTCCGCATGGGATGCGAGTATCGGCTGACATACCTTCTGCATCACAAATACTCACTCAACTCGTGCTGTTTGCCCTCGTGGAAGAGATTGGTTTTTATTATTCCCACAGGTATACTATAATCAATATTTACTTTCCTCAATATTTTTATATCGTATATCGAATGTTTTACACATACAATTAAACTACGTTCGAATTATGACTCAAGGAATTTGCTAATTAACCCATGCAGAAACCATCAAACATCGCGTCAGGGGTAATCACCGAACATGATCACACCGAGTTGATCAGTATTCAGACTATCCCTGAATGCTGAGCGCTAAACTAAATAGTACCAAGACACACGATACCATTTACGACAGATCAAACCAATATCGGCATAAACCAGTATAGTCAGCTCAGATACATAGAAGATTGTATTAATCTTTTTAGAAGGAAGAGTATACTTGTAAGTTGTAACCTCAGCTGATTTCAGGTTATTGCACCTGCCGGTATTTTACAAGGCCATACACAAGCAGCACCACGAGTGGACAGCACCAATTGCTCTGGTCGCTGTGTACGCTCACCCCGTGGAATTCCTCCTATCTAACATCCTTCCCCTGGCGGCCGGACCCTTACTGTGTGGTGCCCACCCCGTCACTTCGTGGCTGTGGTACTCTATAGCTCTGGCGTTCACGGTGATCCACCACAGCGGGTACCATCTCCCTGGGCTCCCATCCCCGGAGTTCCACGATTATCACCATCTGAAGTGAGTCAAAGTATGTTGTATATGCTTGTTTATCGGCGTTCTGAGCTGACAACTGGATGCCTTTTACCCATTATTTGTTCTTGCACGGACTTTGACTATTATTGTTGTGTGTGGCCTAGCTTAAAATATTGTTACCAAAATCGCAATGTTCTGAAACATATTTCTTTGAAGAAAAGGCTATCAACCTTGTGAGAAGGCTGTTTGGAAGCCATGGAAGTAACGTTTAGTTTTGTAATTGGGGTTTATGCCATATTCAAGAAGTTTTCCGTAATACGGTGGTTGTAAGATTTATGGTGGCCTTAAGATTTATACCTTAGGACAGTGGATCAGTTGAAAGCTTCACCCATTGTGGGTTCTTGTCAAACTCCCTGACTAAAAGGTGCAGCCACCAGGTATAATGGATTCGAACTCGCGACCGTATATACATGTAGATCGAGGGTGTGCATGAGACCAGATCGAACGACGCCTTAGAGGACTAAAGTCATCTGTTTGGAATCTTATGCTCCAAAACCCTATGCCCCGAAGCCCTATGAATTTCTTGGAAGTGAAAGATTAATGTAGGCCTACATGTTCTGACATTGAAATTGATATTTTCCTATGTATAGGTTTAACCAGAATTACGGAGTGCTGGGGACACTGGACTGGTTACACGGCACAGATGTGAATTTCAGGCGGTCAAAGCAGTTTGAAAGGCATAAGGTGATTTTTTCCTCCCTGTCAATGAAAAGGAACTGATATCGTATATTTGTCACTTATAATGCTGATGTCCGGAAATGACTAATTAAGGTCATAAGATAAGATGAGATAGTTAGGTCCCACGTGTATTAGTTTCAGTCAGAGAGATGTTGGAATCAGTCCTTCAACTAATGGTGATGTTGATTTAATACATTCCACGGCGAAATCTTGTTCATTCAACAGCAAGTCTGTCGTCTGAATGATGCTAGAATGTATTGTGTTATTGCGGCAGATTATTCTGTAAAATATAACACATGCACATGTTCTATTAATTCAACACAAAAATTCTATTAGTTTAACGGGATATTTTGTTGAATATGACACAATATTGTGTTATGATAAAAGAATATATTCCATCATCACTCTGACAACAGATTTTCTATTAACTTCAACAGATAGATTTTTTGAGTGTTTTAACGAATTTTACGGGCATAGTCTAAAGGTTGATCATAGTAAAAATAAACAAAGAGATGCTTTACCAATCAGTAGATCAAAACAGCGTGTTTTTAGAAGAGTTAAACTTAGGAGTATGTATGCACTTTTATGTACTTTTAGTATTGCACCCAAAATATGGCACCAAACGTCCTAAATTGTTCCTATTTTTAAGCATAATTTGATATAACATATAGATGTGAGGTTTCTGTTGAAATTGTAGTTAACTATTTGTCTTAGTCCACAGCCTGTATTTCTCATAAAGTTGATTCGACATCCGGTACTTATTAAATACTTTTATAATATATTTCATTGCAGTACTGTTTTTGCCAATAGACCAATTCTCCTATTTTGGAATAAAAGGTCAGGACTGCGTTCTTACTGCATAAGTGACTGACAACCAATGCCAAAATGTCTGTTAGAGTTATCCCCCTTTCTCCGTAAGACGCGTACACTGTTGTTGTCTATACTCACAAATACAGGCGTGTACAAATAGTCGATATCAGATATTAAAATATACCTTATAAATGAAATATTACTACGAGACTAATTGATAACGATGAATACCGACACCATGTTCAATTTGCATAATGTATATGTACTTCATTAGACATTGTCGGCAATGACAAGGTTTAGATAAATATAATAAATGTACACTCCAAATGCCAACATTTACTAACTTCAAGGTCTACAGAGAAGTTCAAGTTTAAAGCACCAAACAAAGTCGGCGATGGTACCCTCGAAAGGAGCCTAAAATATTTTAACCTTAAATGTCTTACTCTTTATAGTAATTTTAATTTCCTCGAGCCTGTATTAGTTCTATTTTCTCCTCTAACTCAGCTTGAGAAAGCGACGCTAACTGTAGCCTATGAAAGCGATAAATCAGAAAGGGTCCTACTTATTGAAATATACAAACGCATTACACTAAATTAGATTTACTCTCTGGCAAAAAGTTGAAATTCTCATAGATTATTTATAATAAATAAATAGTACACATGTATATACAGTGTAGTTCTAAAAGTATTATAAAAAAATGACCACATTCAAAATATGCTCAGCATTGCGTGCGGAATTGAAGTTAACATGTAGCCCTTTTAATTTCAGCTTTCTCGAGATTATAGGTCCCGTGTAAAAATTATAAAATGTTAGATAAGTGGCAGCTTTTGTCCGGAGGAATGTTTACCAGAGCTGAGTTTACCCATCCATTTACCCAGCCATACAAAAAAACCAGTGTTACATGTGAACCTTGGCTCCATCTCCGGTGTTTAATCAGAAGACATCTTCTCTCCGTCCTCACACTTTAGATTGCAGGCTAGGGTGTTAAAGAAAGGTTTATTATTATTTTTTCGCCTGTTTTTCTTCTTCTTCTGCCTTTTATGTATCGTTTTCATCTATTCCACCTGAACTCATTACTAAACGATATGAAGCTAATTATCAAATTATATCTCATTTAACCGTATACATGTGATAAACATTAATACAGTCAAATGCTACTCAGGTGAACTAACATAGACCACATACAGGCTTGTGTTTGATGCATGTTATACTTCGGCAGTATTGTAATTTACAGATGTTAAAATACAGCACATATCAGGAGTATATTAGTGTTTGCAGAGCCACTCATCAACAAATAAGAAAATGAATAGCCATGAACTCGTTGATTCTGGTAAAGCAATTACTCCGTCTATACTGGCTACGAAACTTTAAAGTGTTGGAGACACTGAAGGTTTTCTATGGCGGCGTCCAAATCAGCGTCAGAAAAACTGTAGACCGAAGGAAAGGAAGAACCTTGGATGGAACAGATTGTTGAGCAGAGAAGTGATGCTGATAAAGGGGTTTTGACACGGAGTTTGAAATATCACACAGCTCTATCGACACACTTTTTACACTGTGTCTTTCCTTGACGAATGGAGGACAAACCCTCTGCAGTGTTACCTGCCTTGGTCTTCCCCATGCACATCGCTTCCTATGCATGGGCGGGGACAGCCGATTCATTTCTGTAGCATACATTCATTTACTTATTTATTTGGTGTTTTACGCCATACTACAATGTAGACTAATATGTATACCATATTAAACGCGGGCTAATGCTGGTAATATGAGTTATTAATCTCGGTACGGATTTCCCGACAAAAAATCTGGGACGAGTAAATCTACGTTTGCTGAATTAGGGGCGGGCCGTGGGTCGGTGCAGGTGAACAAAGATGTTCCCACTCCCAACAACGAGTGACAGGAGACAGGGTTCCATCCTGCACTGGGGCTGCGAATTTGTAGATTCTGCCTTTCTTTTTATTCGTAGAACACTGGTGACAATACGCGATCGCAGGCGATCCACCACTTGTCTTCTGCCAATAGATATATACCATCTCACATCTGGTCACATGGGCTAACTTAAAGGCGGAGAAAATATATAAATTACATAAAGCTCAGATGAAAGAGAGCGAAAAGTTGGTTGTATATTGTATTTGTGGTTCATTTTTTTCATAGATTTTACTTTCAACAGAAAATCACAAGGAAAATAATTTTGGTATGGTGGGCATTTAAGTACACCTATTGTTATGTATTGCCTTTGTGTAATAATGTTATAAATGAGGGTCTAACACATAATAAATAAATGTATTTGTACTAGAAAACTTACATTCAAATAATTTCTATACATGTATTACAACATTATTTAGAACATTATGCAAAAACGATATGTACCAAGATGTGACCTCAAAAACCTACTATACAAAAATATTTCCAAGAAATCATTTCTCTTGAAAGAAAAAAATCCCCAAAATATTAAAGACTATAGTTGAATGCAATAGTAACATTGATAAAGTCTTTAGTGCGGCGTTTATTGACAATCATGTAAATAACTACATATATAACAAGATAACGGTAATACACTCAACGGTAATAACACAGTCGGCAGCAGTGCATCCAGTTGTATACCTGGTTTATGACCCAGTTGCGCTGACTTACTAAGTAAGCATGTATGCTTGGGGTTTAACGTCGTGACTGACCGGTACTAAGTATGCATGTATGCTTGGGGTTTTACGTCGTGACTCATCGTTACTAAGTATGCATGTATGTTTTGTGGTTTACGTCGTGACTTACCGGTACTGAGTATGCATGTATGCTTGGGGTTGTACGTCGTGACTTATCGTTACTAAGTAAGCATGTATGCTTGGGGTTTTACGTCGTGATTTACCGGTACTAAGTATGCATGTATGCTTGGGGCTTTACGTCTTGACTTACCGGTACTAAGTATGCATGTATGCTGGGGTTTACGCCGTGACTTACCGGTACTAGGCATGCATGTATACTTGGGGTTTTACGTTGTGACTTATCGGTTGTAAGTATGTATGTATGCTTGTAGTTTTACGTCGTGACATACAGGTATTAAGTATACATGTATGCTTGGGGATTACGTCGTAACATACCGGTACTAAGTATGTATGTATGCTTGGGGTTTTACGTCGTGACTTACCGGTACCAAGTATGTATGCATGCTTGGGCTTTTACGTCGTGACTTACCGATACTAAGTGTGTATGTATGCTTGGGGTTTTACTGTGTGACTTACCGGTACTAAGTATGCATGTATGCTTGGGGTTTAACGTTGCGATTTATTGGTACTAAGTATGCCTTTATGCTTGGGGCTTTACGTCGTGCCTTACCGGTACTAAGTATGTGTGTACGCTTGGGGTTTTACGTTGTGACTTACCGGTACTAAGTTTGTATGTATGTTTGGGGCTTTACGTCGTGACTTACCGGTACTAAGTATGCATGTATGCTTGGGGTTTTACGTTGTGACTTACCGGTACTAATTATGCATGTATGTTTGGGGTTTTACGTTGCGACTTATTGGTACTAAGTATGCCTTTATGCTTTGGGCTTTATGTTGTGCCTTACCTGATTGAGGCTTTATGTCGTGACTTACCGGTACTAAGTATGTATGTATGCTTGTGGTTTTACGTCGTGACTTACCGGTACTAAGTATGTATGTATGCTTGGGATTTTACGGGTATTAAGTACGTATGTATGCTTGGGGGTGTACGCCTTGACTTACCGGTACTAAGTATGCATGTATGCTTGGGGTTTTACGTCGTGACTTATCAGTTCTAGGTATGCATGTATGCTTGGGGTTTTACGGTGTGACTTACCGGTACTAAGTATGCATGTATGCTTGCAGTTTTATGTCGTTAATTATCGGTACTAAGTATGTATGAGTTCTTGGAGTTTTACGTTGTGATTACCGGTACTAAGTTTGTATGTATGCTTGGGGCTTTATGTCGTGACTTACCGGTACTAAGTATACATGTATGCTTGGAGTTTTACGTTGTGACTTACCGGTACTAAGTATGCATGTATGCTTGGGGTTTTACGTTGCGACTTATTGGTACTAAGTATGTCTTTATGCTTGTGGCTTTATGTTGTGCCTTGCTTGCTTGGGGCTTTATGTCGTGACTTACCGGTACTAAGTATGCATGTATGCTTGGGGTTTTACGTCGTTACTTATCGGTACTAAGTATGTATGAATGTATGGAGTTTTACGTCGTGACATGCCGGTACTAAGTATACTTGTATGCTTGGGGCTTTACGTCGTGACTTACCGGCTTGGGACTTTACGTCGTGACTTACCAGTACTAAGTATGTATGCATGCTTGGGGTTTTACTTGGTGACTTACTAAGTATCTGTGAATGCTGGTGGTTTTACGTCGTGACGTACCGGTACTAAATATGTGTGTATGATTGACGTTTTACGTGACTTATCGGTACTAAGTATGTATGTATGCTTGGGATTGTACGGGTATTAAGTATGTATGTATGCTTGGGGGTGTACGCCTTGACTTACCGGTACTAAGTATGCATGTATGCTTGGGGTTTTACGTCGTGACTTATCAGTTCTAGGTATGCATGTATGCTTGGGGTTTTACGTTGTGACTTACCGGTACTAAGTATGCATGTATGCTTGGGGTTTTACGTCGTTACTTATCGGTACTAAGTATGTATGAATGCTTGGAGTTTTACGTCGTGACATACCGGTACTAAGTACGCCTGTATGCTTGGGGCTTTACGTCTTGGCTTACCGGCTTGGGACTTTACGTTGTGACTTACCGGTACTAAGTATGTATGCATGCTTGGGGTTTTACTTAGTTACTTACTAAGTATCTGTGAATGCTGGTGGTTTTACGTCGTGACGTACCGGTACTAAATATGTGTGTATGATTGACGTTTTACGTCTTGACCTACTAAGAGAGTGATTAAGCGGAGTAAACTGATAAGTGAGAAAGCTTGGTTATGTGACTATAATAACAGACTCCCTGGTACAGCTTTAACTGACTGACTGATCGAAACAAGTTACTGATTAACTGTTGTCATCATCTACCTGACTCGACCAACAAATAACTAGCTGACAGCATGACTGAACGACTGCGAAACTGTTAAAAACCAAGATACCAATCAACCGATCAATCAATACATATACCTAACAGAACTAATAAAATAACTGACTGAATGAAGGAACGACGTGCCTAACTATATATGACGGGCTTAAGCGTTGACTAATTACCTGAATTCACCTGTTAAACAACTACATGACTACCTGAACGACTGAACACATGCCTGGCTCACCTCTTGAACAGCTACATGACTACCTGAACGACTGAACACATGCCTGACTCACCTCTTGAACAACTACATGACTACCTGAAAGACTGAACACATACATGGCTCACCTCTTGAACAACTACATGACTACCTGAACGACTGAACACATGCCTGGCTCACCTGTTGAACAGCTACATGACTACCTGAAAGACTGAACACATGCCTGACTCACATAGGTGAACAGCTACATGACTACCTGAACGACTGAACACATGCCTGACTCACCTCTTGAACAGCTACATGACTACCTGAACGACTGAACACATGCCTGACTCACCTCTTGAACAACTACATGACTACCTGAACGACTGAACACATGCCTGACTCACCTGTTGAACAGCTACATGACTACCTGAACGACTGAACACATGCCTGACTCACCTGTTGAACAGCTACATGACTACCTGAAAGACTGAACACATACATGGCTCACCTTGTGAGCAACTACATGACTACCTGAACGACTGAACACATGCCTGAATCACCTGTTGAACAGCTACATGACTACCTGAACGACTGAACACATGCCTGACTCACCTGTTGAACAGCTACATGACTACCTGAACGACTGAACACATGCCTGACTCACCTCTTGAACAGCTACATGACTACCTGAACGACTGAACACATGCCTGACTCACCTGTTGAACAGCTACATGACTACCTGAACGACTGGACACATGCCTGACTCACATAGGTGAACAGCTACATGACTACCTGAACGACTGAACACATGCCTGACTCACCTGTTGAACAGCTACATGACTACCTGAAAGACTGAACACATACTTGGCTCACCTTGTGAGCAACTACATGACTACCTGAACGACTGAACACATACCTGTTAAACAACTATATGAACGACTGAGCCCCTACCTAGCTTAACAATATCAAACAACTACATGACTAGCTGAACGAATGAATGACTGACAAACTGGAGAACTGATTGAGGAACCATTTGAGAGGCGGAACAACACACGGGTGGAACTAGTATAGTACAGGTAATAACTCATGGGATAGATGCTGTGGTCACCTGTCTGATTTATATCCCTTCTGTTGGATACAAGTATACAATGTCTCAGAGTGTCCATGTACACCACCGTCATCACGTGGAATATGACTGTATCTGATATCTGTTTACAGCGAATAGCTTTTGTCTGTCAAACATATAAATTAGTCAGGTTCAAAGTATAACTATGTGAAACAAGTATAGATAATTCAGGTAGTACACATGCAGCAAGTACTCATGAAACAGGTACTGATGAAACAAGTAATGTATTCTTGAAGCAAGTATTGATGAAAGAAGTATTGATGAAAAAAATATTGAAGAAGCAAGTATTAATGAAACAAGAATTGGTAAAACAAGTATTGATGCAAGAAATATCGATGAAACCAGTATTGATGAAACAAATATGGATGAAACAAGTATTGGTGAAACCTTTGGTCAAGAGTATTCTGCTGTAGCCGGAATAATTGTGTATTTCGAACGTGATATGGACCAGATCAGTCGTCCTGTTTTCTCGCTAGTAGCGATGATGATGGTGGGGGTGGCAGGCTTGGGAAACAAGGTGAATAGGGCAGAGGCGCGTTGATTTGGCTCTGATATTGTCGGGTTATAGGCTCAGACAGACGGTCATATTCTGGTGATCAGACCGCAGAGGGACTGGCATGCCGGCTTCACAACAGCACCTCGCCGCTTTAAGTTTGGACAAAGCTCTGCAGTAAGGTGGATTTCCAAGCCATCAGGTGAACTGAGCCGTACACGAATCAAAGCTATTCCTGCTTATTATGGGCTGTCCGGAATCGATCATTGATCTCCGGTATAACCAAGGCACTGGAATAGAAATTGACCGATTACCATTTATTTAGGTTCCCAGCGCTCTGTTTTTTCTCTGGATATTGTTCCGGACAGGGCACGGACAACAGACTCGCTACGACACTGACTCGCTTGTCCCCAATATACATTGTTTGAGGCATCGGAATTCCCCCAGCATGTGTTGGATACCTTATTCTCATATCTTGTGTTGGATACCTTATTCTCTTGTGCTGGACACCTTATTCTCTTATCTTGTGTTGGACACCTTATTCTCTTATCTTGTGTTGGATACCTTATTCTCTGATCTATTCGGGTGTTTTTATACTGAAATGAATATTTCGCCGACCGCTGTTGCTTATATGGTTGTTGAACACTACTGTATCCATTGCAAACATAATACATGTGATAATAAGAAATGACTCACACCTAACTGACAAAAGGATAAGTCACCTTAAGGATTTAGTACACAGCAGGTGACTCCTGCACACATTCGCTAATTACAAACGATGTCATAAAACTCGTAGGAACTTACATCTAATAAGCGCACTGGTCTTGTTTCTTCACAGTCTATAGTTTTTATTACCCGAGGAAGGTTTACAGTACAGCGATGTCCTTCAGTGAATAATTTCTCTATTTTTAAAATACACTAATGTAATTCACACGCAAGTCGCAAATAGCGCATTAACATCAACAAGATCAACGTATTATATCCGATTGCTCTGCTATGACAGGCCTACGTGCGTTAAGACCAACCAGTAGCGTCACTAACATTAATTACATTGTGTCATATAATTACGGACAAGTGTATGACGTAAGTGAAACCGTGGTAAATTAGAACCTGCATCGGGATATTTTGTGGTAGTGTAACAGTGCTCGATATTTTAGTGAACTAGTCGTGTACAAATTAACCATGCCATTAGGCAAATCTGCATAAACGATCTTCAGACATTTAAAGGTAAATTCAAATGGTCTGTACCAGGCCAAAATCCGGCGACAGATAGTCTCCAGTAATGATCCCAGATGCTGATCCCTGATTCCTTTGTATGTCCACCATCCAGCCTCCCCCAACCCTCACCCCACCCCGCCCCCACCCCAACCCCTCGCCAGACACGCGTCCCCTCACGCTCTCTCTAATACGGACATGTAACCTGTTTCAAACACTGGGCTATTCATTCGGAGGTTATTGCGTCATCGCGCGTCATGTCTTTGATGTTTGATGTCCAGCCGGGCACCCCGCTAGGATAGAGATGATAAAGGTCCCTTGTGTATCACACTGGTCGAGTGTGGTTCTGGTACCTGCATCTAGACATTGAACACAACACTCCTGTGTATACAATAAGCTGACTGGTCACTGATTTTAGTGATACCTACACGCAAAGTTTTATGCCAACAAGTACGTACGAGATGAGGTGGTCCCGGAATAGGCACGGAAAGGGTTGTCAAATATTACTAAAACAGTTTCATATTATATTTATTTATTTATTTTTCTTCATTGGTGTTTTCTGGAAGACCTTCACACGTAATGGTGCATGTAGGAGATGATCATCCCATTGTTGACGTGTGGGTAAATAGTTACACACATGTGTAGTTTTATGTTATGTATGAGATTATAATACTGATACAAGTACACTCTTGGTGCATGTAGGAGATGATCATCCCATTGTTGACGTGTGGGTAAATAGTTACACACATGTGTAGTTTTATGTTATGTATGAGATTATAATACTGATACAAGTACACTCTTGGTGCATGTAGGAGATGATCATCCCATTGTTGACGTGTGGGTAATTAGTTACACACATGTGTAGTTTTATGTTATGTATGAGATTGCAATACTGATACAAGTACACTCTTGGTGCATGTAGGAGATGATCATCCCATTGTTGACGTGTGGGTAAATAGTTACACACACGTGTAGTTTTATGTTATGTATGAGATTATAATACTGATACAAGTACACTCTTGGTGCATGTAGGAGATGATCATCCCATTGTTGACGTGTGGGTAAATAGTTACACACATGTGTAGTTTTATGTTATGTATGAGATTGCAATACTGATACAATTACACTGTTGGTGCATGTAGGAGATGATCATCCCATTGTTGACGTGTGGGTAAATAGTTACACACACGTGTAGTTTTATGTTATGTATGAGATTGCAATACTGATA
Organism: Liolophura sinensis; assembly: GCF_032854445.1. Classification (NCBI taxonomy): domain Eukaryota; kingdom Metazoa; phylum Mollusca; class Polyplacophora; order Chitonida; family Chitonidae; genus Liolophura; species Liolophura sinensis. The sequence continues at coordinate 435,298 of NC_088303.1, read as the reverse complement.
CAAGTACACTCTTGGTGCATGTAGGAGATGATCATTCCATTGTTGACGTGTGGGTAAATAGTTACACACACGTGTAGTTTTATGTTATGTATGAGATTGTTGTTGTTTTCACTGTTAACAGGCTGATCGTGGGCTACACATACGTGTAGTTTTATGTTATGCATGAGATTGTTGTTCTTTTCACTGTTAACAAGGTAGCCATGGGTTACACATACGTGTAGTTTTATGTTATGTATGGGACTGTTGTTATGTATAGGTTGTTTTCACTGTTAACAGGCTGGCCGAAGTGTGTCAATCAACAGGACCTAAAATACACCTTATTCAATTCGATTTACTTTCGAGTGAAAAATACCTAACCCGTTTTGTAAAGAAAATAATAAAAATGTATCTATACCATAGAGGGTAAAATTTATGTCCATAACACTTCACACAACACTATAATTCATTAAAATCTCACCTGCACTTCAATTCAAATTGGCTTTCTTGAGACAGTTATAATACACGATAGCCTTTTTAAAAAGACACTGAAAGTTTAACTTTTTGATTTCTACATACCAGATGACTAGGGATTGTGGTTTTACGTTTCCATGGTAATTTGCAGGCTAGTATTCTTTGGTAACGTTTTTTTCTTTTTCGGCACCACAATCTATATACCACTGCGTTTAGCTAACAGATTTACCTGACATTGACCCGTACAACCTGCTCCCATCAGGTGTTCAGACCAGGAATGCGGTGCGAGCTGTATCAATATACATCAAAGAGATACTAGATTTATTCACATGAACAGGTGTGCAGGTATTATAGCTTGCTGTTATTAATTGGTTGGAGTTAGTGATTTAAGAAAGCCACTGTCTTAAGCACCTGTCGGCCTAGTTTACCTGTTGCAGAAAACACACTGATCCTTCCTCAGCCAATGGTCGAACAACAGCAGCCGGTACTTTGAACTTTGTTCTGGTCGAATTTTAACTTGCCTTAGTTTCTGTGCAACTAATTGCTAGATTTAATATGTCTGCTGTCACAGCTGACATTGACACCTTTTGGATTTACACACTTTCAATGAACATATCTCCGATCATACCAATTTTATAATTTTTCATTATCAAAACAACTGGGTCTATTAAATTAGTCGATGGATTACAGAGTGTTGGCTTTTTTATACGACATATGATCAGAGTGAATTGTTTTGCCTTCAAATGATATCCAACAAAACTTTTCTTACTTTAAAAGTATACAGAAATTGTGTATAAGTTCATTTCGCTTCACCTGGCGTCTATAAATCGAGTTATCTATATCATACCATTACTTGGAAACAATTTTGTTTACATGTTTCCAGTCGTACTGAAAACACATGGCATCACTGATTGGGCATATGTAGCATTACTTTTCACACAATAATTTATGTAAATAAAGTTTTGCCCCAAAAGCAAAGCTCTACCATAGCCACAAAATTCAATGAATAAATCGCTTTTACGATGGTGTATTTGCATTCGTATTTCCTCTCACCGTATGGTATTTTTATTACAAAACACAAACAAGGCTAGTGACTTACCTGCTGGCGCAGATTGGTTTTCACCTGCCGACAAAATGATCGTATGGCTATGGAGATAAACGAGTGGATCGTCTCTCAACACAAACGATCTTAAAACTAATTAACAAGGGGAATCACTCGCACGAGTTGCTCGCTAAAGGCCTCAGGCGCCAGCCTGGCCTCTGCGCTCCGCACGATAAATTACAATGTAGTAATTAAGCTTTGTGCAAGATAGACTGTGATAGCGCGCAGACATAGCTAATGAGGACATACAATGAACAGGTAAGTGGTAAATTGCCGACAGACAATAACACTTGCAGGCAAGCAGGTGAATTACTAACAAGGCATCAATAAAAATGGTGACATTTAATTTACCAGGTCACTCACCATAATCTCTTAACTCAGTGAGGATTAGCTACAACCACTTGATCTGTCGCGCAACAATAAACACATTTGAATCACACGTGTTTAGGCCACATAAACACGGCTGACATAGTGACGGCTAAGACGTATCCTAGAGCTGTTTACAGTTAGATAACAAGGCTAACCGACCGAAATGCCATGGAAACTGATCCATTCAGAAGAAAAATTCTACAATTTCATTTTCAACAGTATATTTCGTTCATTTGACGCTGGTGGCCAAAGCATCTTGGAATCACGAAAACTGATATGCCGACGCCGCATCTCTGTATAGGAACCATAATATATCGCTTATGTAACGTAAATCTACCATGGTTCAGTCAACGTCCTTGTTGATTTCTTGTGATGAAAGCTTACTCCAGTCTAGGGTGAGAATACGTAGGCCTACTTCTAACGTCTTCAAATGGAAAATATTTAGCAATTTTGAATGTTCAAATCAACATCATGATTTGTCAACCCGACACAGCTGGTCACAACTACAAGGGTTCCGTGCGATCCGACTATGTAATGGCCGAGTGGTTAACGACTGTAGCCTAACACTTGTCGAAGTACATTCCGCAATGTAGATGATTCAGCCTTCTCTCTGCCATCAAATTTTGATTGCATCGTCTGCCTTGAGGTCACTGACAGGATCAGGTCGAAACTTCTGGTGAAATTAAGTGTGGCCAATAAACGCCGTTAGGTCATGTCTGTGACCGTATAGACATCAAGTATAGCACTGTACTGACCAGGTGGCTGGCTCCCTTCTTTTGTCTTATTTATTTATTTATTTAATATTTTACAATAGATGGTTTGCAATGGCATTCATCTTTGAGGTAAGTTTGTTTGTATTGCTCTCTGGGTGTCTTTTGTTAAAGGTGTCATAAGCTGAGCAGAGGCCTTTGGCTGGTAAGGTCATACAATGGGCAATATACACAAACTTACCTCAAGGATGGCTGCTATCGCAAACCATCGATTAACAAGGTTGTCCAATTCTGTACAAGACTGACTTGCTTAATATACAAGCCTATAGAGAACAAAATAAATGCCAACGCTTTGAAGCTTTCAGATCAAACTTTCCAATTTACTCGATTTTCATACTCAAATTCTCGAATTACACAAATATATTCCAGGATAATTCAATTAGTGGTACCTGTGTGGTTTATTTGGTATTTGTGCGCATGTTGAAGTCTGAATTATCTAGTGAAGGATCAGGCTGCTCCCTATAGGGCGCTGGATCTAAACTATAAACACAGGTGGGGTCAAATACTTAGAGGGCAAGGGTCACAATGCTAATCATAGACCCATCTTATAAGAGCATCCTTAATGAAGCATAGCATCAAAAACCACCGAACAAAAAGGACCAGTCCCTCGGATGAACTTAGGAGTGATTATCATGCAGACAGCTTCAGGACAGCTTCGGTTTAATCGGCTGAGCTTTTGGAAACTTTACCTTGACGAGAACAATAGCGTGCATGGGTTTGCCATTGTCTGAGAGCAACCGAATTCCGTGGAGACCGCATCTCAGATGAGAACAGATGGGAGCCCAAAGATTCCGCATCCTCTCAGCATCTACACAGCTGATAATGGTGCTGGCCACCATTGTTTTCTGATAATCACACCTGGTCTCTTTCTCTCTCAAGGGAATAAACACCTGACTCTGCAGCACATGCAGCTAAGGGTCAAACCAACATCTTCTCTATTCATCTGGAACAATGGAAGGGTCTGCCGTTCAAAATCAAGTCGCCCTCAAAGTACCTACTTGTGTGGATGTGTCAGCGTATCTGGAATTAGCCTTATACCTGAAAGTGATGAGGAACTTATATCTATATCCCAAATGTAAAGTGTATAATCCACTTTGGCGTTCCATTGCTAAACCATAAAATATTTACAATCAGTAATGCGTAGAGCCATTTCCATTTCCATAAAAGGTGGTAATGTTTATAGACTTATGTAACAAGAAATCCTTGATAAAAAGAAAACCACTTTCAAATTTTGCTTTACCCAATGAGGAAAGGTCGTAAGGACATACGAAGGGCGTAAAATCATCCACATATTTATTCTGACTTCTAATGTATATACCACTCGTAAATCATGGAGTTCCAAGACAGTCATTGCAGGACATTTCCACAACCACAGATACTAGCGTTGAAAGGAATATGAAGAAATAAAATGCAGTAAACAGCATTGGACGAAGCTGGTAACAGGTAGAAGAGAAGCAGTCATTAGCTTTCAATGACTGGTCGTCAATAATTCCCAGATTACAGAATACACACATATAGTATCTCAGTCGCACTTTCATTGCAGCTGCTCATAAATGCATCATGTTAATATAATAAACAGGAATGCATACCTGGTCCCTAAACCTAAAATTTACCGTACATGACATATTTTCACAAAATGGAAGAAATGTTTAAAGTAACTTTATCGTTTGTTGAAATGGAGGATAGTGGTGAAAGTAACGACCAAATTACTACAATCTGATAAATGGAGGATAGTGGCGAAAATAGCGACCAATTTACTGCAACGTGATAAATTGAGGATAGTGGTGAAAGTAGCGACCAAATTACTGCAGCCTGATAAATAGAGGATAGTGGTGAAAGTAACGACCAAATTACTGCAATCTGATAAATGGAGGATATTGTTGAAAGTAGAGACCAAATTACTGCAGCCTGATAAATAGAGGATAGTGGTGAAAGTAGCGACCAAATTACTGCAACCTGATAAATGGAGGATAGTGTTGAAAGTAGCGACCAAATTACTGCAACCTGATAAGATACCCATAGATATGTTAAAATGTACTCGACAAAATCGTGATATTTCAAGAACAAGGAACACCAGTGTGTAAATGAAATAATCCGTATATAAAAATAAACCCTATATCATAGAAAACGCCGTCCGTGCAATGGTGTAAGAATGTTTTGACTGCCTAGTAACTGTATTGTGGTAAAGAGGAACAATCATGAAGATATCATCAAAGTCCAATCGATGGCGTTGACCTTGATTAGACAGAGCAACAGTCGTTACTTTGTGGGTACAGGAGAAGAGGGTGCTTGGGGTAGACAAGTTAGCCATCAGTAGCCAGAGAAGATGCGGATCGATTTGTCCGCACAACCCTACTAAGGCCGCAGGTGATTGGCAGGTGAAAAGCTCGCATTGTTACAGATGATAAAAGGCCACAAAGAAAACTCCGAATCGCAAATAGAAAACAGGCAAACGACAAGGGTCAAAAGTTAAACAAAACTCGACAGAAGGCCGCACGGGCAGGGCACGCGTTCTCCCCCCCGGGATAACACTTATCCTGTACAATACAACACGACCCACTATTTGACGGCGCCTGCGGACAAAAGACAGCCGTATATGACCGGGTGTGCTCTTCATACACCGATCAGAATCAGTCGGGTGATGTGCCGTGAGGAAGACTTGTTACTGAACTATGAAGCTTGTCCTGTCCCGGTCAGTGTGCTGCTCGGGGAGACTGGTTGAGGACACATTACCTGACATAACCACAGGTTAGCGCGCCTCAGGCGTACAACCAAATCAAGCAATCCGTCCATTTAAGTCCTTGACATCAATGCATCAATGCATCAATAACACAATGTGTGACACGGTGATAACAATGAAGGTAATTTACATATACATCCTGACATACAGACTTGAAATCAAATTATTTAATTAATTGTTTGATTGGTGTTTATCATAATATAATATGGAATCGGGCCTGTCCCATATCTGATCAGGGGCCAGTGGACCATTCAAACTGAAAAGGCTTAGGAATATACTGATATGTGTTTAATTGTTTGTTTACCCCGGCGTACGCGTAACGTTAAGTTATAGACACCATACTGGTGGAAGATAAATGGTCTTCAATAAAAATAACACGCATGGGTAATGAGAGCCGTGGACAACTTATAAGCACCAAGATCCGGCGAACAGTGCTGCGGGGGGAAAGGCCTTAAGCTCACGCCTCGTGGCACAGTACCTTCCGCACAGCCACACACAGCTCACGTATGCAAGATATTGTTTTCTTTCCATTTGTGAACAAAAGCAATCATCATAAGAAACTTTTCATGTATCGGTAATCGTTTGAGAGTTTTCTTTACCATCAGCGTTAAAGGAACTGTTATTAATTGTCATTTATATGACATTTTCAGACGAAGAAAGACAGACAAATTAGTCGATAGTTCGAACAAATTCGGGGAACAGTTGCACGGTAATGCATTTAATTACGTTTCTACATTTTCTCCGAGATCTCGGGGATTTTCAGGTTCTTGTCTAGATGAGGTAATGTTGGAAATCAGTATCACGTACATGACTAGTTTTGCTATACACACAAAAGGAGTTTTACTTGAAGAATTTTATTTCCATGTATATATGTAGATAGGACGACGAATCTCTTCACGGAAACAGTGGATAATCAGCCTTGGGTTGATTAATTAACGATTGTATACCATTGTATACATTGTATACTACACCATTTAATTAATTCAGGAAAACTTCAATATACTATTAAAACTTTGTGCTGCATAAACGTTTTCATATATATTCACATATTTCTGCACGCGTATTTTTATTCGACTTTATAATTACTAATTAAACCGATTAAAGTTGTTCAGATCGGTCGCAATCAAACAACGCTTTGATCTAACTGGACAGCGAGGTCTATCAGTGAAGCCTTTAAAATGAAGGTGCTGGGCTTGATGTAAGTCCACTTAACCCGCGAAGCAAATAAATAGATAAGTCAGTATCTGCATCCTCTTCAAGGGAATCCGTAAGAGGTCCCTCGCGTCTTTCAGCAATCATTAAAACTCATCTGATTTCTTTACTGTGTACATGCACTTTCTCATATTTGTTTATGTATTTTTTTCATTGGTGTTTTATGCTGTACTCAGTGATATTTCAGTTATACGATGGCAGGCGGCATTATGTTAGGAGGAAACCGGCCAGGGCTCGAACCCACAACGACCGCACTGATGACACACTCTTTAGTCAATGCGCCGCGCTGGTGCTAACTCCTCAGCCAAGGAGGCCCTCACTTTCTTGTAATTCTTTCGTGCATGTCCTGCGTTAAACGTTGTAATTTTCCAGATTGGCCTTGCGATTATGTATCTACATGGCGTCATAACAGACATTCGTATACTAACCGTCAACCAAAATCAACGATCCAGGGCAATAATTTCAAGGCCATATTTCCAAACAACTTTCAGCACACTTTCCAACTAGGAAAGTACTCCTATATAAAGAACGAAAAATGCAAGTCGAACCCGTCAACAGTTTTCAATGATGTTTGAAAGAGGCAAAGAATATTCTAGGCGACAGAATGAAGTCAGTATCCAAATCGTGCGCCATGCAAATCCATGAGTGCAGATGCTACCTCGCCTGCCTCAATCGACTATTGTATTGTTTGTATACACACCATAATTTACGGCCTGAAACGCTCTAGACAGAAATTCTCATACAGCACATGACCCATTCATTTTTGGTAGCGTGTCTCTATTTTTAACCATCAGTACAGACAGATATTATCATATGGAACATGTTTCATTCTACCATGTGTGGCAGTCATAGTGAAACAGATCTCACAGCCTCACACTAGTTTGGCAGTGTCCGTATATTTACCCCAATCACTCATACCGGAACAGACAGATCTCACAGTCTCACACTAGTTTGGCAGTGTCTGTATACTTACCCCAATCACTCATATCGGTACAGACAGATCTCACAGTCTCACACTAGTTTGGCAGTGTCTGTGTATTTACCCCAATCACTCATATCGGTACAGACAGATCTCACAGTCTCACACCAGTTTGACAGTGTCTGTATATTTACCCCAATCACTCATACCGGTACAGACAGATCTCACAGCCTCACACTAGTTTGGCAGTGTCTGTATATTTAGCCCTATCACTCATATCAGTACAGACAGATATCACAGCCTCACACTAGTTTGGCAGTGTCTGTATATTTACCCCAACCACTCAAACCGGTACAGACAGGTATCACAGTCTCACACTAGTTTGGCAGTGTCTGTATACTTACCCCAATCACTCATGTCAGTATAGACAGGTATCACAGTCTCACACTAGTTTGGCAGTGTCTGTATATTTACCCCAATCACTCATATCGGTACAGACAAATATCACAGTCTCACACTAGTTTGGCAGTGTCTGTATATTTACCCCAATCATGCATATTGGTACAGATACCTCTTGGCAATACCTCTTTATTCACCCTTTTAGCACAAGAATGGATAGACACAGTAAAGCACAGTACGACTGGTGTTAAATTTTTTAAACGTGTGTTTTTATCGTACTGGCGTAGATCGGTAAACAGATATTACTGTAAAACAAGTGTCACGTGTTATATATACACGGGTAGTGTCTCTATTAGTTTATTGGCCAGACATGGCATCCCGGTATGCCTCATCGTACTCAATTATAAGAAAACGAAGGCAAGTGTCTGTTCGGAACTTCTCGAGACAAACTGTACGTCAGGTCGACGTGTGAAGCAAACTGGATACAGCGAGTAAACCTATTTCTTTTTCCGATGTGAAGCTTTAACTGTTGTGCATGGTTTTTGATTCTTTACTTTCGGTATATGATTTGAAAAGGCTGTGGGCCGTACTGTGCATGAGGGGGTGGGATAAGGAAGGGCAGGGACCTCGTCAGTCTCGTGTCAGTATACAGGATAAAGCTTAGGGAGTAACGAGTCGGCATCTCGCGGAACGAGGAGACCTGTTTGATCGTCATCCAAGTTTGATAGGGCGTAATTGTCGGGGCAATCCGACTGTATAGTTTCGAGGAACTGTGAAGATCTCCTCTTCTGCATACGGGACGTGGGGATATGCGGACACGGCATCGGGTAAACAGTGCCTCGGCCATGGACGGAATGCATTGTTATAGTGTGGGTAGTTCTGAATGCACCTGATTGTTATCTTATGTATTAAACGTGCTTGGAGGAGAAATGCGAGGTCAGCGGACGAAGTAAGAGTCAAGCGACCAGGCAACCGTCAGAGTCCGAAGCCAGGAGACTGGCCTTACTAGACAAAACGGTGAATAGCAGACCAGAATGTCTCCCATCGGGGTCATACCTGCCCGGCCCGACCGGCTCTTCAAAGTCCTATCTCCAGGTCCGGCTATTTGCCACCTTTGAAAAGGATCAGTCACCGCTCATCAGGGGGCGATGGAATAGATTTTGTATCAACAGAAGCGTATTTACTGCCCATAAACCTCGCTTTAAAGAATAAATGAGACGAGCCGTTTTGTATTAAGTCAGATTAGAGACAAGTTGTCGGGACGTTCATACTCTGACATGACGTTAGGTTTACCACCTTACGGGACGTCAAGGTTTGTGGATAATGTTATAATCCTGTCCAACAAACCAGGTCATTGTGAATTGTCATCGGTGTTAAATATGGTGTCACCACGACAAGTGGATGACTGACTGGAGACAAAGAGCAGACAGATGACCACAGGTCAGTCTGATGAAATATTATAGATCAAATCAGTTCACAAGTCAGCGCTCCTGTTGTCACCGGGAGTAGAGAAGATTATGTCTAGATTATTACTTCTACCCACGTTTTGTAGAGGGATGTTAATCCAACGCATACGCACGTAGACACACAGCAACACAAGTTACGTACAAATCATATCAGCGCAAGACCTTTCTTCACAGTCAGAACATACTGCACGATCGAAGACCGATACTGTAAGCAAAACTTCATAACACAAAATAACAGACAGTTTAATTATTAATAATTCAGTTAATTTACAATTATATCACTAATACGCCATCGGAAACAATATCTGGATTTTATATTAATATATAGCTTCAGTTGTTTCTTATAGTTTATATCTATATAGTTTCTTGTATCTATATAGTTTCTTGTTTGTCAACGAAATAAAACCTGACATTTAAAAAAAAATATTGTCGGTTTGAGTGTTTTATATTGATAGCCATGTCTGATCTTGCCATGCTGATGTCTTTAATTATGTACACATAAACAGAACTATGTGCTTTTTATTTATGTTGCATGTAATCTAAATGAAAATAATCTTAACTGTGCTTAAGTAACGCTTGCGGTAGGTAACACATGTTATCTCTCCTAAGTTATGCGCTATTAATCAATTAACATTGGTTTCACAGGAGAATCACGCATGTTGCGTCATTTTCCTCCCGTGGTTGATGTCTGCCTGATACCATGGCGACCACTTTACCTGTAAATAGCTGCTCCTCACTTGCCATTCTGCACACCCGATATGTCCAACACGCCAAACCTTCCGAGAGATAATCCGACGACAATTCACAGCCTTGCCTCTGAATGCAGTAACAATGGTGGTTTAAAACCTGCCCAACATTTGCTTGTTTTTCATGGCCACTCCAATCCGCAGATATATGCCCGTGCATTAGGGAGACTTTTTGCTGGATTTCGGAGGCTGAAAGTCAGTGTCTCACACCTATCAGGGGCTTCCAGAAAAACGTCAACACCTGTGGAAATACCTGGAGAAATGAAGAGCCGACACAAAGTTAAACACAAGCGCTTTTTTGTCTCCCGCGCTTTACCGCAAATTTGCAGCGTTAAGAAAGTTCAATCAATCCCTTTCTTTCTTTAAAGCACACAGCCTGCATGACGTGTTTCTTTTATGACTGATACCTGGATCCGTCTCCTATATATTGCCCTGTCGACATCTGTATACATTAACACCAGACAGTATGGCTATATCAGGCTTGATGTATTCAGCCTACAGTTTCGACTCAGTATCGCCATTTCCGGTAGACACAACAAGGGTCCATGCTGTAATAATGTATATTTGTACTGTGTAGAACGAAAGAAGATTTATTCGCTTGCACTGACAAACATATATATGCAAACTTTAGCCAGTCTTTAAATGAGCATCACAATGATAATAAAATAAACAAAGAACAAATATACACACACACATAACCATTTCTAGTTGGAGTTTCTTTTTAATAACATTCAAGGCCTTTGGAAAAATATATAGCTCCTGTATTCATCTTTCATAAAAGATAGTAAGCTTTACGTACAAAAAAGTTGTAATCTAATAAAAGTGCATGCAATCACATTTGAGGTGTTTCCTTGATGAAATACTAAAAAAAGAAATTTTTGCTGATCTACGGACAATTTCAAACTTTTCAATAGGCCAGATAAGTACACATGTAGCTTTCAGTATATTTTTGGATATTAACAAAAACGCAAACATTATGTGATGATAAAAGAAGAAATTAAAATAAATTCGGAGAAGATGTTTTCCTGTGTTCTGATTTCCTCTTCAAATCGGTTGTGAGCATTGTTGACCCTCAGCTTGTAACCATTGAGCCGTGATGGAAAAAGACCAGTTGACAATTGTTAAAATTCTCTAAACTCGCTTTCCTGCCGTAGTCTGCTATTGTAGTCGAGGAGCGGTCTAGAGGAATCCGGGCGGCTGGAAGCGAGCACCTGTCGACACGGCGCGAGGGGCGCGCGACGGGCACCTGCAGCCCTCAAGGGTCACAAGCCACAAAGGAGAGCTGACAGAAAGCATTATGAATATTGAAAACCTCTTTTGAACGGGTCGTTTCACACACAATTTCATTTTAATTCGGCACGAGGTCTCTCCCAAGACCTTTATCATATCGCTATACCGTCTACAATAGCCAGGTTTGTGGCTACCAGTTTAGGCACACGCGCCTCCTCGTGCATTCACGCACATAAAAAGTAGGAAACGGGAGTTTTCTGCGGCTGATAAAGAAAGGCGTCCCTACGCGGTTGTGTTTAAGGCTTCATACACTGGGTTAGTAGTGAGGGTTCTACACCAGGGGGCCCCGGTAAATTAAGGGGTATACTGACAAGTGACTGCAGATAGGAGAATGGATGAGTAGGAATACGCCTTTATCCGCGATATTTAGATCTTATCTCAGTATTATTTAAATCCTCTTTTGATGATTTTTAAATTTAACTTGATTTCACCTGGTAGTCATGTGACTTGCCGCACGTGCACATACGCGGTATTTTTCAGCTGCCTCTCCTCCGTTGTCTATACAGTGCATATTTTGTTTTCATCGTCGAGGTCAGGTTGTCACCTTATCAGGTGAATCGTTAATCACTTTTATTCAATAATGACAGCGTGTCTACATTTTGACAATAGAATTCCACCGAAATTCATTCAAACCTTTCTTGTAAAAATTTTCGAACTTCTTCAAAACCATTCCAAAAAATATATAGACAGAAAATACATCTGAACGTAATATTTAATTCAGTACATAATGCAAATAACCTATATAAAAATTAACGAATAATGTTCCGAAATCGATATTATCTATACAGAGGATATTCAAATTAAATGTCTCCAACATTAAATCGACAAGAGTTATAGTTATTGATTAGGTCATCGAGATAAAGCAATTTCACCCTAAATCAGCCAAATCAGTCAATTCTCCAGGCATGGTACCGGTATATATCATATAGCCAAGGATCTCGGCAGTGATCTTTCAACAAGGGGGTTGGACGTAGTTCAAAGCCGAGGAGTCATCTACGTTAAAATAGTGTTATTTAAAATCGGCTTTGCGCGCAGAAAATCCGCGCCATAAATAGTTGTGTAAAATGAACGAATACAAGCATTTACCAGGCCAAACTCCAATAAATTATGTTCACCAAGACATTCTATGTTCCTTTGCCAATTTTTGCCACATTCTGTCGCCTTTAATGTCGGTAATTCCAAGATAGTTCACAGTTGGGACTTACGCTCACATGTCGTTCCGGCATCGTTACCTAATAGGTGTTGCTCGACGCGCATGCGTGGTTGACCTTTCACCACGTCCCTATGTTTTGATCAGCTGGCTGTCAGTTCTGACAGACAGAAAGCCACGTGATTGCGGAGGCCAGAATTTGCAATAGTCTGAAGGCTATGGAGCAGAATGACGGACCCCGCAATTTGTGCGAAGTGTCAAATTAAGTTTGCAGTAAAAAGGGGATTATCTTCGGCACCCCTTCCATTCTAAATTTCACGGATAGGTCAACCGCTGCATGTTTTTAGAAACATTAAATGCAAGTAACGGTTGTGACAAAATGTGCGTAAATATTTTAGTTTCCGGAATTGCCGTGCTATATGTGTGGTCAGGACGAACCTAACGCGCATGCATCGGAATTGAACGAGGGTTAGCTCTTTGTAAGCATAATACCGCAATCGGGTCCACATAACTCTCAGGCTAAGGGTGACCAGCGGTTCGGCGTTTCAGTATGTGTAAGTCACCCTGTGACCCAGGTCTCGGGCTAATATCATATACTAGTGTGCAGAAAGCAGATGTATGTATAGCTTTATCTTTTCTACAAATCTTTCATTATTTGCATGCTCAGTAATGTAATCAAGAACCGACACACTCCCAGCTTTATATGCAGTTAACAATGGGAGCAGTTTTCCACAGACTGCATGAATTGGGGATTATCATGTCACCAACCTGTAGGTTAATTAGTTATTTATTTGATTGGAGTTTTACACCACACTCAAGAATATTCCACTTATAACACAGCGATCAGCATTATGATGGGAGGAAACCAGGCTGAGCCCGAAGAAAATCCACAAATATCCAAACGGTTGTGACCTTTCCACGTATGGCCACAGACCCCCATTAGTTTTCCATAAGCGACAATGTTAACGTTTAGCGCTGTAGCTCAGTCCCAAACATTCCGAGGCCAATAAGCTTTGGTGCATACCTGGCCCAGCCTGTGAGAAAGAAGCTGTAAAAATCTTGACATAGGTTGACCGTCAAAATCTGGACCTTTCCATGCCGGCAGCTGGGAGGGGTGCCTAGCAACGCCAAGGGGACGTCACTCGCGGCCTCATCACCACCTGTCTCCTTGTGTCCTCTCGCCCAGAATTTCAAACTTTCACCATTAAAACTCATACCTGCCCAAAGCTTAGACAATTTCCATCATTTTGATACCAAACATGCACCTGTACACCAAAAACGGCAGGCTGGCAGCAAAAAAAGACTTTACACCCTAAAATACACAGAACTACAATCGTCCCTACTGAAAAACGGAAGTTGTAATGGGGGTCTGTGTCCGTATGCGGCCAGAGAGGAAGCCAGCATGAGCTGGACTTGGACTCACAACGACCGCATAGGTGATACCCCTTTGGGCCATGCCACCGCGCCGGCACGCTAAACACCTCGGCCAAGGAGGCCCATACAACAAGAGAGAATGAACGTGTATTGAAATTTTAATTCAGCTACATGTTTGTGGGCGGATAATTCAAAACTTTTTGTTTTCGTTCAGACTAAGGTTCGATAAATTGTTTTTGTTTTTTTATTTTCAAATTAATTCGTGCCTTTATTGACAAATGTGAATGAATCTTTCGATTGAGTAAATATGCAGAGTCAACTTCACAGAACAACTTCAGTACTTGCTGATTTTTCATTCACGACATGCCTTTAAATAGCATACTTAGTAAACTGTGTATACGGTATTGTGATACTAATTAAACTTGCGCGCCTGAAGAAGATTCTTTGCGTCCTTACGGCATCACATATAGCAACTGTTCATTACAAATGTAAGACAACATTTTGAGTACATCGAGACCAATGAAGTCTTATACATAGGTATTTACGTCTCTCATGGTGATATATTAATAAAGACATTTGTAGCATATGTGCTATATTCAAAAACTGACATATTAAGTGTTCACTGATAACTCTTTTACTGAGATATTTAGAAGAATTTAACTGGTTACGTGAGATCACTTACCAATAATCACAATATCAGTGGTGCTCTACATTTTACTCCACGCATGTTGTGCTTTTTGTTTATTGCATATATATATATATATATATATATATATATATATATATATATATATATATATATATATATATATATATATATATATATATATATATATATATATATATATATATATATATATATATATATATATATATATTGCTATACAATGTTATTCGGTTTTGCTCCTATTGACCTGCGGGGTTAATATAGTGGACATTCTTGACAAGCATTCAACAGTAACATTTGTTTACGTGTGTAGGTGTGTAGGTGTACAAGTGTATAGGTGTATAAGTGTACAGGTGTACAAATGCACAGGTGTATAAGTGTATAGGTGTACAAGTGTATAGGTTTATAGGTGAATAAGTGTATAGGTGTATAAGTGTATATTTATTTGATTGGTGTTTTACGCCGTACTCAAGAATATTTCACTTATACGACGGCGGTCACCATTATGGTGGATGGAAACCGGGCAGAGCCCGGGGGAAACCCACGACCATCCGCAGGTTGATGACAGACCTTCCCATGTACGGCCGGTGAGGAAGCCAGCATGAGCTGGACTTGAACAGCAACCGCATTGGTGAGAGACTCCTGGGTCATAATGCTGGCCCCCTGTATAAGTGTATAGGTGTATAGGTGCATAAGTGTATAGGTAGATCGGTGTATAGGTGTATAAGTCTATAGTGTATAGGTGTATATGTGTATGAGTGTATAAGTGTATAGGTGTATAGGTGTATAAGTCTATACTGTATAAGGGTATAGGTGTATATGTGTTATAGTATATAAGTGTATAATCGTATAAATGTATAAGTATATAGGTATGTTAGTGTATAGGTGTGTTAGTGTATAGGTTTATAATTGTATAAGTGTACAGGTGTATTAGTAAATAAGTGTATAGGTGTATAGGTGTATAGGTGAATAAGAATATAGGTGTACAAGTGTATAGATGTATAGGTGTGTGAGTGTATATGTGTATTAGTGTATCGGTGTAAAAATGTATAAGTTTACAAGTGTATAAGCGTAAAGTGTTAAGGTACATGGGTGTACAAGTGTATAACTGTATTAGTGTATAGGTGTACAGGTGTATAGGTGTATAGGTGTATAGGTGTATGAGTGTATAGGTGTATAGGTGTGTAGGTGTATTAGTGTATAGGTGTATAAGTGTATAGGTGTATAAGTAGAAACTGAATAAAAATTCAATTTCTTGTGGGGAAAGGAAACTATTCCAAAGTGCACATGAGCACAAGTTTGTAAAAGAATACCCCCAATTGGGCATGCGCTCAAGCTTGCGCACGAGTTCCTAACATACATTAACGATGAGTGCACTTCTTCTACATCATCTCTAATACCACTTCCGTTTTCATGCAGTGCTATTCTTAAACGTTATACACGAGAGCTTATTGACATCCACTTTGAAAACAATCGCTCCATAATTCTGTCTAATTTCGGTTATTATAACCGGTGACACCGCGATTTTCAATACATCATGTTAAATTCGCCACGTTGAACATATATGAACGATTGAACCGACGCGCACCAGGGACGCATATTTTTGATTTGGACATCTTCTAAACCAGCATGGTGCACGATTTGAATACTGGTCTGATTAAAGCCCCGTCCAGACTATCCAACATCACTCAACTTTTGTTTACTCAACAAGAGTCAACTTAAAGTTGAGTGAACAAGTTGAGACGCGTTGAGTAGTCTGGACGGGCCCCTCAACTTCGTTCAACAACACTCAACACTATCCAACACGGTTGAATCGGAAATGTGCATGAGTATTTTTTGTCAAGTTGAGTGAAGTTGAGTGAAAGCAGCCAGTCAGCGGGCGTGTAGAAATAAAGTGACCCCGTAAAGCACATGAGCTGGTCAAAATGGCGACAAAAGAGAGAAACTCGTCTCGTGCTGAAACGCCTTCTACGCCGCACAGCCATGGCAATAAGCGCAGCAGATAAACCCATGAAACGATTCTTCCGGCTGCTCGCCATTGTTACGCATGCACTGGAGAGAAAATATGGAGATTTCCCTCCAATTTATTAAAAAAAAGGAAAACACAGCTCAACATCGTTCAACTCACGTCAACAGTGTTGGACAAGGTTGACCCATCTGATTTGTAGTGTGGACGAACACTCAACTTACCTCAACAGCATTCATCTTGCTGTTAAGTCATCGAAAGCTGAGTGATAACCTAGAGTTACTTTATGCACGTACTCTCTTATTTCTTTGGAAGTTTTTGTTAATTTTGTCAAGGTAGCTCTCTGTTATCGTTGAGAATAAGCCCAATAACTCTTTAGAATGTTGCCTCGGTATGGATGTACGCAACGTGTCATAAGTGTGATAAACAATAGTAGATTGTCATTTTTGCGTATAGTACAACATTACAGTCTTCGGCGACAGCCCAGAATTCATCCTCAGTTCAATTACTTAAAATCCCTTTTTCTAATTTTTGACTTAAAACTGTCATTATACCCATGGAAAGTTTCAGATGTCACAACGAGCGGAATGAAATACACGGAATTTGCTGAACTCTGTGTTACTGTCACACTGGAAACAGCTATCCAAATTATTGGTATACAAATATCTGGTATCACGTCTATACACGTGTATTAAGTGTGATGAAATCACAGCAGTTTGAGTATTTGTATATAATTGGCATTTAATAAATTTGCTCACTAACATCAATGCATTTTTTTCCCTAATCCAATCCTGCTTAACTCATAGTGCACAACTTGGGTCGCGTAGGTTTCAACTTACACCCAACAGTCGGGATGAAACCCGAAGTAATTCGGCAAGAGGCCGAGTTTCATACATATAATATATGTGACAATTTGCCAACTATCATACTTCACTCTCTGTGCTGTACGTCTATCACACTGTCGTTGCTGCACACTCTCGTCGCTGCTCTGGTTTTACTCTCTATGCTGTATGTCTATCACACTGTCGTGGCTGACCTGGTTTTACTCTCTATGCTATATGTCTATCGTACTGTCGTGGTTGCCCTGGTTTTACTCTCTATGCTGTACGTCTATCAGACTGTCGTCGCTTCACCAGTTTTACCCTCTATGCTGTACGTCTGTCACCCTGTCGTCGCTGCCCTAGTTACTCCCATGTTGTACGCCCACCACACTGTCGTCGCTGCTATGGTTTACTCTCTATGATGTACGTCTATCACACTGTCGTCGCTGCTCTGGTTTTACTCTCTATGCTGTATGTCTATCACACTGGCGTCGCCGCCCTGTTTTTACTCTCCATGCTGTACGTCTATCACACTGTCGTGGCTGCCCTGGTTTTACTCTCTATGCTGTACGTCTATCACACTGTCGTCGCTGCTCTGGTGTTACTCTCTATGCTGTATGTCTATCAAACTGTCGTTGCTGCACACTGACGTGGCTGCTCTGGTTTTACTCTCTATGCAGTACGTATGTCACACTGTCCTCGCTGCTCTGGTTTTACTCTGCATGCTGTATGTCTCACTGTCGTCACTACTCTGGTTTTACTCTGTATGTTGTACGTCTATCACACTGTCGTTACTGCCCTGGTTTTATTCTATATGCTGTCTGTCAATGCTGTATGTCATCGCTGCCCTAGTTTTACTCTCTATGCTGTACGTCTATCACACTGTTTTCGCCGCCCTGGTTTTACTCTCTATGTTGTACGTCTATCACACTGTACTCGCTGTTCTTTTTTTACTCTCTATGTTGTACGTCTATCAAACTTTCGTCGCTGCCCTGGTTTTAGTCTCTATGTTGTACGTCTATCACACTGTCGTCAATGCTCTGGTTTTACTCTCCATACTGTAGCCGTATTTCACCGGTTATGTGTGACCATTTGTCAACTATCACACTGTTGTCACTGCTCTGGTTTTACTCTCTATGCTGTAGCCTTATTTCACCGGTTACGTGTGACCATTTGTCAACTATCACACTGTTATCACTGCTCTGGTTTTACTCTCCGTGCAGTAGTCTTATTTCACCGGCTACGTGTGACCATTTGTCAACTATCACACTGTTGTCACTGTTCTGGTTTTACTCTCTGTGCAGTAGCCTTATTTCACCGGTTACGTGTGACCATTTGTCAACTATCACACTGTTGTCACTGCTCTGGTTTTACTCTCTGTGCTGTAACCTTATTTCACCGGTTACGTGTGACCATTTGTCAACTATCACACTGTTGTCACTGCTCTGGTTTTACTCTCTGTGCTGTAACCTTATTTCACCGGTTACGTGTGACCATTTGTCAACTATCACACTGTTGTCACAGCTCTGGTTTTACTCTCTGTGCAGTAGTCTTATTTCACCGGTTACGTGTGACCATTTGTCAACTATCACACTGTGGTCACTGCTCTGGTTTTTACTCTCTGTGCTGTAAACTTATTTCACCGGTTACGTGTGACCATTTGTCAACTATCACACTGTTGTCACTGCTCTGCTTTTACTCTCTGTGCAGTAGTTTTATTTCACCGGTTACGTGTGACCATTTGTCAACTATCACACTGTGGTCACTGCTCTGGTTTTACTCTCTGTGCTGTAACCCTATTTCACCGGTTACGTGTGACCATTTGTCAACTATCACACTGTTGTCACTGCTCTGGTTTTACTCTCTGTGCTGTAACCTTATTTCATCCGTTACGTGTGACCATTTGTCAACTATCACACTGTGGTCACTGCTCTGGTTTACTCTCTGTGCTGTAAACTTATTTCATCCGTTACGTGTGACCATTTGTCAACTATCACACTGTTGTCACTGCTCTGGTTTTACTCTCTGTGCTGTAAACTTATTTCATCCGTTACGTGTGACCATTTGTCAACTATCACACTGTGGTCACTGCTCTGGTTTTACTCTCTGTGCTGTAAACTTATTTCATCCGTTACGTCTGACGATTTACTATCACACTGTTGTCACTGCTTTACTCTCTATGTTGTAATCTGTATATATTTACACGAGTGTTTACGAATTCAGTGAAACTCTTACTTCTTTTAGTGAGTCTTTTGTAAGTAGATATTGACATACAGGGTGCCCAGAATCTCTGGCGCTCTGCTTCATTTATTTATTGATTTATTTATTGATTTATCGATTTATTTATTGATTTATTTATTTATTTATTGATTTATTTATTTATTTGATTGAATTTTTAGGCCGTGCTCAAGAACATTCCACTTATACGACGGCGGCCAGCATTGTGGTGGGAGGAAACCGGGCACAGCCCGGGGGGGAACCCACGACCATCCGCAGGTTGTTGCAAGGCCTTCTCACTTACGGCTGGAGAGAAAACCAGCATGAGTTGAACTCACATCGACCGCATTTGTGAGAAGCTTCTTTAACCTACCGTGTTTTGCTCAGATTAACCCGGGGCTGTAGGCACTATATTTATCCTGCTGAGTTAGATCTCCACGGTGAGTATATGAACAGGTGCAATCAAAACGCAATTGAGTATTTTGATTATTGACAACCTATGAACGATTTGGATACTGATTTCAGTCATTCACCTAATCATTTCTTATGTCTTTCCAACATGACTGCTTCTCCCTCGATGAATCCGTCTGAATTTCATGCTATATGTACTTTCTTAGTTCTTCTTTGTGGTTTGTGCTGAACGTTGTTTTGGGAGTTGGCCTTGTGATTACTGACCTGGGCGTCCATTTTGGTTGACGACTGGTATAAGAATGTCTGTTGTTTTCGCGCCTGGATTTCCAATCTTCAGCAACAGAACAGCTTAGACTATCCGGAGGGTGGATCCACGGAGAGGCTCATCCAGGCCAGCCCTGTTAATGACAGAAATACAAGGTGCGAAGTCTGAATTGTGATAGGCATGTGTCAATATGAAATGTGTATGTACGAAAGTCTGCTCAGTAATTCTCACTGTCAGTCGGGATCACGTAAGGTCAGATTACGTTTAATTCAAGGTATTTGTCGGCATTCTTCGCCAATGTCAGAGTCGATATACCGAGCTTTATCAAGGCATCGAACCTGGGAGAGTCGGCATAAGACTCCACTGACGCAAACGTTAAATCAGGCAGTGATCTGAAGAATCAGACATATGATTTAGCCAGGTAAACGTCACACAGAGACTGTCTCCGCAGTTGTAACACCGATAATCTCATTAAATTTACCTGCCGCGATTTCTATATGCTTTGGTATGGCTATCAGTGCGGCTCCGGCGGGAAGTGGAGGGGGGGGGGGGGGATGCTCTCTCCGCGCAGGCTTGCACATGCCGCAGGGGAAGGAATGAGGAGGCCTAATACCTGGCTAGACCGGGGAAGTCAAGTGTAGGGTAGCCCGGGTAAACAAGACAGGGGCAGGTGGTTGTTGGCTGAGATCTCTCTCCACACATCGTAGATGAACCTGGACCATGTAGCCGAGGTTAAGCGCTAAACTCTTATGTCAGAAAAAGTGATCGATTTTGAAGATAAACAATAGGCAACTTCAGACTTGATAAAAGATGCCGTCAAAATTTGACAATACCATAGATTGTGTAAGCTTTGTACCCATCTAAACCATAGTCCATCAACTTGTGTTTTTGTGTGCTTGTTTATTTATTTGTATGACTGTTAATTGATTAGCCTTTAGCTCTGATACTTACAAAAGGAGATGATGCACATTATTAAGTGCAGGACAGACCAACTTTTGAATCAAGTCCATGTTTATTTGTTTTGCTCCGTTGCCAGTAAATATATCATACCCCTATGTTGTTTCGAGAAATAGTTTTAAATGTTTTCTTCAATAATTCCTTTTCCATTCAAGTGTACATCACCAATTTTTGTAAGATTCAATTGTCCATGGTATTTTCTATCTAAATGCATAATTTGGAACATTTCCACGACTGAAGACTTAAACTTATGTTCAGTCGACCGAGAGACATTTGTCCTTAAATTAGATGTATGCTAACCTGGAGTTTTGGTTGATCATTTGAAAATGGCGTTCACAATCAACTAAGTATAGTTATTGCATTAAGTTGCATTATCTCATTTTATTCCCAGCGCTGTCTCGGATGTAATAAGCCAATATTTCTGGCAATGTTGCTGACGACCATAATATGCCTTGCTGAGTAACCTCATGGCGGATTTCTACTGCAGCAGGAGACCAAAATATCGGCTCTGAGGAAATGACTGAGTTACTACATCTCGCAACCGCACCAATCAGCAACAACCTAGTGGGCGCAAAGGCTAATATCATAAACACTCTAATTCAGCTCTACCCCGAGGGCTTATGGGTGCCCTGTCTAGTTGGTTGAGTAACCTTCTGTCAACCTTACACTACGGTTGAATGAGCAGTGTTGCGAAATGTTAACGGTTTTCTGGGAGTGAACAAGATGTGCAATCACATTAGCCACCATTACGCCATGGTTCAACAGATGGTTCGTTAGGGTTACTCCATCAAAACTGAGCCTGGACCAATGGCGTTGTCTGTAGCGCTCCTGGTAGAAACATACGCAACTTCTACTTTTGATGGCTGCGACTATTAACACACAAACAGCACTGTGATGCATAACAAGTACATCGCCAGATGATCGATTCAAATAATAGAGAATTGATGCTGGAACGTTACGCTAGAATCCCGATCACATTTCTGATGCCGCGAACATCAAATTACCATGCCTAATCAAAGCCTTCGCTACTGTGATCTTAATTTAGCGTAGACAGTTAGGACAACACATTTAGTATTTACGTCACAGCATGGCATCTGCTCAACGCTCAACGAGTAGGAAAAACTAGCAGAAAGTCGTAATATGTATTCAGCTAATACTACATACATACTGGCTCTCGGGATCCGTGTTAAGTAACTGATCCATGTTGAAATTACAAGATCGGGTGCTTTTGGCCATTTACCAAGTGGCCACAAGCAATATTTTATATTGTATAAACTAGGATTCTGCTGGTGGACGAAGCATCTCCGAGGCCTGGTCGCCATGTATTTCTTTATTGTAATTGTATATTAAATGTGATGACATAACAGCATTTGGAGTAATTCCAGATCAGTTACATCTGATAAATTGCATATTACATCACGGTATTTTTCGCTAATTCTGCACGCTTAATCTAGCGGGGTGTGTAAGTTGCTATTTTTCAGTAACTTTCAACCCTGATTGATGCAAATTCACAATAGGCTGTATTTCACCGATAACACGTGACCATTCACCAAAACTGCTGTTGTTGCTCCAGTTGTACTCTATTTGCAGTATTGTTTCATATAGGGTTAAAATGTAAGCCCTACCCACCGACAGACCAATTAACCGTCAGACCGACCTACTAGACCTAAGCTAGACTGACCGACAGACAGACCAACTGACCGACAGACCAACTGACCGACTGACCGACTGACCAACTGACAGTCAGACAGACAGGCCGACAGACAGACAGACAGACCGGCCGAACGACCGACCGACCGACCCACCCACAGACAGACAGACAGACAGACAGACAGACCAAATAACCGATAGACATACAGGCAAACAGACTGACTGATGAACATACAAATCGATACAGAGACCAAGTGATCAACAGACAGACCAAATACCCGATAGGCAGACTGATCATCTTACCGATAGACAAACCGATAGAGAGACCAACTGAGAGATAGATAGGCTGATTGATCGATTGACAGAAAGACGGACAGACAGACCAACCGACCGACCGACCGACAAACAGACAGACAGACAGGCAAACAAATTGACTGATAGACAGACAAATCGATATAGAGACCAAGTGACCGATAGACAGACAGACAGACAGTAGACAGACCGACAGACAGACAGACACATCAATTGACCGGTAGGCTGACCGACCGACAGACAGACAGACAGACAGACAGACAGACAGACAGACAGACAGACAGACAGACAGACAGACAGACAGGCAGGCAGGCAGGCAGGCAGGCAGACAGACAGACAGACAGACAGACAGACAGGCAGGCAGGCAGACAGAGAGACAGACAGACAGATAGACAGACAAAGCTTCTTGAAGCAGCGTAAAGTGGAACATATATCTCCTGTCTCGACATAACCGTGAAGGTTATGTGCTGCGGTTTAGGTGGCCTTTAGGCCGTTGTTGGAATTTGTCTTGCGTCGATCTTAGATGACGTCTGGTATAGGAATGTTTGTTTTGATACATAGAATCCGCCAGAAGTACTTATATATTGAACTTTCTAATGAAAATCTGTGCGACATATGCTGGTTTGTTTACTGCCATGCAGTTCCCGCCATCCATGAAACAGACCACGACCATATGCATTATTCAATTCGTAACGATTCGCGTTTAAACGTTGCGAGATTCGTGTTGTCTTACAGTGAATAATAACACTATAACGACTACGACATTGAGGGTAAAACCAGAGCGTTGGCCACAACGTGATATCTGGCTAATGGGCACACGCACATTACCGCTGCAATCTGGCCTCTTTTCAATTTACATCAGTCAGGGTTTTATTTTAACTGTTAATTTGCATGTTTGAAAAGCAGCGACGTACACGCTCCCTAGCACAACGGCTTAAGCAAATTGGGTACAAAAATGCAGCGATGTCAATTGCAGTTTGGTAGACGTCACTAGTCTAGAGTTACTAAAATGCTGTGTTTTCATTGCAATTAATATACAACCATATTAAAACAATACAAAGTGACTATACTTACTATTCCGTGCGCGTTTAATCGTTTGTTAATTCGCATGTCTTACACGTTGCTGGAGTATTCATTACGTATTGCACACGCCACAGATATGGACAGGCAGATGAAACCAGATCAATTACTTGTAATGCTTTCGGCGCCTCGGGTTCAGGAGATAAAGATTCTAAAGATATGCCAAAATTGTTTTCACTATAACTGCAGCTTGCACCAAACGGGTGGCGTTCTACAAAGTTTAAGAAACAATGAATGGAGACGACTGGCCGTAAAAACGATTTCCGATATTATAATTTGTATCCGTGGCATGGAACTAAGCCGATATGTATAGACTAAATATATGTACAGTTCCATCAAACAGGCATGTAAAGGAGAAGGCGGGGCTTCAAGGTTTTATATTCGAGAATAATTATTTTTTTTACCTTTACCTTAATCAAGTAACAGAAAGTTTCATTCACTGTGGGCATTATGAGAGGCCATCGCACCCACGCCGGGCTGTAGACTGCATATCGGCTTGAAATCGGCTACCATTCTCTGCAGCGAACCTTGCAAAGCATGCGTGGCGTCCGAGGGCGTTATAGCGTGGCTTTTGCTGCGCATTATAGCGTGCTACCACAATCTGCACGTGGCGTTCGCTTCGCGTTATACCGTGCTACCACACTCTGCGCGTGGCGTTTGCTGCGCGTTATACCGTGCTACCACACTCTGCGCGTGGCGTTTGTTGCGCGTTATAGCGTGCTACCACACTCTGCGCGTGGCGTTTGCTGCGCGTTATAGCGTGCTACCGCACTCTGCGCGTGGCGTTTGCTGCTCGTTACAGCTTGCCACCACACTCTGCGCGTGGCGTTGCTGCGCGTTATAGCTTGCTACCACACCCTGCGCGAGGCGTTTGCTGCGCGTTATAGCTTGCTACCTGTCATCTTGAACGTTAACAGTACTGTTGAACATAGTTATAGTAATCGGCTGTGTCCTGCATACCCCCTCCTCCGAGGTTACCAAGGTAACAAAATGCTATGACTTCACTTCCAGCAACCACAGCTAAAAATGGGTATCTTGCTAGGTTGAGTTTTTGATATGTTGTAGAGAAAAGTGCAAGTTGGTATTGCATTGTACCACGTGAAAGTTAGGAGACATATATTTTTTAGGTTGAAGTTAACAAATTTACGAAATAAATAATAAGGAAAATCAATGTGCTGGTGTAACCTAGAAAAGAGGCCTAAGGACAAGAGGCCCAAGGAAAAGACGCCCAAGTGAAAGAGGGCCAAGGAAAAGAGGTCCAATTTTACTCGAACACAGTAATTGTGATCTTGGCCGACTTTGTGTATTTCAACCTGACTTCACCTCCAGCAACCACACCTCAAAAATGGTGGTCATGCTAGGGTGATATCTTGATATGAGAAAAAATGCAAGCTGCATATGGTGGTATGGCACGGTACCACGTGAAAGTCAGGGGGCATATAATTTTGAGATTCAAGTTGACAGATTTACTACATAAATAGTCAGGAAAATCAATGCACTCTTGTAAGTTTAAGAGGCTCTTGGTGACTACTGTGTATGTAGTGGATGACGCGCGGCTCATGTGACCGATAGTCCAGCCTAACCTTACGTATAGACCACTTGCCTTCCACTGATATGGTATGCATGTCTGTGTATTTCACACTTGGCAAAGTTGGTCGGTATGAGGTCATTTCGGTTTGCCCCTACCATAACGCTGATTAGCGGTCACCTCGGTTTGCCCCTACCATAAGGCTGATTAGCGGTCACCTCGGTTTGCCCCTACCATAAGGCTGATTAGCGGTCACCTCCGTTTGCCCCTACCATAACGCTGATTAGCGGTCACCTCGGTTTGCCCCTACCATAACGCTGATTAGCGGTCACTTCGGTTTGCCCCTACCATAACGCTGATTAGCGGACACCTCGGTTTGCCCTTACCATAACGCTGATTAGCGGTCACTTCGGTTTGCCCCTACCATAAAGCTGGCTGGCGGTCCCTTCGGTTTGCCCCAACCATAAAGCTGATTATAGCAGGCACTTCGGTTAGCTCCTACCATAAAGGTGACTATAGTGGGCACATCGGTTTGCTCCTACCATGAAGCTGACTATGGCGGTCACTTCGGTTTGCCCCTACCATAAAGCTGACTATAGCAGGCACATCGGCTAGCCCCTACCATAGCTGGCTGGCGGTCACTTTGGTTTGCCCCTACCATTAAGCTGACAATAGTAGGCACTTCGATTTGCCCCTACCATAAAGCTGGCTATAGCGGGCACTTTGGCTCGTCCCTACCATGAAGCTGGCTAGCCGGCATTTCGGTTTGTCCCTACCATAAAGCTGACTAGTGGGCACTTCGGTTCACCAGTAGCATAAAGCTGACTAGCGGGCACTTCAGTTTGCCCCTAACATAAAGCTGATAATAGCCGGCACTTCAGTTTGCCCCTACCATAAAGCTGACTATTGGGTACTATCATAAAGCCGACTAGCCGGCATTTCGGTTTGCACCTATCATAAAGTTGATTAGCGGACACTTCGGTTTGCCCCTACCATGAAGTTGCCTATAGCAGTCACTTCGGTTTGTCACAACCATAAAGTTGACTATAGCGGTCACTTCGGTTTGTCCCAACCATAAAGCTGTATAAGTGAAATTTTCTTATGGCGTTCAACAAAAATGGAGTTAATTAACTAACTGATTATGGACCAATATATTGACAACTTTTAACGTAATTATTACAGCTCATTCCAGCTAGTTCTCTCTATTTATTCAGGGAAAATGTAAACTGAAAACACATTTGTTAACAAATTTAAATGATCACATTTATGCACCAGTCATGTACAATGACACACAGAGATTGTACTTGGTCAGAGGTCTCGCCATGGTCAGAGGTGCGAGTTCGGCGAGGAACATGACAGAAAACAAAGGGGATACCAGTGTGCCTGACAAAGATTCCGACAAAAACCAACATAAGGGCGACAGCTGCTGGACTCGAACTGTTCCTGCTGGTGAGTTGATATAGTGCTCCAAATGAAAACTATATATCCACTCAAACACGGAATCCTTGTACAAGCTTGAAGATAATAAAACACTATCAAATAACAAACAGATAAAGTCAAAGCCGCAATTTGAGGTGGTATAGAAAAAGATGTATTTTAATCATATCAATATATGAGACTTTCTGATAGCACACCATAATAAGGATATCCTGCATACATTTAGCATTCAAGTCGACCACACAAACCCTTACCACTGTTGTATAAACAGGGACCCAATGAAGGAAGACGTAACGCATATAACCTGGGGAATTTTCATGGATTTACAAAACACAAATAAATAAATAAGTTACTAGGCGTTTAGTTATCTTTGGCACTCTTAAATGAGACTGGTCCCAGTGAGTCCTGAGGCAGGAGTTTGGGGAGGGAGATTGGGGTGGGGTTTGGGTGGAGGCAGGAGACAAGCGTGTCCCCATCAGGCCACGGCATGGCGAACACACTAGTCTTTTGTTCACCAGTAATTGAGAAAACACACAAAAGTGTAGAAAGCGTTGTTAAAGCGGCCAGGTAAAGACTGAACGAGGAGAACCGTGGACTGTTCACCTGCTAGCATGGCTCGCGCCAAAATCCCCGGCCAGAGGGAAATGAGGCAGTGTGGTTGGGGGTTGAATGGGCACGAGGCAGGTGCTCGACCGTCATATTACACTTCAGTCACCTTAACACAATCACTCTGACACTAAAGAATACTTAATTTGTGTAAGACACGACTTAAAATGCCGCTCATAATATTCTTTGGTTCCAAAACTGGAACAAAACCAAAATAAAAATTGCCCTGAGGAGCTATAATAAAAATGTATTAAAAAAATGACATCGAGAAAAGATTTTTTAAACTGTTGTAACAATGTCATGAATAGCTCCTGAAATGAAAAAAAGTTCTCCCGATTATTGTGAAGTGAAGAAAGATATCATGAGACATAATGAAACTGTTTAATGTATTCATGAGAGATTGAGTGAGGTTGGGAGAACAGAAGCTACAGGTTGCCGTACACGCGCTAAACACCGCTGGTAATATTTATCCACGTGACCTTTAATGTCGCTAAATTTTCACTGAGCATTGCTCATTATCACCGTTTCCAGCCAGCCAGAACAAAAGCACGTTAGTTTTCAAAAAAAGTTTCCAATCTGGCAAACTCTTCAAGTTTCGAGAGAAGAAAATGTTTGATGATGTCTGGAGAGTGAGGAAACGAACCAAATGGAGACACTGAGATTTCCCTAGACTAGGAAAGTTCCCAGGGTCATAAAATGACCACTTTAAAAATATGTAAAGGTTGAGTAACTGTTTGGTAATTTGAAACTAAAGACCACTTAAGTCTTTTAATTCTTTTAGTTTTTCTTCAAACGCGGACTAACTTAGCCGATGACGGTTTTATATTGGATTGTGAATATATTGTGGCGGGAATGGCTAATACACTCGATGGCTTTTAGTGGGTGTGACATTGCCATAAGTGTTTTTCTCATGCTTCTGTAGACAACTGTCGGAGACCGGTGAACGAATTCAAACCGTTAAATATTACACATGACTCTGGAGATCGCTTAACTGCAATTACCACAGTTCATTTGACAGTTGCAAGGCATGCACGAAATATAACACTAAGTGTCAAACCAGCAAAAAATGACTCGGTATAATTTGACAAAAATGTAACAGGCGAGAACTGCCGAACACTTAAGATATGTTGTAAGATCATGACAGAAAACGTATTGCTCAAAATCTTGTCGTTCTAAAAAAGACGTTCTCGTCTCTATAGAGATTTTAGCTGCATTTAAATCAGCGGCGGTGTGTGGTCAGTGGTAGATCGCTTAACAGGGAGTACATGGGGATGCTGGTGAGGGGTAGGGCGTGGGCTGTGGGGGGTTGAACCGGCCTCTGAGTGTCAGCACCCTTAACCGATATACCCACGGGTGCCAGAAACGTAACCCCTCTATATAGTCATGAGTAGCTGTCTCTCGCCCTCACCTGTCTCTCGCCTTCACCAAGTCGTTCTCAACACCGAATTTCTCCATACCTCATTCTACCCTTACCCACTAATATCTTTCCTGTTCACGCCACTTACAACGAAACTCTCCATAACAGTTTTGTACAAGGCACTATACGGAAGAGACCATTTAACTTCCGCGTTCCGGGAACAAGCCTCCTACATGAATGCACAACTACTCCCAGTTTGAGAAAATCTTTAATTGTTATAACATACGATGCTCAGCCATACCTCAGCTATTCCATTAACGTTCTATATCCGGTTCTAAAAAATTCAACATGCCAATATAATAACCATTATGAAATCCGCTGTGGAAGAAATTGGTCTGGGAAGACAATATAGGTTTTTTTTTTAATCAGGTACCTGAAGCTGCTAACAAAACCAACGAATAGACTGATTCTGATTTAAAAATGTACATGAGCAAAGAAACTTAACAAATGCCCAGTGGCAATCGGCTGTGGCATTTTATGTTGTACTGCGAGATTAGTGACCTAACGAAAACTCACTGTCCCGTGATACCACCACAGCCTCCATCCTCGTGTTTCAGCAACAAAGACATTCGAGAAAAAGTTTTGCTGCAGGTTTTACAGCTGTATTTCTTCACGTCTGAGTGTGTCTGTAGATGTGCTCTAAGGTTCGAGCGGTCGGCGAACGCACGGCCACAGTGGCTACACTTAAACGGCTTTTCGCCCGTGTGGGTACGGATGTGACCCTGTAACAACCACGGCCTGGAAAAGGCCTTCCCGCAGAGTTTACACTTGCACGGTAGAGTATGGGTGCGAATGTGCATCTTTAACGCGCCCAGAGATACGTAGGTTTTGTCACAGTACTTGCAGTTGAATTGTTTTTTCACTTGTGTCACACAGTGGAACTGTTTGTGTTTTGAGAGTCCGCTAAGTGTTGAGTAGCTCTTGCTGCATGACTCACACTGGTACCTGGGAGCTTCACCTTCCCTCTTGCGTCGTTTTTCACTTAACTTGACTTCCAGATCCAGCGGGAGCTTATCCTCGATGGACCATGGGAATCTTGAGAGAGAAAGGGCGAAGGCAGACTTGTGCGCGGCTACAGAAGTGTCCAGCGGAGAGTGGTCCAACCTTAAACTGCCGTTCACTTTAACTGGACTGTGGTGAGTTGGGCTAGGTGAACAAGGGAACGGGATGAGCGGAGGTGGAGGGGACAAGTGGTACGAAGAGCCGGGAAACCTCCTCTCGGCGGGGTGAGCACTAGCGTACGGGCGGAAACTGGTCAGCGTGTCTTGGAGAGAAGGTAAAGAGCACCCGAGGCCGGCAGCTCCCAGGCGGTAGAAATGGTTCAGGTTGGATGGGAGAAAGCCGTGATGCGTAAAACTGTGAGGGTGATGCCAGAAAGTGAAGGGGTCGGGAAGCCGGGGAGGTTCCGATGGACTGCCGGTCGGGCTCCTGTTCGTGGGTTTTAAAGGGTCGCCCTCTCCCCCGGTTCGGATGAACGGCGATGACTTCTCTACCCTGGCGACTGGAGCCACTGCCGGTGGGAGAGTCACTGGCTCGGCCGGTCGGGGTGTCACAACAACTGCAAAGACAAAAAATTCTTGATTAAGGCACAGCAATTAGATACGCGGGAACAATAAATACCTCGTTTTGGCTCAGGCTAGTATAGATGCCTATAAATAAAAACACCCAGGGATGTTGCAGCATCGATAAATCTGTTGATTCACGGACAAGAATCTATAGGATGAAGTGTGTTGTTTGTATGATACATTGTAATTCAAAATAATTGTGAAGTACACCCTGGCAAGTGTTTAAATATATGAATTGAAAAACAGTCTTGTCTGCTTTTAGGCTAAGTTATGGGTATTGGATCCTACTCATCCCAACATGTGAAAAAAGACAGGTTTTGCATTATAACAATAAGTGCCAATCTTATAAGAACGTTATACCTTTGACGGTCTGCTGGGTACACAGTTTTATGGGTCAGTGGAGGGTGTCTAATGCAAGACGACATTGGGTTTTCACCTGCTGTTGTCATTTAGATCAAATCAGGCTCGAGGATTCTACTATTACAAACACAGTTCGTCCGCAAAGACAAGCGCTTGATTAAAAACATTCTGGCAAACCCTTGCTTTTATTTAAGTCCCCAGTCTTATTTAGTCGCAATAAATAGCATCACGTTTATAAAGGGTTGAAGTGAAACATTTGAACGCTGATTTTTATTTCTTATTATTTGCGTTTGAAGTTAGCTATCGAGACAGCTTTATAAACACCTGATATGTATCTTTGTTTATACAAAAATAACCGCAACCTCCACCGGTCAGCAACTTTAATTTGCTGCTGACAAGTTTTCATGCATATATAATGACTGCCTATCAGCTTACCTGGTTTAACATCACGGAGAACTGGGCTGATGACGGCTGGTCTGTTGATACTTGGTGACAGCGACCGTCTGTGGAAAAAGGAAGGAGATTGTCTTGTGAACTGTGGTGTGGGTGATAAACTAGTCACTGAGGGAGAGGTGGTTCTGAAAGGTGGAGATGGCCATCGTCTTGTGATGGGAGACGGTGATCGTCTTGTGACAGGAGACGGTGACTTTCTTGTGACAGGAGACGGTGACCTTCTTGTGACAGGAGACGGTGACCTTCTTGTGACAGGTGACTGAGATCGCCTTGTAACTGGTGAAGATGATTTTCTGGCGACAGGAGACCGGGACCTAGCCCGGGGTACAGACGGTAACAATCTGTGAACACAGTAAGAAAACTGTCTGGACACTGGGAACGATGGGTTCCCGTAGTGGACAGGGGACGGTGATCTCTTTGTGACGATGACTGGGGACTGTCGGTGAGATAGGCTGGACGGGGCCATAGTCACGCCACTTGGTCGGGGTGAGGCACGGGCCTTACTGAGCTCTGTGGCTTCTGTTTTAGCCTGGCTGAGAGCTTCATGCTTCCTTACGAGGAACGCTCTGGGCATTATGACAGTTGTGTAGGCTGCTCTACACACAACAGCGATCCGCTTCGAGCAAGGGGTGGCAAGCTGAATACAACTGACGGAGGGTTAACACGTGTTCTGTCCTATGAGACACAGTGACGGCTATGCCTGACAACTTAAGAGGAGTAACTCCATGCCTGTAGGAGATAGAGAAAGTGTCGAGTGTGCTATTGCTACAAGATGTTAGTTGACTCCTGTTGCAATGGGTCGAGATTTTACAGTAACTGACTTGATATTTTCCTGTTGGTATAAATGAAACGATAAGTCAGGTGCGGACAGGCGAGCACGCGACGCCCAGCGAATCGGAATGCTCTTGGTGATAATCCTCAACGCTGAATGGATAAGACTTCCAAAGAATCGCCTTAATCTTCCCCTCGCCCCGCCCACTATCGTATTAGTGGCAGCCAATGAGCGTGGACCGTCTTGAACAGGTGTCAGTCAGCTTTCGTCTCGTCTGCGCGTCCCTTAGGAGCGAAAGTCAGTCGAAGCTGCGCTGATGAAAACAAATTATTCACTGTCCAGAGAAATTCCACGTGAAGATTTCTGGTCATTTATCTATGCCTGCATTTTACTTATCCTTAACGAGTGTAATGGAACCATGTAGCCATGTGCAGTTGCTTGCATTAATACAACACGGCCTGTTTCTCCCTTCAAATAAACAAACTACCTGGAAGACGGTGAAGATCCTTTAATGGCTCCAGTCTACTGCCGTGAGCAATTAGGGCCTAACCGTCAATGTACAATTTTTAGGGGGGAGAAATTTTGTCATTAGGTAAAACAGACATAAACATGCCAACACAACAACGCCGTTTGTGGTCATGTGATTGCCAAGTGTAACAACCATGACAGTGACGCAAGCTAAAAAAAACCGGGGTAAACCTGGGTAACAATATGCCATGGGCATGTTTTGGCGGAGGTTATGCACGGAGGCAGTGACAAACAAAAGGCGTGGGGAGGGAGATTGTAGAAACACGTCTGACAGTCAACAAGTGCTTATGATCGGCATACAATGGGTAATAAGTGGCACTATTGATCTGAATGAAGACTAATCATCGATCACCACACGGATCAATCACAATGATCAGCAATATTGCCTGTTGATCGCCGTCCAGGTAAATGGGATACCTACCTGATTCGGACCTGTTCTATGTTATAGTAACAGGTAGAACCGCATTGTTAACTGTAACTATAATCACCATAATCCCAAAGTATCCGACCAAAATAAACAGCATATTAGCCGAGTTACACTTCATCACAATTCTGTCTGGATATAGTACCGCACCTACCACAAAACGGTTTTAGTTACTTTTTGAAACGTTTCGATTTTAGAAAGTCTTGTTTTCACGACACATAACTAATATTACATTAACAAGTAGACCTATTAATTACTGGGCAACTCCATTCTGCTGACAAAGTGAAATTATCCTTAGACAAAAAAACCCAGATAAAGTGAGAATTAAATGGACACACAAAAACATGGAAAAATATGACTGTATCATAAAATGTTAACATTATGTTAAGTGAGCGTGAATTTTTATGTATATTGGGGGGCCTCCGCGGCTCAGTTGGTTAGTGCGCTAGCAATGACCCAGGAGTCTCTCACCAATGCGGTCGCTGTGAGTTCAAGTCCAGCTCATGCTGGCTTCCTCTCAGGCCGTACGTGGGAAGGTTTTCAGCAGCCTGCAGATGATCGTGGGTTTCCCCCGGGCTCTGCCCGGTTTCCACCCACCATAATGCTGGCCGCCGTCGTACAAGTGAAATATTCTTGAGTACGGCGTAAAACAGCAATCAAATAAATAAATAAATAAAATAATGAAAATAATAAATAAAATAATAAATACATTATATGTATATTGTGTCATTATATGCCCTAAACTTACTTTCTCCACATTCCGGTATTTGATGTTAGAACAAATTTTGATGCCATATCACTGCTAACAGTAAACAACGCTATATGGTTTACAAAGCCTACCTTATATTTCAGTGATCTTGTTTTCCGTGATCTTCCGAGAAAACTTTGGACATTCTTTGTTTGTACAACATCGATAAGCATTGTTACATTATTTGTTTTAAAACGTTTTCCACACATGCCTAAATTCTTCATTAATTATCACTTTATTCTGTATTGTAAATGTTCCACTTAAATTTCCACCTATAGCACATAATTCTGGAATTGCTTTCTTCCCCTTGATATGCAAAGGGGATAGACGTGTAACATTTTAGGGATATTTCTATAAGTGTTGTTGACACCCTTGTGACCTTTATTTCACAAACATTATATACACTTTAATGTAACATTTGTTGTCATTTCATACCTCATATTCAAAAGAGTATAAGGTACGAGAATGCTAACAAGCGAGACAGAGGCTAGCCATCGTGTAAAGATTTTAATATTTGTTCTGTGATTTTACTGTAGTGTTATCATTCCAAATTTTACAATAATGAAATTAACAAATTTAAACTGGAATAGAATTTTGATATTATTTCTGTTTCATACGACAATGCTTGTGGTCTAGTTCCCCGTAATGTACGGAGATTCGAAGTGATAATACAAGTAACCAGTGTAGATAGTTCTATATTTTCTGGGTAACATTAAGCTCATATTAATGACTACTGGTATTATTTAATGCCGGCATTAATTAACAGTTATCGTTAAGCAGGCCTGCGGTGAGTGTTTTATTTATCCCTGTTTGTTTGATCGTTGATCCTTCATATGGGGATTGACCAGCCACTGTTGACAGACCCAGGAGTCTGTAACCTTACCCTCACTAGCAGAAAACCCGGCTCAGGGGGCTGGGATTGGCTTAAGAACAGGGTGTAGGTGCTGAAACGCGATCGCTCATTCTACATGAGTGCACATGTCAGCCACAGGAGGGGTTGTGTATAAGTGGTTATATTACACTTAAGCCCATATTGCGTAAAGCCTCGTGTAATTGTCTCCTCACCAAACAAACATATGATCTGAATATAGGTCCAGCGGTGCTCAGAATCCAACCGAGGCACCAGCTTCACGGGTATTGCTGCTGTTGTTAAAGCAAAGGGTTGGGTTAAAGGCGGGCCCCGCATTAGTGTTCATCCATGTCTCTGCGACACCAAGTGAATTAGATGTTTATCCGTACAACAGAGCGGCAGTAGCAAAGGTTTGTACCTCGCCTCGGTAGATGTTTACTGCCGCTGTTTCTCAAGTGAGACCTATGTATTCGAAGTGTACATGTATCCATGTCTCTGCGACACCAAGTGAATTACATGTTTGTCCGTACAACAGAGCGGCAGTAGCAAAGGTTTGTACCTAGCTCCTCGCCTCGGTAGATGAGACAATGTTTACTGCCGCTGTTTCTCAAGTGGGACCGATGTATTCGGAGTGTACAAGGAATGCTAGACGGTGTTTCACTTGCCATTTTTCCCACTTATTCTTAATAGCCGCTACTATCCTTACAAAAAAGACCAAGAATTCGTTCCACACTATAAATATTGCCTTCTTTCATTGTATTTCCAAAACCAAAGTGAATTCGGCGTTTACCTCAAAGTAAAAATCAGCTGCGGATCGGGCCTCCACGCAGCCCCCCTCCCAACCCCCACCCCTATATCCCGCTTTAAGTAACATAAGGGAAAGCATATGAGTTACAAACGAGCTGTTTTCAAAGCTGTTGAGTTTAGACTCAGAATAAAGTCTTCAACATTTAACAACGACTGATTTAGTTCGGTTCATTTAGTCATTTCATTTGGCCGTTTTTGATTCTCCAATGTGGGACGTTTACACTAATTTTTAAAGCAGAGTGTTTGAACAACTTGAACCACGGTTTGAAGAACCGCGGTTGATAAAAATTTATAAGAACACACTGAAACATAACAGTTTAACGTAGAACGTCGGAATCATCAAACAAGTGAAGTCGACGTCTGATCAGTCAAGCCACACCTTTCGGTCGCCTGTGTATCGAAGAGGTGAAATAAAAGTGCTGTAATTGAAAAGAGGATATACATAGTGCTAAGAATATAACATTTAAATTATGTCTTATATTACACATTTAATGAAACAGTCACCTTGTGTTATGATGAAAACCATTACAAAATGTATTTAACAAGAAAGTACGTTGTTTTGCCCATAACCTTGCAGAGTACATATCAGTCGCAAGTTGTAGATCCTTATAAATGTAGAGACCTAAGCAAATCCTTCATTTCTGTCTGCGTTTTACGGGAGGTGTTTGTTTTACCAGACAATCGTGTTAATCATAGTCCTATGTATCTTGAAGTGAAAAAAGAAATAAGTAAAATTTTTTAGCTGATATATATTATAAGTGACAAAATGTATCATACATATACTTATACACACATACATATACTAACGTATATTATATACATATTTTTATATATTTATAAGTACATATGCGGTGCATGGACTACACGTATCAAAGGTGTCCTGTTTCTCAGAGTATACTGGTACAAACGCTAACTGGTATAGCACTACGTATTAGACACTTCTTGTTTATTTCAGTTGTCTACAGATCGTCAGGTGTCACTGTTGTGCTCACCTGTATAGAATACCCGTAATCAACATTAATCTACCTGTCAACTAGTGAAGGTGTAACGCACATAAACTGGCATGTCAATATGCCACTCCACAAAGCGTTTATTTCACACGCCCGTTGTACACCCCACTGCTCACACACATAGTAGTGAACGTTAAACAAACCTAAATGTGCTGAACACGTACACGAGAGATTTTTGTGCCTGGCTAGAAGAACAGCGTATAGGCCCATATATAGCGTTCACATAATGTTTATTTATTGAAACATTCACTTTCATTTAAAAGAGAAGATTACATAAAGATGATGCAAATTTCAGAAGAAAATGTGTGAAAGGGAATTCGTAAATATGGTTTTAAATATTTTTTCAATGTTTCTTTACGGAGAAAAGAACACTCGGAAAAAATTTTGTACGGTGGATATTTGGGATCACCTGTTGGTATATGGTTCTTGCATAACGATGTTCCATATTATGATGTCATGCATGTCTAATAAATTTATTTCAATGTAAATTTGCTAGTAACAGGTAAATACACGCGTAAAATCTAAATAATGACAATATTTAGGAATATATTATAAATATGATCAAAATACTGGTTTCAAATATTTGTCAGAAAGCAATGTATGCATATTTATTGGACATGAGCCACATCCGCTTTTAGGACTTTATTAAGCAAAGACGACATTTACCAAGAGGTCACCTCAAACACCCACAATACAAACATTATTTTCCAATGTCCTTTTCTCCTTAAAGAGACTTTCCCAAAAATATTGACGATCATATTTACAAATTACTTTCCACATTTTTTCATCTGAAGTTACTTCATTGTCACATTTTCTCCAACTTGAAGTCTGACTGTTAGTCATAGAACTGAGTGGGACGATTTCACACGTATATGTAATGTCTCTGCACCTAAGACTGGCCCATCTTAAGGTACGTTAATTTAATTACGAGGAGTTACCACTTAAAAAACTACTTTTAATTTCAAGATTAATTTGCATTTGATAGTTATTACCCTGAAGAATTATAAATTAGTAATCGCCGGTGAGTCTTCCTGTTTGGCAAGGCTTATCACATACAAACTATGTGTTGTGATGATGTTTCATTGCATATGCTTCTAACGTTGGCACCCGATTCTTTTCTTTGATTGACAGGAAATGCCACTTTACGTTATTGTTAGATCATTAGCTTACCACATTTTTACAGTCCTGTCTTCATGCGTTAATGGAACTCAAACTTGCATATTGTTTACATTAAGTAAAGTTCTGCGGTTGAAGTTGAAAGAATTTGACATATATTTATATATAAAACGCACCAACCTGCTTTGAAAACTGTATTGTTATTTATGTCACCATCTTTGCTTGTGAAGCTGTTAGTAAGTAAATATCAACAAATGTATGTAACATTACTGTAACGTAATTTTTCTGTCGTTGTTTAAAGATTCAAACTTGCTGCAGCTAACGTTTCTCAGGGTCATAACAAGTATACACGTTAATCCTAAACCAAGTCAGCAACATGTTAGATCTCAACATTTGGAAGCAGAATAGGTTTTGTCATTATCCACATAATCCATGTCGTAATAATGTCTCCAGGTGAAATTTGCTGGCTTTGATGTCAGGTGTTTACAGGTGAGGCATGGCCTACAGGGAGAGTCTGGGGGCCCTTCAGGAGGAAAATGTGTGTATTCACTGACGCCGGGCAGGTGGATAGAGTCTGCTCACGTGACGGCAGATAAACTCTGATATACGACTCTTATCGCTTTGTGTGGGCGCGTGACCTGGTGAAAAAGGCGCGCGTATCACCCTGGTAACACACTAAAGATCGCAAAGCGTGAGGCTAAGATCTCCCAAGGATTACCCCCCTTTTTTCCCTTTTTGTGCTTTGGATATAGCTTTCAACAGAATTAATTATGATTTAAAAGTGAGTGAATATGTTCTTTTTACCCCGACTTTTCCCATGTGACATACTAGGGAACTCTCCTTGTCAGAAACACTCGCGCTCATTCGGCGGTCATGCATTGGTGCCGATGAGTCTTGATTGATTTTGTGGCACAGTAACACAGTGATACAGTGGCACAGTGACACAGTGATAGAGTGACACGATGGCAAGGTGGCGCAGTGGTTCAAAGGTACAGCCATGCTAGGCTGTCGTCGTTCACTGGTGCACAGATAAGTTGTGATATGTTGTGGCAGACGTACGTTAGAGGGGAGAGTGGCTCTGTGGCTCTGTGATATAGTACACATATAGACAAAAACGCAGTGCGATTCAGGGTTTCACTGCGCGATACAAGGAGTAGGTCGAGCCTAACTACCATACCCGTGGGGGACACATGGAGACATCCGTGTTCACAATACCGTGATCTCTTATAGAAAGGCTCATGGTATGGTATTGTTTTGCATGTATAACCCCTATTTATCAACGTTCATGACGTACTTGTCTTTCCATCCCTGGGTCGTACGAAGTGCTCTTTGAAGCCAGAGAACATATAGATTTCTCCGCACTCACTGTTCGTCGGCCCTTGTTGACAACAAGCGGCGACACTCGCGGGGTCGTTGCGGCGCAACTGCTCAACATGACAACATGATTTCCACCAAATGAAAGTATCTTGAGTACGACGTGGATGAAGTAAATAAATAAAATTTCACCTAGCGAAAAATGGAATCTGTCATTCTTTCTACCAACCAACGGGCAGATGATCCTCGAGTGTACTCTGAATAAGGGACTAAGACCAAAGTCTATCGAAGATTGACGTCGAGAGTTCGAATCCTGCTCACACTGGCTCTTTTACGACTTTACATACGCTACATCGCTTGTAAAGATGGAACGCAAAGTCAACAAAATTAATAAACAAATAACGTTGATATAGTCAGTATGTACGCCATATAAATTATATGTTTCAGTTAGCTTTATGGAAGAAATTAGCCGAATTAACTCGCAGTATTCCATCGACCTTCCCCACATCACAAACTCCTTGATAAATTCGCAAACAAACCAGGCGAAAGCTAGATTCGAGCCTGGGACCTCGCTGGTCAAAGCCGATCAGCTGAGACGTGAACAACCCTTTCGAGGAACAGGCAGCAAGGGGCCCATGCTGTTGTTCCTACTTCTTATCTGCTTACATATAACCTTGCTGAATAATTCCTATTAAATTTACAGGAATTCACTATGTGTTCAGTTAATTTTATATAACTGAAGAAAAAAGCAAACAAATGAGAGCTCTTACATTTTACCAGCTTAATCTTATCTGTCTTACATTTTACCAGCTTTATTTTATCTGTCTTACATTTTACGAGCTTTATCTTATCTGTCTTACATTTTACCTGCTTGATCTTAACTATCTTACATTTTACCAGCTTTATCTTATCTGTCTTACATTTTACCAGCTTTATCTTATCTATCTTACATTTTACCAGCTTTATCTTATCTGTCTTACATTTTACCAGCTTTATCTTATCTATCTTACATTTTACCAGCTTTATTTTATCTGTCTTACATTTTACCAGCTTTATCTTATCTATCTTACATTTTACCAGCTTTATCTTATCTATCTTACATTTTACCAGCTTTATCTTATCTGTCTTACATTTTACCAGCTTTATCTTATCTATCTTACATTTTACCAGCTTTATCTTATCTATCTTACATTTTACCAGCTTTATCTTATTACCTTACATTTTACCACCTTTCTTACGTACTTATTTTTTATTTATTTATTTGATTGGAGTTTTACGCTGTACTCAAGAATATTTCACTTATACGACGGCGGCCGAAATTATGGTGGGTGGAAACCGGACAGAGCCCGGGGGAACCCACGACCATCCGCAGGTTGCTGCAAGACCTTCCCACGTACGGCTGGAGAGAAAGCCACCATGAGCTGCACTTGAACTCACAGCGACCGCATTGGTTAGAGGCTCCTGGATCATTACGCTGCGCTAGCGCACTAACGGACCAACTTCTTACATACTCCTTTGGGAACTGGTGTTTTAAGTTGTTTTGCAAATGGGTCTTGCGATCGTCAACTTGCAACGCCCTGTTCATGAACGAATGTTATACGAATATCGGGCTTTACGCTAAGATGGGTAAAGCACGAAGCAACGCCCCATTCATGAACGAATGTTATATGAATGTCCGACTTGACTCTAAGATGGATAAAGCACGAAGCAACGCCCTATACATTAACGAATGTTATACGAATGTCCGACTTGACCCTAAGATGGGTAAAGCACGAATAATTAAAACATATGCAAAACATGAAATGCGAACAGCAGAAAACAAAAATCGATTACAATTTAAAAATTTATTTACCATATAAATATATGCTGCTAATTGAAGTTGAGAATTACGTGAGAATTAATAGGTTTCCCAGAGACTGGTCTATACATTCAGAGAGAGCCATCAGGGAAGATGTGACCATAAGTGATGTATGGGCAGTTAAGATAATGATAATCGAATGGGTGTTCACCAACGGGAGCAGACAAAGTTGTTCCTTTGATGATCACTTGTCCCATAACAATGTTAATTGTAGTCGGCAATTTAGTTACGTAATCGAATGTTTCTTAAAACCTGTGGAGTCTGATTATAGCTACCGAATTCGTCTGGCTTTCGTTCAGGTGTTCATTCGCTTCGCTGTACCGTGGACGCTTGTGTCCAGACACGAACCATGCCGCCCAAGCGTCTGCATGTGGTCATATGATAATTTGCCGTATCAAGCACATGTGGATAGTGTGTACGCGGCACCCACGGATTCACAGCGTCCGACCCCTGGTGTCTGCACCCGCCGTTCCTGATAGAATGGGCGCTATGCAGGAGACGTTTAAGAAAGTGTTGGGTTCCGCGAGGATGAATCCCTGATCAAAGACGCTGCGCGGTATGAACCCGGCTAATGACTCTTCACAACAGAGGCCGTGTTTGTTAACAGACTAACCCATGCATGGTGTAACATGACGTAACGGGACGTGATGTTCTCACTGGCTGCTATTGGAATGCATAAACAATTAGCAAGTGATCAGTAGTTTTGGCAGAGACAAGTTTACGATCTTGCTTACAGTTTCAATTCCCACTCCCAGTAAAATCAGCATCACCTCCGGATTTTTTTACACTTCTATTGAATTTCAGAGGTTATTATTTTTTTTTTGCATTTTCTTGTGGACAAGACTCATACAGTTTTATTAAGGACCTTTCAGTTGCCTATTATTACTGGCCGAAGCGGGCGCGCGCCCGGGAAGGCCTCGGGGCATCCACGTGTCTTAACAGCTGCTTCTGTATACCTGGAACAGACCCTGGGGAAACCCTGTATCATATCCGCCACAACCCCAATGGATCAGCGGCTCGAGTACCTCATCATATTAGATGTAACTGCTGAAAAGCCAAATGACAATTGTTCTGGGTAAATTACACCGCCAAAACTTAAATAGTATGACCTGCTTCTGTTATTCATGCATATGCTGTACAGTAGTAACAGAAGGAACGTAGACGTCATGTCATGTGCCTTTTTTAGAGCGCAATGGCAATAAAAATATGCTTGTGTCTTTAGTAATGTGTACACCAGTGCCTCTTGTTCATTAGTTGACAGGCACAGGTAGATTTGCAATTAATGCTTAAGTAGATTTAGGCAGGTGAAAAAGGCGACAAAAAACATCAATAGGTGTATACATGACCTGTTCACGTGACTTGCCCAGCTGCACGCTTTATGAGGAACAAAGTTCAGGAGCTGACATGATTTCAGACAAGAATAATACAATAATAAGATGACGATTTTATTATTAGAGGACATCTGGTTGCCTATACACCAGCCACAAATGTGTTAAACCTTAGCGGATGCCACAAAAGATAAACAACATCGCCAAACATCTTATATATCTATAACACATTGTTATAATCTACATAATCTATATAAGACGTTAAACAACTTTCAGTTTTGCTGAAATGTTTTGAAGCATTTCTAGCAAATGCCTTTTTTTCTATTACAGAAAATGGTTTTTCTCGTCTTAAGGTCATGATGCGTATGATATAAAAATAAAATTTCCGTTATTCAAGAATAAACATGTGTCTACCCGGAACACTGCCTGTCTATATGTCTATATTCATGTCTATATGCAGGTCTATATGCAGGTCTATATTCATGTCTATATGCAGGTCTATATGCAGGTCTATATGCAGATCTATATGCATGTCTATATGCAGGTCTATATGCATGAAGGGCACAGATTACTGCACATGCCACTCTGGATTTTTTTTATATTTATGTAAAATGATTTTGAACTAGGCCTACCATCATTCAAAATAATTAAAATCATCTATTTACTTATTTATTTGATTCTTGTTTAATACTCGGTGCGACATTTCAATTACTATGGCTTTCAGTTTTATGGATGAAAACTACACTAAAATAGAAATGATAACATTAACGCGGGTTCAGTTTAGTCGGTCAGTTACAGGGATTTACCGATGGCCTATGATCGCCATATCATTCCACTGGTCAGTGTAGTTGTTGACCAGTCTATTAACACCTACTTCATACCCACTGTTCATCTAAGCACCCGAGGGTCATCGATATTAAAGGAGAAGCACATGTTAAAGGCCTTAAGCGACCGCTGTAAAATTTCCCGCACCATATGTCGTTTTTAAAAATACCCACCTTTAAGGTTGAGTTCAAAACTTATGAGTAAACACAGCATCGTTAGCCTATCCTGATATCTCTATATGAACAAGGGGATTTTTTCACACTTCCATGATATTGTACACAAAAAACAGCGCTCTCTCTCTCGTCCATCCGCCAATGTTCTGTGTTAGCATTACACAATAACACACACGTGTTAATCTTAACGGACTGAGGGAATCAACAGGGTGTCTAAGCGAGCTTTGGGCCAGGGTATAGACGGTCGGTATGGATACAGCCCTGGTCACTCGTCCGGTGCAGCAACCAGCCCCAACCGTCCCCGATAAAGGTCGGAGAGAAAGCTTTGTAAAAACACGGCAACAATTTTCACACATTGCCGATGAGACCGAGATCTGACGGCCCCAGATCAGATAAATACATTTTACTTGACCCCACGTGCTCGTGACGTTTGACCACTGGGCAGTGGAAGGGACAGATTACTCATGCCTTCTCAATTCTCACGATGC
The DNA here is from genome assembly GCF_032854445.1 of Liolophura sinensis. Classification (NCBI taxonomy): domain Eukaryota; kingdom Metazoa; phylum Mollusca; class Polyplacophora; order Chitonida; family Chitonidae; genus Liolophura; species Liolophura sinensis. The sequence continues at coordinate 391,358 of NC_088303.1, read as the reverse complement.
TGTAAACAGACATGTGCTTAAATTTATACAGCCCTTCATTTTTTCAGCCCAGCTTTTATCACTCGAATTTCTCCACGCTCAGCTGTGTTTTAGTTGTAAATAATCGGGTATGTGATAGTATACTGATCCTTCCCAGCGGAAAGTTAAATACAGTGCGAAAATAGGTGCCCGAGACATGCAACTGGATCTAAAAAAGATTCCCACATTTAGTGTATGGCTTAATGTCGGTTAGGTAAACGCCCGTAAAGGATAACACCAAACATATTTCTGCTGGCAAGAAATTTCTATACAATAACTTTATATAGAAATGACAGACTAATATCGGATAAAATCATTATAAAAGTCATTGTTGTGCAAACAGAGGGCCGTTCTACAGTTTTCCACAGTGCAGCGAAAATAAAGTGCAACACGGTTCAGCTTTAAAAACATCAGACGAGATTAGATTAAAAATAAAACACGATATATAACATTGTTCTAAAAACTTTGTCAAAGTGTAGTGTAGTAGCGTTATGAAGAAAAAGTGGCCAAATTATAATATATTCAAGTATGACACTAATAAGAATTATTTTTTTAAAATATTCTTTTATTCATTCCCATGTATGTTGTAGCTCAGTGAGCACAAACTGGAATGAGCCAAAGCATGATTACTGGTCATTGGTACTTTTATTTACACTGAGATGTTTTACTGCATGTTTATTTCAACACTTAATCTAGACACCACGGTTATACTGCCAGTTGATTTTTGTACTTGCATGTACTCTAGACTCTAGACACAACTGTTTCATTGCCTGTTTATTTCAGTACTTACACTACGTACCACCCTTTTACTGCCTATTTATCTCAGTTCTTATTCTAGACACAACTGTTTTATTGCCTGTTTATTTCAGTGTTAAATATAGACACCACTGTTTTACTGTCTGTTTATTTCAGTACTTACATTACACACCACTGTTTTACTGCCTGTTTATTTCAGTATTTACTTTAGACATCACATTTTTGCTGCCTGTTTATTTCAGTATTTAATCTAGACACCACTGTTTTACTGTCTGTTTATTTCAGTACTTACTCTAGACACCACAGATTTACTGCCTGTTTATTTCAGTCCTTACTCTAGGCACCGCTGTTTTACTGCCTGTTTATTTCAGTACTTACTCTAGACACCACTGTTTTACTGCTTGCTTGTATAAGTATTTACTCTAGACACCACGGTTTTACTGCCTGTTTATTTCAGTATTTACTCTAGACACCACATTTTTGCTGCCTGTTTATTTCAGTATTTACTCTGCGCGGCACTGTTTTACTGTCTGTTTATTTCAGTACTTACACTACACACCACTGTTTTACTGAATGTTTATTTCAGTGTTTACTCTAGACACCACTGTTTTACTGTCTGTTTATTTCAGTACTTACTCTAGACACCACTGATTTACTGTCTGTTTATTTCAGTACTTACTCTAGACACCACTGTTTTACTGCTTGCTTGTATAAGTATTTACTCTAGACGCCACTGTTTTACTGCCTGTTTATTTCAGTGTCTGTTTATTTCAGTATTTACTCTAGACGCCACTGTTTTGGTGCCTGTTTATTTCAGTACTTACTGTAGACACCACTGTTTCGGTTAGAGTAATAAGTCATAACTGCAGATAAACATTTTGTTATTCGACTACAGAAGAGACAAGGCTTAATCTTCGTGAAATCTAAACGTCAAAACGGACATTGGTATACCACTCGCTAGCCAAAATGGACGTCACACATATTGTCACATTGGCATGGTGATACTTATGGCTCATAACATGTTTATACGTGATGGTATTAAGATGACTGTCCCAGCATCGTGTCGATTTAGTGTAATTATGATGGGGATGATAATTACTGTGTTATTATAGTTGAAAATCGGTCTCCTGTCAATTTGCCGTAATGTTTTCTTCCAATTGTTCGTGAAAGTGCTTACTTAGTAGCAATTTTCAAGCCAAGTATAGCACCATGCACGACTTAACAGAGCTGTAAGAACAAATGCTGTAAATTAATTGACATGTAAATATCTCAACTATCGAATCACAACTTTTTTTGTGTGGATGCAGGTGTCTCATCACTAGGAGTAAGATACACGCATCTAATGCCACACGAGCGTGTCAAGCTCCAAACGTCGTTGTCTCAGTCGTTGTCTTCGCTTGTATACAATATCGTGAAGAATGCAGTCACTACACACTCATCAGAGTGTGTAAGGCAGGCTTACTTTCAATCAGTGTCACCTAGGCGTGTTAGATAAGCCTAAGTAACTGGTAAACAAAGGTGCCGCAAACAGCTTAATTGACCCCTAATCTATGGTAAAGTGCTCCGAGGTCACCCGTATATGTCCAGTCTCTGAGAATTCCGTAATTTTGACAGTGTGGCTTCATGGTTACGACACCGACAAGTGTGACACCACTGGTTAATGACGCATGTCCGAGTGATACCTGTAGTTTCCGGTTTTGTATATAAACACATGTTATGTGCACAAAGTTATGCCAGTAGAAGGCGATACAAGTAGAAGGTGCCACCAGTAGAAGGCCACTTCAGTAGAAGGCGATACCAGTAGAAGAAGACACCAGTAGAAGGCGATACCAGTAGAAGGCGACAAGAGTAGAAGGCGATACCAGTAAAAGGCGACACCAGTAGAAGCGATACCAGTAGAAGGCGACACCAGTAGAAGGCGACACCAGTAGAAGGCGATACCAGTAAAAGGCGACACCAGTAGAAGTTATTAGAATGGCCTGACTACAAGCAGTAACACGAAGTACCAAAACATGTTTCGCTGATAAAATTAGCATCACGGCCTCTTAAAATTAAAACATCTAATGCACGTACGCATTTATTGCGATACTGGATCATTATTTACAAACCATGGCTCCACCATACTAACAAACCATGGCTCCACCATACTTACAAATCATGGCTCCACCATTCTTACAAACCATGGTTCCACCATACTTACAAACCATGGTTCCAACATACTTACAAACCATGGCTCCACCGTACTTACAAAGCATGTCTCTACCATACCATCAAACCATGGTCCTAAACCATGGCTAGATGTTTCACGCTGTGATGATAAAAGTAAAGAAACTTTGAATGAATGTGTTTGACAATAAAACCTTGAGTTGTAGAATTTTCAACACCAGCGTTTTATTACGTATATGGAAATCGTCAATGTTAACACACGACCTATAGAATCGAACTTTCCGAGATATGCATATACAATATAACAGACTTCCTGGGATATACTGTCATTCAAAATGGATATTTAACAATATGGATATCGACGCCCTCTCTCAAGAGAAAGTCCCTGTCGTTTGTATCAATCTAAACACAAATCCAGATCAACAAATCAAGATTTATCATCTGCATGGGTAATCATTAGTTTCCTCTACTTCTCGGCATAGAACCGGAATCATTAGTTTCCTCTACTTCTCGGCATAGAACTGGAATCATTAGTTTCCTCTACTTCCCGGCATATCATCGGAATCATTAGTTTCCTCTACTTCCCGGCATAGAACCAAAATCATTAGTTTCCTCTTCCCGGCATAGAACCGGAATCATTAGTTTCCTCTACTTCCCGGCATAGAACCGGAATCATTAGTTTCCTCTACTACCCGGCATAGAACTGGAATCATTAGTTTCCTCTACTTCCCAGCATAGAACTGGAATCATTAGTTTCCTCTACTTCCCAGCATAGAACTGGAATCATTAGTTTCCTCTACTTCCCGGCATAGAACCGGAATCACTAGTTTCCTCTACTTCCCGGCATATAACCGGAATCATTAGTTTCCTCTACTTCTCGGCATAGAACCGGAATCATTAGTTTCCTCTACTTCCTAGCATAGAACTGGAATCATTAGTTTCCTCTACTTTTCGGCATAGAATTGGAATCATTAGTTTCCTCTACTTCCCGGCATAGAATTGGAATCATTAGTTTCCTGTACTTCCTGGCATAGAACCGAAATCATTAGTTTCCTCTTCTGCCCGGCATAGAACTGGAATCATTAGTTTCCTCTTCTTCCCGGCATAGAACCAGAATAGTTTCTTCTTCTTTCCGGCTTAGAACCGGAATCATTAGTTTCCTCTACTTCCCGGCATAGAACCGGAATCATTAGTTTCCTCTTCTCTCCTGCATAGAACCGGATTAGTTTCCTCTACTTCTCGGCATAGAACCGGAATCATTAGTTTGCTCTTCTTCCCGGCATAGAACCGGAATCATTAGTTTCCTCTACTTCCCGGCGTAGAACCGGAATCATTAGTTTCCTCTACTTTTCGGCATAGACCCGGAATCATTAGTTTCCTCTTCTTCCCGGCATAGAACCGGAATCATTAGTTTCCCCTACTTTTCGGCATAGAACTGGAATCATTAGTTTCCTCTACTACCCGGCATAGAACCGGAATCATTAGTTTCCTGTACTTCCCGGCATAGAACCGGAATCATTAGTTTCCTGTACTTCCCGGCATAGAACCGGAATCATTAGTTTCCTCTACTTCCCAGCATAGAACCGGAATCATTAGTTTCCTCTACTTCCCAGCATAGAACCGGAATCATTACTTTCCTCTACTTCCTAGCATTGAACTGGGATATACGCTATAATCCTCCCACTGTTTTGTCTATATGAGGATTGTGTACAGCTAGAGTGAGTGAGTGAGTGCTTGGGATTTAACGTTGTACTTTTTTAGTCATATGACGATGAAGGAATCTTTAGAGTGCATGTAATGTGCCTCCTTGTCGCAGGACGGATTTCCAAAGCTCTTTTATCTAATGCTGCTTCACGGAGACGCTTTACCGAGGGCAAGTAAGCTATCCCGCCTGAGCTATTATATTGATATGGGTCAACCAGTCGTTGCACTTCAAGTTACAACTTCCTCTTTTAAAGTCTTAGGTGTGACTCGACCCAGGATTAACCCTGGATCCACTGCTCCCCGAAGCGGACCCTCTACCAACTGTGCTATCGGGGCCAATATGTACAGGTAGAAGGTTGTCTATATAGCGTTTGATGAAATGTTTGTCAATACATTCGGCTTGTAATCATATCCATGTGTAAATAATCAAATTTCTGCTGTAATCGGCGAGCGTCGTTAGTTCCCGTTCTTGTTGATGTATCGGGCTGCAGGGTTTGGCATAAATGTTATCAATCAGAAATTCGAATATAGTTCTATAAACTGTGCTCCATCCCAGAAGTGGTAAACTTCGTCGCTGCTCTCGTTTTACTCTCTAGTTTTTGTTATTATATTGCATTCCTGTATAAAATAAAATTCTGCTGGTGAACTAAACATCCTCGAGACCTGGTCCTTTTGTTTTATTTTCATGTTATTCTATGTTAAATGACAGCCTACAATTTTGAGTACTTCTAGACCAGTTTGTTAAATTTCGATTAACATTTTTGCTCTTTTTAAAATCAAATTCTGCGTAAGGCATGGTGTAATTTGTTAATATTTATGTATTTGCCCCCCCTCCCCCGCAACTAAAGTAGACTGACAAGAGACCATATTTCACAATTATCGCTGCTCTGATTTTATTGTCTGTGCTGTAAGTCTTTCACACTGTCGTCGCTGCTCTGGTTTTATTCTGGTTTGATGTGTTGCGCGTCTTATATTATATTGTGAGCTCTGGCCTAATGTTCTGGTCTTATATACTGGATAATATGAAATGATGAACTGCCACCTGAAATGGCGAGCTTGCTGAGGCGCCGGATTACGCCGGGGGTAATCTTACGAAATCTTTGTGGACGGAGATAATTGGCAGAAGTTAAAATCTTACGAAATCTTCGTGGACGGGGATGATTGGCAGAGGTTATATTATAACTGATAATGTATGTACTTAAACTGCAGTACAGTGAGTTGGACCGCTTTACGTTTAAGAATATTATGTTTGTAGCAATTTATTAACGTCTCTGGCCTGGAATTCTCAGTGCGGATAAAATAATTCTTTAGAAAAGAGCAAATACACAAGCTACTGAACATGTATGGAGCCATTAGCGTATAATGGACATAAATGTGCATGTGTTTGTGTATCACATAGTAGCATTTGATTACTGCCCTGACAACTTGACCAGAGTATACCCACTGGAAGAATAACCGATTAATTAACCTCTGGCATTAAGTAGGGCTATTCCCAGGGTGCTTCCTGTCAACTACTTCACGTAATCTGAGACGAAAGCCTTTTCATCTAGAAGCTGGAACAGGCGGGCTGAATTTCCACACGAATGAGTACATAAGAGTATTTAGTTATAAGATGTACGGAGATGTTAGCTGTAATCGTATGAATACTCCTCCCAGTTACTAAATAGTACCAAAGTCGTCATAATTTAAGCCAGTCATATTGTCCCCTTTTCTAAACTTCAGCTTGGTAGCTCAAGTTGAGTGTTTCCTGTTTTAAGCAAATATCGATCAAACGCTGTGAGTATGAGAGAGTTTCACTTCACCTGCCAGTATACTCACTGGTTGCTCTCAGAAATTTCCACTAAGTAGAATTTGATCGCGTTACCATTTGGGCTGTGTGTTTCTTTGGGGGTATTATTATCATATTTATTTTCAGCAAAAACTTATCGGTACAAGCTTACACAGCATGGTTGTATATAACACATTCGTTTGCTGATAAAAACTGACAATGACGGGATTCGAACTCATTATGTGTACAGGGTCTGTGTTTTGTCAAGCGTTATGCTGTAAGCAACAGATGCTAAAATAGTACGATCAAGCTAGCCAGCGTCCCGGGGAGACTGCTAAGGGATCAGGATGATTCTGGGAAACCATCCCGCATGGGATTGACCAAGAGCCGCCTCACGCGTCAAACCATTACAGCTTACTGCCCCGTCCAGCCGACCAAACCGAGTCTGGTTGCGCGACAGGTCCACCACTACCACTCAATGATGCGCCATTAATGCATTTCAATGAGAAAGCCTGTCGTCAATTTATAGCAAGCCGTTTCATCCCAGACCCGTGTATGAATTTCTATATACCTGTTGACCAAATTTATGGTAAACGGACAATTTGTATGCTGGCTTGGCTAATGGGTATCGGGATATAGCTGATCCACCCACCCTAACAAACCTCAGTTTTACTTAGACAGTAATTAAGCCAGCCTTTCGCCGGGATCACATGTAAATCCAGCTCTAACTCGGATCACAGATATATTCATGGGTTCTCTCCTCTCTCGCTTTGCCCTAAGCAACTCTGTCTCCTAAGGATGAACTGGCTATATGGTACTCTATTAACGTTGGCCATATTGCGGCTGTTGGTAGTAACGGTTTTGTCTGTGATGGCTGTAATCATGTCTTACGATTATAAGAGGCGAGCGAGCGAATGTCCAAAATGTACCTACGCTGAAAATAGTGGGCTGAGATTACAAAGTTTACTGTGGTATTGTCTTATTACCCGCAGGGTTATGGTTGGCCATTTGGGAATAACAAGCCACGCTTGTTGCAGACATGTTGATCCTGATCGTGTGGATATCATCACCACTTTAAATCATGTGCCGTTCTGCAGACTTCACCTGATTTATGACTCTCAGTGCTTATAACAACTTTGCTTTCTATAACTGACATGAACTTCACTACTGCGCCCAGCTGTTCGAGGGTGTATTAGCTAATACTGGTATAGAGTCAAGATTTAAAGTTTATATTTAAATCTTTATCCAACCTCAGCAGCCAATACAGTTTCCCAAAGTCAAAGTACAACAGTAGCAGGTTTGGTATATATTTAATATAATGTTACACAATTGTTTTTAGGGCTAAGTACAAAATATAGGACTTGGCTTAAACTTCAATCTGGTATTAAGTCTTTAATCCAGTTTTGGACAACCGCGTCCCGTAGAATATATGTGTATAAACTATACGAATGGCGTTAACACCAATTAATGGAGAGTTATTCTTCCACATATCAGTCACAAGATCCACTGGCCTTTCTGATTATGGGAACATTATACAGCTACATATTATGGGCATGTACATATGCACCCCGAAACTATCACTTATTTTCACTGGAGTCTTACCCCGTCCTTCTGTGGACGGCTGACGAATGTTTGCTTCAGTTACAAATGATATCATATAAACATCAAGGATACTACCTATTAAATGCATTGCATGCACTCGTGCCAGGCAAATATTCCGCGTGTTTATCTTGTCATTAAGAACCGTTACTGATTCTCATTTTTAGTCTTAAACTGTTTCTCCAGTGTCAACAGGTAAAGAATGTGCGGCGTTTTCCTATGTTAGTTCACCTGTCGCCCGTCTGCCCCGAAAGCTCTGACATACTCGTAACCATGAACAATGGTGAGACGACAAGACAATCTGCTCTCTGTCTATGTAATCGGTTTATAGACCGTATATCGTCCATACAAGATTTTATGTAAATCTGCGCGAGTGTGTTCAGAAGCTGAAGTCTCACCTGTTACCATTCTGTGTACAGATCCTATCGACCGCTTACCTGTGCACTTGTCCCAAACTATAAGCTGTCCTTCTTTAATCCGGGTCATAGTCCCCGCACCCATGACTATACCAACGTGCAACAATAGACCAAAAGCCTGCAGAAAGTCAATTAAATCCGAATAAATCACAGGAAGAGAAAAGACCCTCAATCTGAGCAACCTTTCCCCCAAAGAATTCCATATCGGCGGTGAGTAAATCTTATAGATTTTTTTCATCGTGTTGTGTTGATAGACGTGGGTGAATACCTCTGGCCTGTCGACAGCTGACAGACTATTGTCACACTTCTACGCAGGACCAGTTGTTCACTCTCAGTCACTTTGGTTTGGGGTAGTGCTTGAATATGTATGGTTGGTACATATTGTGCAGGTATGTATCTGAAGCAACCTTAATCACCAATATCAATTTCACGGTGCTTGTTCCGAGCTAGAACACCTCGTAGAAAATCTGCTACTTTCTGTGACACGTGGTGCTCACTTGTTAATCATCGAACACCAGCCAGGTAAACAGTCCACAACACAACCTTTACTCATACGACTTTGTATGGGTTAGTGCACAAAGGAGATTAAGATGAAAATTGTTTCTATAATTTTTATTTCGCTTTGTAGACGCATACATGCGTGTTGAAATAGAGGGAATAGTGTCGACCGGAAACATTGCGTAGGGACACAAATTAGAATGACTATATATGATGTAAATTCACGTCATAGCCTATATTCATGCTGTCATCCTTGATTTTACCGGCCACGGTGACGGAGCTGGTTTAAGAGCAGCTCGGTTGTTTTTTCACCAATAATTCTTTCTGAGACAAAAACTAATAAAATCATGGCTAAAAGAGCACATCATGCCTACAGGTCGTGTGCCGCAAAGACGTGTGATGAAATGCCTGTTTGGCGTTAGGCTCGTGGCTCAATGAGATATTGTAAACATTACTTTTTTGCGCAGATAAAAAGTAAAATAAACAATACCACCATTTTAGGAGAAGTCTCTTCTGCGTCCGCGCAAATGTACATATAGTATGGCCAACGACATAACGGTAACGCCATCTGTTGGCCGAAGATATTATAATATTCACGTTTTTGACCGACACATGATTTCCGCCCTCTCAACGTGAAGAGGCCCAAGTACAACTGTTTAGGATTCTTCTTACTCTCTGACCTGTAAGGAAAATAAACTTTTCTTTCTCCTCCCACTTCGCCCGGTGATTAAATAAACTTCTTGTGTTACTTCCTGCACGGCTGGTATGGTATCCGCTGGTGTGTCAGCAATTGCCATGGCAGTTAGAACAACGTTATCGTGACCAGACTGAGAAGCTGCAGGCTTCAAGCAGTTTACATGCAGGTTGCTATGTTCTAAGAAAATTGCTAAGAAATTGGCCACACTTTTTTGTGAGCATGCATGGTGAGCGTCAACTCGTCAAGCATGTCCAAAGTTGGCTGAAAAGTCTTTTCTACGAACAAGCATAATGCATGTATGCTGGAAGCTAATGGTATGCCGACCTCCACATAGCCAGGTCATTACAGGAAATGGGTTCCAGTCCATCGAGGTAGGGGGTGCAATGCGATGACCGAGTGCTTAAAGCGTCCGCCTCTTAAGAGGGAGAAACGTATTCGATTCAGGATAGGACAGTAAAAGTAAATCATCTTGGAATTGGTTGTCTTGATACTTGAGGCTAGGCATTGGGGGAGATAATGTAGGCTATAAATACAGGAGATATAACCAAAATAGTATTGACAACGATGCTGTACCTTAGACAATCACAAAAGAATTTTTAAAAAAATTAAAGCCAGTCAGAGTGATTGTTAAAAAACAACTATGTAGAAAGCTATAGAGGACAGAGATGTATATGGTTTATTTGTAACGTGCGTATAAATAAAGTCCTTAGGTTAACAGCAAAGTTTGGTCCAAAAATGTATTCCCTAGAGTATCATAGCTTCATCAAGTAAGAGATGATATGATAATTTGGCAACTTAAACAGCTGTGGTAAGAACAGCAGTGACAATGATTTTTGACGTTTGGATCGCTGCCTAAATTTAGGCTTGAGAAACAGGTGGTACTTGAATGTGGTTGACCGGACAGCTAGCATCCATTGTTCTGTGGAGGAGGCCGTGAGAGGAAATGCATCCCAGAGCATTCCGCGTTACACTGCCCACTCCACTGTTTTGTCCGGAGACACCGGCCGTCAATCGACAAATAATAGCCATTGTACGGCTAGCTTTTTTGATTGCCAACTGCTGATCTTTTAGTGTAAAGGATTAGCATTTGCAAACGTCTCAAAACAAAAAGATGGAAAGTGCAGCGTTGGTAGCTTCACTGCTGATCATGACAGCTCACTTAGCGGAATAAACAAACCCTAACTGTCGCACGTGGCGCTTAACTTCCCCTGTTACAGACGCAGTTCAGACGTACCAGGTGAATGATGTCTAATCTCCAACAGCTACTATATTTGTCACGAAACACTGGGAAACTAAAACTTCGTTTATAGTTAGAACGTTGCTTTATCTGCCAGAAGTGATCCCACCACAGTTGGTCCTCAAACCATCTAGACTGCATTATTTGGCACAAAAAAAAAAAAAAAAATGAAGCCCGTACAGGATTATCTTAGTTTGGGCCTTGTTATAGTCTAATTGTGCGGCCTAAATTTGAACATTTGTTCATTTTCAGAGTTCTCAAATAAAAGACATACGAGAGGCGTATAAGTTACAATCAACTTTGTGTGTAAAAACTTAAAGACTTTTGTTTCAATATGCATTAATTTTCTCCCTTAAGTTTACATATTATGTACATGTATAACTGACTTCTATTGATTTCTGTGGTGGTTGCTCACAGATTCCATTCTTAAAAACATTCGCGAGTCAGAATTGTATGTGCCTGGGTTGTACGAGTCAGAGTTACATGAGTCAGAGTTGTATGTGTCTGGGCTCTATGAGTCAGAGTTGTAGGGGTCAGAATTGTGTGTGTCTGTGTTGTACGAGTGAGAGTTGTATGAGTCGGACTTGTATGTGTCTGGGTTGTATGGAGAGTTGCATGAGTCAGGGTTGTGTGAGTCAGAGTTGTATGAGTCAGAGTTATACGCGTCAGAGTTGTATGAAACGGAAATGTATGGTGACATAACAAAGATACACAGCGTTGACATACTCCAATGTATCTTTTTATAAACCAATTTATATTTATTATGTTACTCATTTGGCATTAGTTACAATACAAAGCCCTTCATTTTCGGATTAATTTTTAAAACAAGCCCATATTTGCACAAACTGCGACATCCTTCGGCAAAATCTATGTCGTCCTCGAAAGATGATATACCACGCAAAGACTATACAGACTGACTGACAGACCGACCGACCGACCGACCGACCGACAGACCGACAGATCGACAGACCGACAGATCGACAGACCGATAGAATGACTTACAGTGCTTCTTATCGGAGCTACGAAATATACCCTAAAACCTTTTCCATATACGTGTATAATGATACTGATATGGAGACTAAACTTTGACAAATAAAACATGTATATGAATGAGCGCACGATGAAATCATCACACGCTGCTCAAAACTGACATATAATCATATATATGTTTTATCTATATAACATCCAAATTATACACTTTGGTTTATCAAAAATGGTGGTAGTTTTGTTTCATTTTTTAACTTCTTCTTTCATTTTCATTTCATTTAGCTAGACGTATACATGTGATTTCATTCAACCATTACGAATTGTTTACTTTGTCTGCTCAACACACCGACGACCGTGTTTTAGGGGTGGTGAGGAGGTGGGCAGGGAAGATGACCACACTTCACGATACTAAACAGTTAACCTAGAGGCAGTAACAACATGTTGATACTTGCAATGGGCTTCATCGTCCAACTTGCTGTACTGTAGATAAAAAATCTCCAGAAACCTACTCTATCAACAGCCAATGGCATCGTCGCTTATCAGTGTGAATTTCCTTGTTTCAAAGCAAGCGCATGTACGCTCGGATCTGATTTTTCCTTGACACAAAATTATACAACAGCAATAAGCAGTGCTATGAACGGTGATTGATGCGCTTTTATCGAAACGAACAGGAAGCGAATAGTCACTGTGCTATCAGGCAATACCGATGACATCGACCGATGAAGCCTTTGCTGATATTGTTTCGCCACTAATTTCTATCAAGACGATTTTACCGCAAAATAACGGTCCCCACTGTTACCAGTGACACGTGGATGTGCAGAGAGTTACTTTTTGCGCTTGCAGTTCTACGTCGAGTGTGAAATAAATTTATTCCATACACCGCATACTTCTCACGTCAGCCACTTCCCATGTGAGTCTGAACTCCTGTCGGTGTCAGCAACTAAGGTGAAATCCGACTGGACCATGAGTCACACATATTTCTGAAGGAAAGTTCAGGGCTTTGAAGAGTTACTATGGCTCAGTAAATCAAGGTAGATGATGTCGGGCATCGTCACCTTGATTAAATGAAGATTTTAACTCATCGAAAGCCGGTTGTTGCCTGAATGCTATAACAAAGCTTTATGTAGATGCCTAAGCATCGTTGAGTTAAGAGATGTCCCTCTGTTTGTCCACACAAATTCAATGTTTGAGACGCTGCTGGCATGAGTCATGGCCTGGAACTCTCAATGCCCTATACAAGATAAATGCGCACAACGTCTGTTACTTCCGTCAAATATTTAGCGGTAAATTATACATAGTCGCCAGAATCAGAAGATTTAAAAGTGTCAACACTTTTAAACCTCATACACCAAAAAAAAAAACCTTGTTCATAATATATCAGGGGGCAAAGTCTTGTGACCGTGAAGGAGGGCACAGAAGGCATGACTTAGCCGCGCACCTGTCTATCCTTCCGTATTCTCGGTATTTGTGCGAACCTTTCAAATTACCCGTTAAGCACCCAGTTGTATTTCCAATTACACATTTCAAGGCTAATAACACAAGCGCGGCCTTACACATATTGAGTCACGCACACTGTAATTTAGGGGGGACTGTTTTTAAGTCATTAATTTTCCATGTTCACTAATGTGTATGATGTGTAAGAGGGGGTTTCCTGTGGCGCGCCAATACCCTCCCGCCTGTTCGCGGGTGCTGTCAGATCGCTGACGGTCAACAGCAGAAGCGCTCTAGCGTTGTCAAGTGTTATAACTGCTAGCTGATGCCGAAGACTCTGGCTGTCATACACCTGTTTCCTCCAATCTGAGCCAGTGATGAATACAACCAGCAACATCTCACACACTAGTTCTTAACAACTACTCCGTACTCTTTTTTGACTTTGAGTGCGCAAGAAAATAAACTAGCTATTTAGCCCGGGGGTCAGGCAGGCGCGGGAGAAGCCGCGTTGATGATTACAACAGACTCGTATATGTTCTTCTGTTTCAATCCACCGCTAGTATTAGTCGACTCATCTTCAAAATCCTTATGATACAGGAAGTGAGCCTCTGGTGGCATCCGGAATTTTTTTGGGTTCAAGATAATTAATTAACTGTTTTCAAAGCTCTCAAAGGCGTTTTCAGATTCCGGTAAACGGTACAAGTGCAATTGGTTATAAGGTACTTCAGCTGTCAACTGAACAACCTTACAAAAAGCCTTCTGTTCACTACAGCTGTTTGGATGTAGAGCTTCCATAACGGAGTTCTTGTGATGAGCCGTATATATACGTGGAAGTCTTTCTGAGGAATCCGAATCATGCTAGCTCGTGAAAAAGATTTACACGGTATGTTGTCTACGAATTGTTATAATATAACGATACAACTTGTTATGCGATACAATTAGGTATACGATACAGTTAGGTATGCGGTACGGTTAGGTATACGATACAGTTAGGTATGCGATACAGTTAGATATACGATACGGTCAGGTATATGATACAATCAGGTAAACGATACAGTTAGATATACGATACGGTTAGGTATACGATACAGTTAGGTATGCGATACAGTTAGGTATACGATACAGTTAGGTATGCGATACAGTTAGGTATGCGATACAGTTAGATATACGATACGGTTAGGTATATGATACAATCAGGTAAACGATACAGTTAGATATACGATACGGTTAGGTATACGATACAGTTAGGTATGCGACACAATTAGGTATGAAGAATAGTGAAAACAAAATTCCCACTAGGACATCTTCAGACGGAATGTTCTCGTCGTGAACTTTCCCTGTATGTTTGAAAATAAATATCATATAAACCTTGCCTGTTATTTTGAATAACTTTATTACAGTGCCGATCCTTTTCAAGAGAGAAACTTCAATAAATTTTATGTAAACTTATCTACCATTCATTTAAATACATTCCCTTTATGAAAGAGACTGTCTGCTTCGTTATATAGAGAAACTTGCCTCATTGTTTGAAAACAGAACGATATAAAACTTACCTCATTTCAATTAAAAGTTTTCTTTTCATTTTCGAAACGTGTCCGAAATTTTGAAAGAAATAACATATCAGTTTTATCTGAGATGAAACTTGCATTACACCACTTACAATGACAGACCGTGTCCGTAAGGAATAAGCTGTATGTAACATTGTTTCAATGTTTGGAAGAAAACGCTGTAGGGCCGGCTATAAACGGACTTTAGTGCTTGCATGTATCGCCGTAAACATTTGTTATAATGTATACTTAATGTACACCTCTTCAGCGTAATTGTACAGTCTTGTCGACTTTGTGTTGATTAACTACATGTGGAACTGAACAGCTGAGGCAAGCGCACAGAACATGGAGATAAATGGCACCTCATATAACGGGTATGAGTGCAGTCGGTAACCACCACATCTTTCCGTTATTCTCGTCATTTGCTGGAATTCTGAACATGGCAGAAATGAACAACCTGTTAAAAACACCACCTGAAGTGCACTCTACATCTGGGAGTGAAATGTGTTTAGTGCGACAACCTGGCATCACCTGAAGTGCACTCTACAGCTGAGAGTGAAATGTTTTTAGTGCGACAACCTGGCATCACCTGCAGTGCACTCTACATCTGAGAGTGAAATGTGTTTAGTGCGACAACCTAGCATCACCTGAAGTGGACTATACAGGTGAGAGGGAAATGTGTTTAGTGCGACAACCTGGCATCACCTGAAGTGGACTATACAGGTGAGAGGGAAATGTGTTTAGTGCGACAACCTGGCATCATCTGAAGTGCACTCTACAGCTGAGAGTGAAATGTGTTTAGTGCGACAACCTGGCACCATCTGAAGTGCACTCTACAGATGAGAGTGAAATGTGTTTAGTGCGACAACCTGGCATCACTTGAAGAGCAAATTAATCTGTTGATTTTAACAGAAAATCTGTTCCTAGTGATCCTAGAATCCTAGAATGTATTGTGTTATTGCAGTATATAATTCTGTTAAATACAACACACACATTCTATCAATTCAACACAGACATTCTATTAGACTAACAGGGTATTATAATAAAAGAATAGATTCTAGCATCACTCAGGCAACAATCTTTCTGCTATGATTAACAGTTTATTTTTTGGATTGTACCAGCATTTGACACCTATTTTTTTTTTTATAAACATCAGTTAAAATAAAACACGAACTGATGTATAATGAAAACAGGCGGAATTTCACAGGTTCGGTGTGGCCAATTATAACACCGCCATTGCTCCTCTGCATTTGCTCTCCATGCAATATTTGATTGCGTCCGTGATCTCATTTAAATCTCTCTTAAACTGATCGACTGCAAAGATCTACATATATATTTCACATCAATGCTCTTTTAAGCACGTTTAGAGGGGCCTCCGTGGCTCAGTCGGTTAGCGCGCTAGCGCAGCGTAATGACCCAGGAGCCTCTCACCAATGCGGTCGCTGTGAGTTCAAGTCCAGCTCATGCTGGCTTCCTCTCCTGCCGTAAGTGGGAAGGTCTGCCAGCAACCTGCGGATGATCGTGGGTTTCCCCCGGGCTCTACCCGGTTTCCACCCACCATAATGCTGGCCGCCGTCGTGTAAGTGAAGTATTCTTGAGTACGGCGTAAAACACCAATCAGATAAATAAAATACATAAATTAAGCACGTTTAGACGAAACCATTTCTTTCTTCAATTATCTGACATAAAAAATACAATAATTAAAGACTAACAGCATACAGAAAACAATCAACACATCCACGACAATGTGATAGTTAGCAATTGGCCATAATACGGGCCCTTATCACTTTAAATCAGTTCGGGTTTTATTCTAACTGTTCATGTAAATGTTTAAGTTATTATGTTTAAGTATGCCCTATTTCCTCTATATTTGCCCCTATAGCAACAAAGCTAAGGCAGAATCAGAAAAAAATGAGATGATGATAATTCATTAGATTTTACTTAAATAGACGTTAATTGTTAAACATACCACACGATCTCTTGCCCTTTAAGTCGTATCAAAATATATATTATAACTTTTAAAAACCTTCACCTGTTAAGCAACTCAAAACAATTTGAATGGAGAAAATGATTGACCCTCTGTGATCTCCTAGCATATCTATAACCAGATTGTCACACGCCAGACTAAGAGAATAAAAAACGGATTGTTCTCAGGGATAAAGTTGGAGTACAGCACAATCATTGTCCGAGGATAGAGTGAGCGAGGATGACATGAGTGGCTTCCTGAGGGGAGAGCCTGACGGAATTGCCACCTCGTGGATGAGCAGCGAGGCTGTCGGCGTGGGGAGAATACAATCTGGGACAGTGTACACCACTAGTATCCCCCTCCGAGCCACTTGAACACTCTCCCTGTTGCATGAGGGACCTGTGAATAGCGGCCAGTGCCACTTCAGCTCGGCAGTTGAGGAAAACCAAACTCTGCGGTGTGAAGAGGGTCTTGTAGGTTGTTAAACTCCCCGTCACTTCGTCCTAAGTGTGAGCTATAAAAGCTCTACAGTCGTCTGTTTATTTCTGAGCACATCGTCTTCGTGGCTCATGATCGGCCGGTTGTTTTTCAAGGCCATAGTACTATTCCTAACTCCACCGCCAAAGAGCCAGTGGCGGAGGCATGGCGGTCCTTGTAAAATGATGAATAGCTAACAGCCTATGTCCCTATATTTATACACGCCTCTCTTTCTAACTCACAGGGTCATTAAGCTACCATTAAAGCCGCCAGGAGGTTTTGTCGACCATTAGCCCCTCATCTTTGTAGACTGTGAGGAGATTTATAAACAGGCACGGTAAAGACCTTATATGTACTATTTTGGTTTTTCTCCAAGAGAAGGTGCCTTTTAAACAACAACAAATTTTGAATCAGTTTATATGAAAAATTAGCACTGCTGCTTTGGAAAATCATACAGACATCCACGGCAGAAAAAGAACAGACTTTTAAAAGAGCACATCATCTGAGTTACTGCTTAAGTTTGTGTAAAACGCGAGGCTTCAATTGTTTATTATTCTCAAAATAGAGGAATAACAAATAACAAATCAAACACTTCCAGCAGGAAAACTGTTGATCACACCTTAATGTCATTGGCGGGGTTAAATGGCACACTTTACACAAAGTTTACAATTCTCAGATAACTTTTTATTTACAGAGTTATATTATCAAGGTTATATCAATATTCCACACTTTTGGTAGAGTTACATATTTGACCATTGGCAAGGTTTTAAGCTGGGAATGAATTTCAACGCTTTTTTCATCACTCTATCTGCATACGAAATTTTAGAAAAATCTTGTCTTCAAGAGTTGGCCACCAAACCACTTCTTTGTAAATTAGTGCATAAAGAATAATGTTCGAAGAAAATTTGTAAGGCATTCATGAACTTTTTCTGCGCAAGTTTCAGTTGTTGCAACTTCCGTGTTATTAAATAGGTAACTGGCATACAATGTACAACTCTTATGCTATTGAGCAGGCAACTGGCATACAATGTGCAACTCTTATGCATGTTACTGAGTATTTATTTATTTATTTGATTGGTGTTTTACGCAGTACTCATCATTATTTCACTTATTAACGGCGGCCAGCACTATATGGTTGGAGGAAGCCGGGCAGTGTTATTGAGCAGGTAACTGACATACAATGTACAACTCTTACGTTATTGAGTAAGTAACTGGCAAACAATGTACAACTCTTACGTTTTTGAGTAGGTAACTGGCATACAATGTACAACTCTTACGTTATTGTGTACGTAACTGGCATACAATGTACAACTCTTATGTTATTGAGTAGGTAACTGGCATACAATGTACTATCTTTAGTTTGCAAAGCTATATGGATTTGTTTTACTGGTTTTGAGATGTATACTTGGTTCTGTGTGGGAAATCAAATCCATATACGGGTGTGTCCCTCTCTGCATCGTCAGTGGAAGTTGTGCACATGATGGAAGGAGCCAATCTTATATATCTTCATTTTCAGCGCAAGCCTGAAAATATTTATTTCAGAGTATATTCACAAGTATGTTTTATATTGTATTCTGCTCTATATAAGCACAATAAGTGAAACCTTCGCTTCTCTTTTCAGGAGGCTAAAGAATGTGGAACTGTCTGCAGTTTTAGGGATTCCAAGCAGAGTGCACAAATGGGTTTCAGTTGCTGCCTCAGTACATTCACAGCAGTTTGTAACATGACAATGTTTGTAACAGTCGTTGAACAACACCATAAAGCTGATATGTTAAGAGACACATGCAGTCCGCATTGGGAACAATGGACGGTTAATATCACTAATGGCACTTAGAAAATGTGTAATTGTTTACTAAAACTCTCTAAATCTAGGTTAAATTATGGATGGACTTAAATTTCTATTTCTGGGTACGCCATTTAAACACTGCTGCTGAGAAAATTATTAATCGGAGTTTACAGGCCGATGTTCGATTTACAGGCCTTTGGAATTATGTAACATTAAAACTATAAAATAATTTTTACGATTACGTTTCAAAAGCTACAAACTTAGACGTAAAAACAAAAGCGGATTAGGAATCACTGACCCGAACTACACCAAAATATACATCAAAGTTATACCAAGCTTCGATGTTGTTCATTGTTCAAATGGAGAGTATCTGTCAAGCTCTTAACGGATCTTAATGTCTTTTTCAATCTTTAAGTGACTAGTATTACTCTATATGCAAACCAATTTTTATAGAAGGATCTGTCCGTTGCTTTTTGAGAAGATTTTTAACAGTTTTCCTCGAAATCCAATGATATCCGCCAAACAAAGTGGCTGAGAAGAACAACTTCAAAACCCTTAAAGATATCTGTCAGTGGGCAAATTTTAAACAGCCGTGATTTGCAGTCTTATAGAAAACTACAAAAAGCACTGTCCGAAAACTTAATTTTAATATATCCTAGCAAAATCAATTCAGCGTGGAAGTCTAACTAACGTTATTTTGTCAAAATATCTACGTAAACAGTGTATACATTATTATATATGGTCTACGCCTAGGCTTATTCAGCTATTATATAGTCCTGTGCCTTCACTTATTCAGTTTTTTTTTGTTTTTTTTTGCTTTGTGTTTTTCGTTGTACTCAATAATATTTCACTTATGTAATACGGTGGCCATCATTATATGTATGTTGGTAGGAAATCGAGGCCTATGCCTTCAGTACACATAAAAACATGCATTACTTACTACAGTGAATCGAAAGAAATTAGGTGAAAACAAGAGGAAATATATAGTACTTCACACTTAGATAAGTTTCTTATATGAACTGGGTGGATTTGTATCTATACGTGGACAAAGGTCATCATACGTGAGTAATGAGGCATATAAACACACGCGGACGATGATCGGATTAAACTGATTTCAATTCTTTGTCTTTGTCTCCTAACAGTCCAGCTTATTGAAACAAAGAAGTTTTACCATCTTCAAAACGAATGCAATGAGAACATATATAACCGGCTGTATGATACATGGACGGTTACTGCGGGGCTGCATTGTTTTACCTGTTTCTTGGGAAGATTCTTTCGAGTCTGTGTGAAAGAAGGAAATTCCCGAAAAGTTTTGACATAGAATGAAGGTGACAAGCCGGGAGGGCCTTGCCGGGTCGTCCAAGAATTGTAGGGGGAAAACAGGGCAGGATTAGCGAGGTACTGTGAGGCTGAGCGGAGGGTTTCATCCGAGGGCCATTCTATTCTAGGCTTACTGCGCCCTCACAAGGGGATCACAAGAAAAATAGTCCCCTCCCTCGGGTCAGAGGGACATAAAAACTCGCCAACAAACAAAGAGGAAGATGCTGTCAATTTACGTACATACAAAGCGCGAATCTGACATTTTCACCTGTGTAAAGGTGTTGTATTTACCTGCCACTCTCACAGCTACTGCTTTACACTTATACAAGTAAAGAAGTCGATCGGTCTGTAGCTATACCGCATGCCCACTCCCAACACATCCCGTCTTTGCCATGAAATCCGTCTAAAGATTACTAAATGTCAACCGTTACACAGATATGAACTTAAAATAAATTTTTCTGATCATTTTAATATACATCACTGGCCAAAAATTTACACTACGCGTTTCGTTCATTGTTATATAGAAAATCCATTGGTAAAACAAGACGGATGCATGTTGACTTCAGCTTATGTACAAAACCCATGGGTATATCAACAAGATGGGTACATATTGACTTCAGCTTTTATGGAAATTATGAAAAAATTATACGTATATTACGCCACTAAGTAAGATAGACATTATGCAGATTTATAGTTCTGTTTATTTCTGTTTTAACCAATTTCTCGTTTTCTGTTTATGATTTCTTTTGTGTAATATTTCAAAATCCTTTGTGACAGGAGCGTAACATTAATACATCCGTGCTGTTAGCATTATTACACCTCGAACATAAACCATTTGCATATGGAAAACAAAACATTCCCATCATGAAATGCGTCTCTGACAAGACTTTTCTGCACTTTTCTGTCATTATATAGTAAAAACTAGACACGAAAAGAAAACGCAAGATCAATTCCTTCAGCTATTGTCTTCGTTGAAACACCTTGTGACCTATTTACAAAAAAACACCTGAGTTCAACATTCCCTGATCTGACTTCTCCATACGCGATCTGTGTGTCCACACTTTGGTTTCAATTTTCGCTGGATCTCCGACAGATTCTCTCGGCCCCGGGCGAAGTTTCGCGCGCATACAGTAATTCCAAAAGCCGCCTTTCCTTGCCTGCCGAAGATTTCGTCAGCAACTCGCGTTATGTCTCTTTCTTGGTTTCGGCGTTTTGTCTGACACTGGTAGTATTATTGGCGGGAATTCCACTGTCTGGACAGACAGGAACCTGGTGATTTACACCTTACTGCAGAGCATGGATTCATCCCGACTCCTGAGACACGCCACTGTCTGTCTGCAAGAAAACACGAGAACAACACTGTTGGAAGAACTTCCGGAATATCTATAGAGAGCTTATGACATTTATAAAAAGAATTGTAACACTGATAAATGTGTGGAATAAGAAAGAAATTTTTGTCATTGATCTTAACATTTGTACATTAAATAAGATGAGAAATCACACGTACACACTAATGAACGACAACATTATATATAGCCTGCAAACTGGTGTATATCATTCAAACTTTTTCATAAATCTATAAAACATGAATTAAGGAATACATAAAATAAGCTTATAAAAATAAGATTAATAAGATTATTGTAAGATTAAATAAAGGTTAGAAAAATTGTTAGAGTAAAGTACAAAACAAACAAACAAAAATCATCAGAAATCGATGTATTATATTTCAGCTTCTCGGTGCGCAAAACTGACAAATAGTCGATATACCTTGTCTACAGAAAGTTAATATACCTTTTCTACAGAAAGTTAATATACCTTGTCTACAGAAAGTTTATATACATTGTCTTCAGAAAGTTAATATACCTTGTCTACAGAAAGTTTATATACATTGTCTTCAGAAAGTCAATATACCTTGTCTACAGAAGGTCAATATACCTTGTCTACAGAAAGTGAATATACCTTGTCTACAGAAAATGAATATACCTTGTCTACAGAAAGTTAATATATCTTGTCTTCAGAAAGTCAATATACCTTGTCCACAGAAAGTCAATATACCTTGTCTACAGAAAGTTAATATACCTTGTCTACAGAAAGTCAATATACCTTGTCTACAGAAAGTCAATATACTTTGTCTGCAGAAAGTTAATATACATTGTCTATAGAATGTGAATATACCTTGTCTACAGAAAGTTAATGTACAGAAAGTCGATATACTTTGTCTACAGATAGTCAATATATCTTGTCTTCAGAAAGTCAATATTACTTGTCTATAGAAAGTGAATATACCTTGTCTACAGAAAGTCAACATACCTTGTGTACAGAAAGTGAAAATACCTTGTCTACAGAAAGTGAATATACCTTTGACTACAGAAAGTCCATGTACCTTGTCTACAGAAAGTCAATATACCTTGTCTACAGAAAGTTAATATACCTTATACCTTGTCTACAGAAAGTTAATATACCTTGTGTACAGAAAGTAAATGTACCTTGTCTATAGAAAGTGACTATACCGTCTACAGAATGTCTAGAGAAAGTTAACATACCTTATCTGCAGAAAGTTAACATACCTTGTCTATAGAAGGTGAATATACCTTATTGGACATAACGTTATCAGAAGTTGATGTACAATTTTCCGTAGGCGTTAAATCTAAGCGTAAGCTTTAACCGTGTATTTCCCTTACATACGGTGTGGTATTGGCAATTTCCAAGCCTATTAACGTCATACATCCATCGTCTTCATTTCATCTTTCAATAACTACTGTATTTCTCCAGACGCCTCGCGCTTTGTGTATGAAAGTGTTCCATTTGACGGAAAATTAATTATTTGGATACTTGGTCACAGATGTGTAGATCAAATCATGCTTTGTAACAATATTTATTACATATATATATATATATATATATATATATATATATATATATATATATATATATATATATATACTGGTTATAAATGGACACGAAAATAGGTATATCTGTGGAATTTACTGGCATTTTCTGATTTGCATTTCTTACTGGAGGTCATACACATGACTTACATGCCAGAATTCAGCTTCTACACTTTGTTAACAACATTCTTAGGTGTACGAACAGTGACAAATTACCAGAATAACCCAAGACATATATACAATGAGATGGATAAACAGGCATCATACGAAGCAATGCTAACGATAATCGCTTGAACAGCTGAGTTACGGCTTATTTATTTACGTATAACGAATTCATGAGTCCTAGTAACGGTATGGACACATTGCCTTACCAGGTGTGTGTACCTATGTATACTTAACCCTAACAGATACTCCAGGCTGCTCAACCGTTCACCGTTATATATTTCACCCTTGTTCCACCCTATTGCCCTGCATCCCGGGGCGAGCTAACACATGTTTACATTCAGACACAGTCGCTTGAGTAGCGTGTAAATACATCTGTATAACGGCTGCTGAGTGACGTAACATAGGACTCCGTGACACACGTCATGGACAGTAGAAGATAAACGACTGCCCGGTGTTTCTCGGATCGTAAATGGCCTGCTCTCGTTAACCGATCCATCGCTTCGGCGTATATCGTCGAGGGAGAGAGAGAAAAAGTAATGAAAACCAGTCCACCATGGTGAAGTTACATATCATTATGCATATACATCCCCTAACCCGGTTGTCAGATTCAGACACAATGGAATGAAGCACAGCGCGTGAAAATACAGACGTTCCGTCCAAATGCACTTATGTAGTAAAGAGGTGGATAGTGTAGAATTACAATTACTCCATTACTAAATGAGTATGGTATATGGCATTCACCGCCTTACATACGTGTACTTCACGGTTTATTTCACTGATGTTTTTCGCCTTACTCAAGAATATGTATGCCTGCCACCAGTTTTATGGTGGGCCCAGGGGAAACTCACGAATGTGACCAGGATTCCAAAAATGGGCCTTGAGTCCAAACTTTGATCGCCTGGGTGTATGAGGAAAGTGCTCTCCCATCGTGCATACGTGTTCATTTACTTCTTGGATGAAAATTAACAGAGTTTTATTCTCGAATTATTTTTGTCTGTTGTGTTCTTTTTTAGAAAATAGGATAAAGCATTTACTAATATCCCGCAGCAGTCGATGATTGCATAATTCCATAACATCTTAAACGTTAGCCAAGGTAAATAAAATCATAGATGTCGACAATTGTAGCCTATATGTTGATTACGGCATACACGAGTCGTGTTTCAAAATTAGCATTCAGTGCCGCCTTTCATCAATGTTTTCTCTATTTTTGAAAGCCATAAAGAATGTCCACGTCATTCTCCTGTCTTTCTCGAATATCCTGAAGCAAATCTCTGCCACTTTACGTTAACCTGTACAACGTATTCATGTGTCTGTCTCCTTGGGTAATATTGGACTCTATGCACCTATTCACTTAATGGTAATACTTGCCCTACACTAGTACTACTTAAAATCGCATTAGGCTGGTGACATGTGATCAACTTGTGGAAGCTCTAAAACCAGATTAGTAGTCAGGTAATGAGAAATGCGCTTAGCTCTAGGAGCCAGGTGTCGGTGCGTCGATACCAGATAATAGATATGCTCTGTCTTAATCGTTCTCAATGGTCACAGATCACAACTACATCTGTACTGGCGCTTTCATCTCTCACTGTTAGTCGAAGAGGATTTAATTTGATTTAATATAAAACTCGTTTTCCCTGTACATAGTTCGATGTCTTAAGGACGAGCCCACTGACACAGATTTGCTACCATAGACCAATTTCTATATGCCGGACCATACATCTTTGATTGGCATCTAGAAGGTGGTACTTGTAAGTGAACAACACATTGCTTATGGATAACAACCCCTGGGCTTTCTTCGCTATTAGATGACAGCGTTTACACTTTGATTCTGACAGCGTTATCAAGTCAATGTTACAAGCAGGACTTTAGCTGAGTATATGTAAAATCAGTGTAGGTCTAGAACATAACCTGTGATTGAAATTATACATTGTTCTCAACCTTTAATAATCATAAATGTATACAGCCAATCAAAGTCATATCTGTAACAGTGGCTTAATACGGTCTTTAAATCGAAATGAAAGCTTTGCCACCTTTAAAACAGACAAGTGGAGAAACACAGGCATACAACGCAGAAGTATAACATGGAAATTGTTATCCATAGAAAGAGAGCTGTTATATACATATGTTACAACCCAGAAGTTGTTACCTTTAGCAAGAGTGCTGTTCTAGAGAGAGTTGATGGCCTACAATTTGTTATTAATAGACAGAGAGTTGTTACATACATATGTTATAACCCAGAAGTTGTTACCTTTAGGAAGAGTACTGTTCTATAGAGGGTTGATGGCCAATTAATTGTTATCCATAGACAGAGAGTTGTTATTTACATATGTTATAACCCAGAAGTGGTTACCTTTCGGAAGAGTGCTGTCCTATACAGAGTTCATTAACTAGAAATTGTTATCCATAGACAGAGAGTTATGTACATGTGTTATAACCAAGAAGTTGTTACCTTTAGCAAGAGTGCTGTTCTAGAGAGAGTTGATGTCCTACAATTTGTTATCAATAGACAGAGAGTTGTTATATACATATGTTATAACCCAGAAGCTGTTACCTTTAGGAAGAGTGCTGTTCTAGGGAGTGTTGATGGCCTACAAATTGTTATCCACAGGCAGAGAGTTGTTATATACATATGTTACAACCCAAAAGTGGTTACCTTTAGGAAGAGTGCTGTTCTACAGAGCGTTGATGGCCTAGAAATTGTTGTCCATAGACAGAGAATTGTCATATACATATGTTATAACCCAGAAGTTGTTACCTTTAGGAAGAGTGCTGTTCCATGCAGAGCTTATAACATAGAAATTGTTATCCATAGACAAAGAGTTGTTATATACATATGTTATAACCCAGAAGTTGTTACCTTTAGAAAGGGTGCTGTTCTAGAGAGCGTTGATGGCCTAGAAATTGTTATCCATAGACAGAGAGTTGTTATACACATATGTTAAAACCCAAAAGTGGTAACCTTTAGGAAGAGTGCTGTTCCATGCAGAGTTGGTGGCCTAGAAATTGTAATTCATAGACAGAGAATTATTATATACATATGTTAAAACCCAGAAGTGGTTAACTTTAGCAAGAGTGCTGTTCTAGAGAGAGCTGATGGCCTACAATTTGTTTTCAATAGACAGAAAGTTGTTATATACATATGTTATAACCCAGAAGATGTTACCTTTAGGAAGAGTGCTGTTCTAGAGAGCATTGATGGCCTAGAAATTGTTATCCATAGGCAGAGAATTATTATATACAGATGTTAAAACCCAAAAGTGGTTACCTTTAGGAAGAGTGCTGTTCTATAGAGTTGATGGCCTACAAATTGTTATCCATGGGCAGAGAATTGTTATATACATATGTTAAAACCCAAAAGTGGTTACCTTTAGGAAGAGTGCTGTTCTAGAGAGAGTTGATGCCTTAGAAATTGTTATCCATATGCAGAGAGTTGTTATATACATATGTTATAACCCAGAAGTGGTTACCTTCAGGAAGAATGTGGTTCCATACAGAGCTTATAACTTAGAAATTGTTATCCATAGACAGAGAGTTGTTATATACGTATGTTATAACCCAAAAGTCGTTACCGGTACCTTTAAAAAGAATGATGTTCTAGAGAGCGTTGATGGCCTAGGAATTGTTATCCATATGCAGAGAGATGTTATATACATATGTTATAACAAAGAAGTTGTTACCTTTAGCAAGAGTGCTGTCCTATACAGAGTTCATACCCTAGAAATTCTTATCCATAGACAGAAAATTATTATATACAAATGTTAAAACCCAGAAGTTGTTAACTTTAGCAAGAGTGCTGTTCTAGAGAGAGTTGATGGCCTACAATTTGTTATCAATAGACAGAGAGTTGTTATATACATATGTTATAACCCAGAAGATGTTACCTTTAGGAAGATTGCTGTTCTAGAGAGCGTTGATGGCCTAGAAATTGTTATCCATAGGCACAGAGTTGTTATATACATATGTTATAACCCAGAAGTTGTTACCTTCAGGAAGAATGTGGTTCCAAACAGAGCTTATAACTTAGAAATTGTTATCCATAGACAAGGAGTTGTTGCATACATATGTTATAACTCAAAAGTGGTTAACTTTAGGAAAAATGCTGATCTAGAGAGCGTTGATGGTCTAGAAATTGTTATCCATATGCAGAGAGTTGTTATATACATATTTTATAACCCAGAAGTTGTTACCTTTAGGAAGAGTGCTGATCTCGAGAGAGTTGATGAAATAGAAATTGTTATCTATAGACAGAGAGTTGTTATGTACATATGTTATAACCCAGACGTTGTTACCTTTAGGAAGAGTGCTGATCTAGAGAGAGTTGATGGAATAGAGATTGTTATCTATAGACAGAGAGTTGTTATATACATATTTTATAACCCAAACGTTGTTACCTTTAGGAAAAGTGCTGTTATAGAGAGCGTTGATGGCCTAGAAATTGTTATCCATAGAGAGAGAGTTTTTATATACCTATGTTATATCCCAGAAGTTGTTACTTTTAGGAAGAATGTTGTTCCATACAGAGCTTATAATATAGAAATTATCCATAGGCAGAGAGTTGTTATATACATATGTTATAACCCAGAAGTTGTTACCTTTAGGAAGAGTACTGTTCTATAGAGATGTTATGTTATGACCCAGAAGTTGTTACCTTTAGGAAAAGTGCTGTCCTATAACCAAAAGTTGTTAGCTTTAGGAAGGGTGCTGCTCTAGAGAGCGTTGATGGCCTAGAAATTGTTATCCATAGGCAGAGTGTTGCTATAACACAGAAGTTGTTATCCATAGGCAGCGTGTTGCTATAACACAGAAGTTGTTATTCATAGACATAGTGATGCTATAACACAGAAGTTGTTATCCATAGGCAGAGTGTTGCTATAACCCAGAAATTGTTATCCATAGGCAGAGTGTTGCTATAACACAGAAGTTGTTATCCATAGGCAGAGTGTTGCTATAACACAGAAGTTGTTATTCATAGACATAGTGATGCTATAACACAGAAGTTGTTATCCATAGGCAGAGTGTTGCTATAACCCAGAAATTGTTATCCATAGGCAGAGTGTTGCTATAACACAGAAGTTGTTATCCATAGGCAGAGTGTTGCTATAACACAGAAGTTGTTATCCATAGGCAGAGGGTTGCTATAACACAGAAGTTGTTATCCATAGGCAGATTGTTGCTATAACACAGAAGTTGTTATCCATAGGCAGATTGTTGCTATAACACAAAAGTGCTATACATAGACAGAGTGTTGCTATAACACAGAAGTTGTTATGCATAGACAGAGTGTTGCTATAACACAGTAGTTGTTATGCATAGACAGAGTGTTGGTGTATACAGTGTTGTTATGTACTAAGTTTGTGACCTAGAAATTGTTATTCATGTAACAGGCAAAGTTTAGGAAGAGTACTGTTCTATAGAGAGTTGATGGCCTATTAATTGTTATCCATAGACAGAGAGTTGTTATATACATATGTTATAACCCAGAAGTTGTTACCTTTAGGAAAAGTGCTGTTCTGGAGAGCGTTGATGGCCTAGAAATTGTTAACCATAGGCAGAGAATTATTATATACATATGTTATAACCCAAAGTGGTTACCTTTAGAAAGAGTGCTGTTCCATACAGAGCTTATAACATGAAAATTGTTATCCATAGGCAGGGAGTTGTTATATTTATATGTTATGACCCAGAAGTTGTTACCTTTAGGAAAAGTGCTGTCCTATAACCAAAAGTTGTTAGCTTTAGGAAGGGTGCTGCTCTAGAGAGCGTTGATGGCCTAGAAATTGTTATCCATAGGCAGAGTGTTGCTATAACACAGAAGTGCTATACATAGACAGAGTGTTGCTATAACACAGAAGTTGTTATGCATAGACAGAGTGTTGCTATAACACAGTAGTTGTTATGCATAGACAGAGTGTTGGTGTATACAGTGTTGTTATGTACTAAGTTTGTGACCTAGAAATTGTTATTCATGTAACAGGCAAAGTGTTGTTATATACAGAGTTTATAACATATATGTTGTTATTCATAGGGAGAGAACCGGCCCGGATAGCACAGTTGGTAGAGCGTCCGCTTCGGGGCCGGTAGATCCAGGATCAATCCTTGATCGAGTCACACCTAAGACTTTAAAAGAGGAAGTTCTAACTTCCTCGCTTGGCGTTTAGCATAAAGGGGATAGTTCAACGACTGGTTGACCCGTATCAGTATAATGGCTCGGGCGGGTGAAGTCGTCCTCAGTGAAGCAGCACTAAATAAAAGAGCGGTGGAAATCCGTCCTGCTACAAGGAGGCACGCTACACGTACATGCACCCTAAAGATTCCTTCGTGGTCATATGACTGAAAAATTGTTGAGTACGACGTTAAACCCCAAGCACTCACTCACTCATAGGAAGAGCTTTGTTGTACACAGATTTCATATACTAGAGTGTTGGTATATACAGAAGTTGTTGTCCATAGGCAGAGTGTGGCTATATACATTGTTTATGACCTAGAAGTTCTTATCCATAGGTAGAGTGTTGCTATATACATTATTTATGACCTAGAAGTTCTTATCCATAGGTAGAGTGTGGCTATATACAGAGTTTATAACCTAGAAGTTGTTATCCATAGGCAGAGTGTTGCTATATACAGAGTTTATGATCTAGAAGTTGTTATCCATAGGCAGAGTGTGGCTATATACATTGTTTATGACCTAGAAGTTGTTATCGATAGGTAGAGTGTTGCTATATACAAAGTTTATGACCTAGAGTTTGTTATCCATAGGCAGAGTGTTGCTATATACAGAGTTTAAGATCTAGAATTTGTTGTCCATAGGCAGAGTGTTGCTATATACAGAGTTTATGATCTAGAAGTTGTTGTCCATAGGCAGAGTGTTGCTACATACACAGTTTATGATCTAGAAGTTGTTCTCCATAGGCAGAGTGTTGCTATATACAAAGTTTATGATCTAGAAGTTGTTGTCCAAAGGCAGAGTGTTGCTATATACAGAGTTTATGACCTAGAAGTTGTTGTCCAAAGGCAGAGTGTTGCTACATACATAGTTTATGATCTAGAGTTTGTTGTCCATAGGCAGAGTGTTGCTATATACAGAGTATATGACCTAGAAATTGTTGTCCAAAGGCAGAGTGTTGCTATATACATAGTTTATGACCTAGAAGTTCTTATCCATAGGCAGAGTGTTGCTATATACATAGTTTATGATCTAGAAGTTGTTATCCATAGGCAGAGTGTGGCTATATTCAGAGTTTATGGCCTAGAGGTTGTTGTCCATAGGCAGAGTGTTGCTATATACAGAGTTTATGATCTAGAAGTTGTTACCCATAGGCAGAGTGTTGCTATATACACAGTTTATGATCTAGAAGTTGTTATCCATAGGCAGAGTGTTGCTATATACAGAGTTTATGATCTAGAAGTTGTTATCCATAGGCAGAGTGTGGCTATATTCAGAGTTTATGATCTAGAAGTTGTTATCCATAGGCAGAGTGTTGCTATATACAGAGTTTATGATCTAGAATTTGTTGTCCATAGGCAGAGTGTTGCTATATACAGAGTTTATGATCTAGAATTTGTTGTCCAAAGGCAGAGTGTTGCTATATACATAGTTTATGACCTAGAAGTTCTTATCCATAGGCAGAGTGTTGCTATATACAGAGTTTATGATCTAGAAGTTGTTATCCATATGCAGAGTGTTGCTATATTCAGAGTTTATGATCTAGAAGTTGTTATCCATAGGCAGAGTGTTGCTATATACAGAGTTTATGATCTAGAAGTTGTTGTCCATAGGCAGAGTGTTGGTATATACAGAGTTTATGATCTAGAAGTTGTTTTCCATAGGCAGAGTGTTGCTATATACACAGTTTATGATCTAGAAGTTGTTATCCATAGGCAGAGTGTTGCTACATACAAAGTTTATGATCTAGAAGATGTTATCCATAGGCAGAGTGTTGGTATATACAGAGTTTATGATCTAGAATTTGTTGTCCATAGGCAGAGTGTTGCTATATACACAGTTTATGACCTAGAAGTTGTTGTCCATAGGCAGAGTGTTGCTACATACATAGTTTATGATCTAGAGTTTGTTATCCATAGGTAGAGTGTTGCTATATACAGTGTTTATGACCTAGAAATTGTTGTCCAAAGGCAGAGTGTTGCTATATACAGAGTTTATGACCTAGAAATTGTTGTCCAAAGGCAGAGTGTTGCTATATACATAGTTTATGACCTAGAAGTTCTTATCCATAGGCAGAGTGTTGCTATATACATAGTTTATGACCTAGAAGTTCTTATCCATAGGCAGAGTGTTGCTATATACATTGTTTATGATCTAGAAGTTGTTATCCATAGGCAGAGTGTTGCTATAACACAGAAGTGCTATACATAGACAGAGTGTTGCTATAACACAGAAGTTGTTATGCATAGACAGAGTGTTGCTATAACACAGTAGTTGTTATGCATAGACAGAGTGTTGGTCTATACAGTGTTGTTATGTACTAAGTTTGTGACCTAGAAATTGTTATTCATGTAACAGGCAAAGTGTTGTTATATACAGAGTTTATAACATATATGTTGTTATTCATAGGGAGAGAACCGGCCCGGATAGCACAGTTGGTAGAGCGTCCGCTTCGGGGCCGGTAGATCCAGGATCAATCCTTGATCGAGTCACACCTAAGACTTTAAAAGAGGAAGTTCTAACTTCCTCGCTTGGCGTTTAGCATAAAGGGGATAGTTCAACGACTGGTTGACCCGTATCAGTATAATGGCTCGGGCGGGTGAAGTCGTCTCAGTGAAGCAGCACTAAATAAAAGAGCGGTGGAAATCCGTCCTGCTACAAGGAGGCACGCTACACGTACATGCACCCTAAAGATTCCTTCGTCGTCATATGACTGAAAAATTGTTGAGTACGACGTTAAACCCCAAGCACTCACTCACTCATAGGAAGAGCTTTGTTGTACACAGATTTCATATACTAGAGTGTTGGTATATACAGAAGTTGTTGTCCATAGGCAGAGTGTGGCTATATACATTGTTTATGACCTAGAAGTTCTTATCCATAGGTAGAGTGTTGCTATATACATTATTTATGACCTAGAAGTTCTTATCCATAGGTAGAGTGTGGCTATATACAGAGTTTATAACCTAGAAGTTGTTATCCATAGGCAGAGTGTTGCTATATACAGAGTTTATGATCTAGAAGTTGTTATCCATAGGCAGAGTGTGGCTATATACATTGTTTATGACCTAGAAGTTGTTATCGATAGGTAGAGTGTTGCTATATACAAAGTTTATGACCTAGAGTTTGTTATCCATAGGCAGAGTGTTGCTATATACAGAGTTTAAGATCTAGAATTTGTTGTCCATAGGCAGAGTGTTGCTATATACAGAGTTTATGATCTAGAAGTTGTTGTCCATAGGCAGAGTGTTGCTACATACACAGTTTATGATCTAGAAGTTGTTCTCCATAGGCAGAGTGTTGCTATATACAAAGTTTATGATCTAGAAGTTGTTGTCCAAAGGCAGAGTGTTGCTATATACAGAGTTTATGACCTAGAAGTTGTTGTCCAAAGGCAGAGTGTTGCTACATACATAGTTTATGATCTAGAGTTTGTTGTCCATAGGCAGAGTGTTGCTATATACAGAGTATATGACCTAGAAATTGTTGTCCAAAGGCAGAGTGTTGCTATATACATAGTTTATGACCTAGAAGTTCTTATCCATAGGCAGAGTGTTGCTATATACATAGTTTATGATCTAGAAGTTGTTATCCATAGGCAGAGTGTGGCTATATTCAGAGTTTATGGCCTAGAGGTTGTTGTCCATAGGCAGAGTGTTGCTATATACAGAGTTTATGATCTAGAAGTTGTTACCCATAGGCAGAGTGTTGCTATATACACAGTTTATGATCTAGAAGTTGTTATCCATAGGCAGAGTGTTGCTATATACAGAGTTTATGATCTAGAAGTTGTTATCCATAGGCAGAGTGTGGCTATATTCAGAGTTTATGATCTAGAAGTTGTTATCCATAGGCAGAGTGTTGCTATATACAGAGTTTATGATCTAGAATTTGTTGTCCATAGGCAGAGTGTTGCTATATACAGAGTTTATGATCTAGAATTTGTTGTCCAAAGGCAGAGTGTTGCTATATACATAGTTTATGACCTAGAAGTTCTTATCCATAGGCAGAGTGTTGCTATATACAGAGTTTATGATCTAGAAGTTGTTATCCATATGCAGAGTGTTGCTATATTCAGAGTTTATGATCTAGAAGTTGTTATCCATAGGCAGAGTGTTGCTATATACAGAGTTTATGATCTAGAAGTTGTTGTCCATAGGCAGAGTGTTGGTATATACAGAGTTTATGATCTAGAAGTTGTTTTCCATAGGCAGAGTGTTGCTATATACACAGTTTATGATCTAGAAGTTGTTATCCATAGGCAGAGTGTTGCTACATACAAAGTTTATGATCTAGAAGATGTTATCCATAGGCAGAGTGTTGGTATATACAGAGTTTATGATCTAGAATTTGTTGTCCATAGGCAGAGTGTTGCTATATACACAGTTTATGACCTAGAAGTTGTTGTCCATAGGCAGAGTGTTGCTACATACATAGTTTATGATCTAGAGTTTGTTATCCATAGGTAGAGTGTTGCTATATACAGTGTTTATGACCTAGAAATTGTTGTCCAAAGGCAGAGTGTTGCTATATACAGAGTTTATGACCTAGAAATTGTTGTCCAAAGGCAGAGTGTTGCTATATACATAGTTTATGACCTAGAAGTTCTTATCCATAGGCAGAGTGTTGCTATATACATAGTTTATGACCTAGAAGTTCTTATCCATAGGCAGAGTGTTGCTATATACATTGTTTATGATCTAGAAGTTGTTATCCATAGGCAGAGTGTTGCTATATACATAGTTTATGATCTAGAAGTTGTTATCCATAGGCAGAGTGTGGCTATATTCAGAGTTTATGACCTAGAAGTTGTTGTCCATAGGCAGAGTGTGGCTATATACAGAGATTATGATCTAGAGTTTGTTATCCATAGGCAGAGTGTTGCTATATACACAGTTTATGATCTAGAGTTTGTTATCCATAGGCAGAGTGTTGCTACATACAGAGTTTATGATCTAGAAGTTGTTGTCCATAGGCAGAGTGTTGCTATATACATTATTTATGACCTAGAAGTTCTTATCCATAGGCAGAGTGTGGCTATATACATAGTTTATGACCTAGAAGTTGTTATCCATAGGTAGAGTGTTGCTATATACATAGTTTATGACCTAGAAGTTGTTATCCATAGGTAGAGTTTTGCTATATACATTATTTATGACCTAGAAGTTGTTATCCATAGGCAGAGTGTGGCTATATACAGAGTTTATGATCTAGAATTTGTTGTCCATAGGCAGAGTGTTGCTATATACATTGTTTATGATCTAGAAGTTGTTATCCATAGGTAGAGTGTTGCTATATACATTATTTATGACCTAGAAGTTCTTATCCATAGGTAGAGTGTGGCTATATACAGAGTTTATAACCTAGAAGTTGTTATCCATAGGCAGAGTGTTGCTATATACAGAGTTTATGATCTAGAAGTTGCTATCTATAGGCAGAGTGTGGCTATATACATTGTTTATGACCTAGAAGTTGTTATTCATAGGTAGAGTGTTGCTATAAACAGAGTTTATGACCTAGAGTTTGTTATCCATAGGCAGAGTGTTGCTATATACAGAGTTTAAGATCTAGAATTTGTTATCCATAGGCAGAGTGTTTCTACATACAGAGTTTATGATCTAGAAGTTGTTGTCCATAGGCAGAGTGTTGCTATATACAGAGTTTATGATCTAGAAGTTGTTGTCCAAAGGCAGAGTGTTGCTATATACAGAGTTTATGACCTAGAAGTTGTTGTCCAAAGGCAGAGTGTTGCTACATACATAGTTTATGATCTAGAGTTTGTTGTCCAAAGGCAGAGTGTTGCTATATACATAGTTTATGACCTGGAAATTGTTGTCCAAAGGCAGAGTGTGGCTATATACATAGTTTATGACCTAGAAGTTCTTATCCATAGGCAGAGTGTTGCTATATACATAGTTTATGATCTAGAAGTTGTTATCCATAGGCAGAGTGTTGCTATATTCAGAGTTTATGACCTAGAGGTTGTTGTCCATAGGCAGAGTGTGGCTATATACAGAGTTTATGATCTTGAAATTGTTATCCATAGGCAGAGTGTTGCTATATACAGAGTTTATGACCTAGAAGTTGTTATCCATAGGCAGAGTGTTGCTATATACATAGTTTATGACCTAGAAGTTCTTATCCATAGGCAGAGTGTTGCTATATACATTGTTTATGATCTAGAAGTTGTTATCCATAGGCAGAGTGTTGCTATATACATAGTTTATGATCTAGAAGTTGTTATCCATAGGCAGAGTGTGGCTATATTCAGAGTTTATGACCTAGAAGTTGTTGTCCATAGGCAGAGTGTGGCTATATACAGAGATTATGATCTAGAGTTTGTTATCCATAGGCAGAGTGTTGCTATATACAGAGTTTTTGATCTAGAGATTGTTATCCATAGGCAGAGTGTTGCTACATACAGAGTTTATGATCTAGAAGTTGTTGTCCATAGGCAGAGTGTTGCTATATACAGAGTTTATGATCTAGAAGTTGTTGTCCATAGGCAGAGTGTTGCTACATACATAGTTTATGATCTAGAAGTTGTTATCCATAGGCAGAGTGTGGCTATATTCAGAGTTTATGACCTAGAAGTTGTTGTCCATAGGCAGAGTGTGGCTATATACAGAGTTTATGATCTAGAGTTTGTTATCCATAGGCAGAGTGTTGCTACATACAGAGTTTATGATCTAGAAGTTGTTGTCCATAGGCAGAGTGTTGCTATATACAGAGTTTATGAACTAGAAGTTGTTGTCCATAGGGAGAGTGTTGCTATATATAGAGTTTATGATCTAGAAATTGTTGTCCAAAGGCAGAGTGTTGCTATATACAGAGTTT
Source organism: Liolophura sinensis (assembly GCF_032854445.1). Classification (NCBI taxonomy): domain Eukaryota; kingdom Metazoa; phylum Mollusca; class Polyplacophora; order Chitonida; family Chitonidae; genus Liolophura; species Liolophura sinensis. The sequence continues at coordinate 354,932 of NC_088303.1, read as the reverse complement.
ATGACCTAGAAGTTCTTATCCATAGGCAGAGTGTTGCTATATACATAGTTTATGACCTAGAAGTTCTTATCCATAGGCAGAGTGTTGCTACATACAGAGTTTATGACCTAGAATTTCTTATCCATAGGCAGAGTGTTGTTCTGTTAAGAATTAATAACCCAGAAATAGTCATTCATAGGCTCAGTGGTGTTACATACTCCAGCAGTTGCTACAATTTCCGAAAGTTAATTAATCTAACATAATAAGTAGTTTTCCTCCCTGATCACTGTATTCTTAAATGTTGGTTCAATGATCACATCATGACGGCCTCCTTGTAGCAGGCCGGTCCCAATGATCACATCATGACGGTCTCCTTGTATCAGGCCGGTCCCAATGATCATATCCTGAAGGTGTCTCCTTGTAGCAGGCCAGTTCCAATGATCACATCATGACAGTCTTCTCGTAGCAGGCCGGTCCCATTGATCATGTCATGACAGTGTCTCCTTGTAACAGGCCGACCCCATTGATCATGTCATGACAATGTCTCCTTGTAGCAGGCTGGTCTCAAAAATCATATCATGATCGTGTCTCCTTGTACCGGCCCTTCTTAGTGGTTATATGATGATGGTTTCTCCTTGTAGTAATATTAAACTCTACAAGAACCTTGTAGTGATAATTTTGTAGACAAGTATAATAATATCCTGAGTTTTGTCCTCAGGAAAACTAGCGTATTTTCTCTCATGGTCATTGAATACCTTTCGCACGCCAGGATCCTTCAGAATTTGCTTGGCTGTCCCTAAGGGCAATAGCATTGTATACACAAACTTTTTCTTTACTAGCTGAAGCCAAGTGTCAAGCACTGACGGTGGTACTGTCTTCTCCAGTATAGACAATTTCTTGCAGGTTTTCATGCGCCGAAAGGACAATTTCTTTTTACACACTTAGCAGATCATCATTATTTACATCAAATATCTTGCACGCGATCTGTTTTGTATATTGATAGGAAATGCACAGGGGGATTCCATATGATGCATTCTCGATGATGTATAAATACAATAATCGGAAGGAAAATGCATGCGTGGGGGCTGTGAAGCATGTGTCGCTCAACCACATGGCCCAGTAAATTTCCATCTTGATACGTGACGTAACCAGTCATAGTAGGTTGAAAGCCCAAAGGGATAGAATTCAGTATGGCTTCCTTGTTAGCTGTGACATGTAACTTTAAAAGCTCTGTTCTTAAAATCCTCGTTCAAGATATGAACTTGCGCTCTTAGACATCATTTGAAAGTGAATAATTCGAGATAAGATCAGATTTAGCTATTATTTCATTGCCAATACATAATTTACAGATATGCGTAACCACAGAGAATGGTATGATTATTCCTTGATCACACTACACTGCAGTGTCACATCAGAGGATGATATGCTTGTTCCTTGATCACACTACACTGCAGTGTCACATCAGAGGATGATATGCTTGTTCCTTGATCACATAACACTGCAGTGTCACATCAGAGGATGATATGTTTGTTCCTTGATCACATCACACTGCAGTGTCACATCAGAGGATGACATGTTTGTTCCTTGATCACATTACACTGCAGTGTCACATCACAGGATGATATGCTTGTTCCTTGATCACATTACACTGCAGTGTCACATCAGAGGATGATATGCTTGTTCCTTGATCACACTACACTGCAGTGTCACATCAGAGGATGATATGCTTGTTCCTTGATCACACTACACTGCAGTGTCACATCAGAGGATGATATGGTTGTTCCTTGATCACATTACACTGCAGTGTCACACCAGAGGATGATATGCTTGTTCCTTGATCACATTACACTGCAGTGTCACACCAGAGGATGATATGCTTGTTCCTTGATCACATTACACTGCAGTGTCACATCAGAGGATGATATGTTTGTTCCTTGATCACATTACACTGCAGTGTCACATCAGAGGATGATATGCTTGATCCTTGATCACATTACACTGCAGTGTCACATCAGAGGATGATATGCTTGTTCCTTGATCACATTACACTGCAGTGTCACATCACAGGATGATATGCTTGTTCCTTGATCACATCACACTGCAGTGTCACATCAGAGGATGATATGCTTGTTCCTTGATCACATTACACTGCAGTGTCACATCAGAGGATGATATGCTTGTTCCTTGATCACATTACACTGCAGTGTCACATCAGAGGATGATATGCTTGTTCCTTGATCACATTACACTGCAGTGTCACATCTGAGGATGATATGTTTGTTCCTTGATCACATTACACTGCAGTGTCACATCAGAGGATGATATGCTTGTTCCTTGATCACATAACACTGCAGTGTCACATCAGAGGATGATATGCTTGTTCCTTGAACACATTACACTGCAGTGTCACATGAGAGGATGATATGCTTGTTCCTTGATCACATTACACTGCAGTGTCACATCAGAGGATGATATGCTTGTTCCTTGATCACATTGCACTGCAGTGTCACATCAGAGGATGATATGCTTGTTCCTTGATCACATAACACTGCAGTGTCACATCAGAGGATGATATGCTTGTTCTTTGATCACATTACACTGCAGTGTCACATCAGACGATGATATGCTTGTTCCTTGATCACATAACACTGCAGTGTCACATCAGAGGATGATATGCTTGTTCCTTGGTCACATTACACTGCTTGTCACATCAGACGATGATATGCTTGTTCCTTGATCACATTACACTGCAGTGTCACATCAAAGGATGATATGTTTGTTTCTTGATCACATTACGGTGCAGTGTCACATCAGAGGATGATTTGCTTGTTCCTTGATCACATAAAAAATAAATAAATAAGTTGAAAAGACATTAGGCCTACATGGTTTATTTGTTTGATTGGGTTTGACGTCTCTTTCGACAAGGTCAAACCGTCGACGATGCCAGATGGTCCACCGTGCTACATATTACTGACATCAGGCATAGCGGCCCACCTACTCACATTATACTGACACCAGACATGATGGCCCACCTTATCACATTATACGGACAACAGACACGACACCCCACCCAGTCACATTTTACTCACACCAGATACGGAAGCCCACCCAGTCACATTATACTGACACCGGGCACGACGGTCCCCCCAGTCACATTATACTGACACCGGACACGACGGTCCACCTAATCACGTTATACGGAAAACAGAAACGACGCCCCACCCAGTCACATTATACTGACACCAAACGCGGCGGCCCACCATATTCACGGCCTATACTTGTAAAGTAAGCAAACGACTTAATGGTAATGGCCGACATCAGGCTGAGCTCTTCCGAGGCGGGTTACATACGCTCATAAGGACACGTGATCACCACGTGACCGCCACGCGCCGGAAAATGAGCCAGGTTTTAGCCGGTGTTGGAATATTATGCATAATAACTATCAAAATCAGAACACTTGTTACCCGGCGTTATCTCTAAATTCAACGCACGGCGAATTCGAATAAAAGCAGATTTTATTGCCTTTCAATATAGCCTGCGGACAGGCAGGCATGTGTTAGCCTCGGTGCGGGTGAGCCAAGCAAACGCGTGCTATTCTATAGTACACATCAACTCAAACAGTATTTATGCCGAATTGCTAGCGATTTGATAAGACGCCATTACAATAGAGCTGTAGAGGGCAAAGCCCAGGCTATGTACACAATTTACTGCTGTCATTATCACCATCAATGATGGAGAGAATCAATCCAATTCGCTGATCAAACCCTTATAGCAAAGCCATACCGGCCTGGACAAGCTGTTGCGAGCTAGTCACTGAGCTTGTTCAGCCCACTATGGAAAGGCAATTGTTCATTCTCCAGCAGAACTTAAAACTGTCGGCTTCGTTTAATTCGCCCAGGAAATACTTGGTTTTACTCTCCTTGAATGAACTTGCACCTTATATAACGGATGACCTCGCTTTAATGGCAATAATGTGCACTTGAATAGGTTGACCTAATGTGAATCTTGTAAAGAGCATTTCTGCTGAAAAATATTCATTGATTCTTCTAAACCAAAATCAATTATTCAAACTGTTAGGCAAGTCGCTCATTTCCCGCCTAACCTGAAAGTTTTATTGACTTGGGAAAGATGTATTGAGGTTTGTTTGTATTTATATGTTGGGGAGCAGGTCATGCTTCAGTGGTTAGAGGCACGAGGTACAGGACACATGAGGTGCAGGACACACGAAGTGCAGGACACACGAAGTACAGGACACACGAGGTACGGGACACATGAGGTGCAGTGCACACGAGGTACAGGACACACGAGGTACAGGACACACGACGTGCAGGACACACGAGGTACAGGACACACAACGTGCAGGACACACGAGGTATAGGACACACGAGTACGGGACACACGAGGTACAGGAAACACGAGGTACGGGACACACGGGGTACAGGACACACAAGGTACGGGACACACGAGGTACGGGACACACGAGGTACAGGACACACGAAGTGCAGGACACACGAGATACAGGACACACGAGGTACAGGACACACGAGGTCCAGGACACACAAGGTGCAGGGCACACGAGGTACAGCATACACGATGTACAGGACACACGAGGTACAGGACACACGAGGTACGGGACACATGAGGTGCAGGGCTCACGAGGTACAGGGCACACGAGGTATGGGACACACGAGGTACAGGACACACGAGGTACAGGACACATGAAGTGCAGGACACACGAGGTACAGGACACACGAGGTACGGGACACACGAGGTGCAGGACACACGAGGTACGGGACACACGAGGTACAGGACACACGAAGTGCAGGACACACGAGATACAGGACACACGAGGTCCAGGACACACAAGGTGCAGGGCACACGAGGTACAGTACACACGATGTACAGGACACACGAGGTGCAGGACACACGAGGTACAGGACACACGAGGTACAGGACACACGAGGTCCAGGACACACAAGGTGCAGGGCACACGAGGTACAGAACACATGAGGTACAAGACACACGAGGAGTACTTTCTAACTCGACCTTGGGCAGAAAATTTGTGGACTTCCCCGCTCTCACTCTTTGTGTTACGATAGTGACAAGTGGTCGACACTCGTGTGGCCGTTTGCGCATGCGCAGTCCAACATTCGCTGTTGGTTTTTCCACCAACATGGTGTGCATATCTGAATGTCGGCAACTTGGTCTGTGGTTTACCCATTCCTCCAACCGTAAAACTAACTTTGCGCAACAGCTAAATAAATATTTATTTATGTGTCTCATCCTTTCCACATAGCCAATTAGTATTGAAGGAGTCATTCAAGTCATTTCTGGTCTGATCATGTATTAGTTGAGAAATGAAACGTGTAGATGGGCTGACACCTGTAGCTGGGCTGACACGTGTAGCTGGGCTGACACGTGTAGATGGGCTGACACCTGTAGCTGGGCTGACACGTGTAGATGGGCTGACACGTGTAGTTGGGCTGACACTTGTAGTTGGGCTGACACGTGTGGATAGGCTGACACATGTAGTCGGGCTGACACGTGTAGATGGGTTGATATAATTAATTATTTTCCGTCAGACTCCAGACAATTCCAAAGATAATACCGTCCCTCGGTAAATACCTGAGAAATCCTTATGACTTAGAGCCTTAGCCGAGTTATCGGGAGTTATCAAGATGGGCTGACACCTGTAGCTGGGCTGACACGTGAAGATGGGCTGACGCGTGTAGTTGGGCTCACACGTGTAGATGGGCTGACACATGTAGTTGGGCTCACAGGTGTAGTTGGGCTGATACATGAAGATGGGCTCACACGTGTAGATGGACTGACACGTGTAGGTGGGCTGACACGTGTGGATAGGCTGGCACGTGTAGATGGGCTGACACGTATAGTTGGGCTGACACGTGTAGAAGGGCTCATGTAATTAATTATTTTCCGTCAGACTCAAGACTATTCCACAGATAACACTGTCCCTCGGTATATACCTGAGAAAGCCTTACGACTTAGAGCCTTAGCCAAGTTATCGAGGTGGACTGACACGTGTCAGCCCATTGATGGGCTGACACGTGTAGATGGGCAGAAACGTGTAGATGGGCGGACACGTGTAGATAGGCTGACACGTGTAGTTGGGCTTACACGTGTAGCTGGGCGGCCACGTGTTGATAGGCTGACACGTGAAGTTGGGCTGACACGTGCAGATGGGCTGACACGTGTGGATAGGCTGACAAGTGTAGTCGGGCTGACACGTGTAGATAGGCGGATATAATTAATTATTTTTCGACTCCAGACTCCACAGATAACACCCTCCCTCGGTATATACCTGAGAAATCCTTATGACTCAGAGCCTTAGCCGAGTTGTCGGGAGTTATCGAGATGGGCTGACACCTGTTGTTGAGCTGACACGTGCAGGTGGGCCAACACGTGTAGTTAGGCTCACACGCGTAGATGAGCGGACACATGCAGTTGGGCTGACACGTGTAGTTGGGCTGATATAATTAATTATTTTCCGTCAGACTCCAGACAAATCCAAAGATAACACCATCCCTCGGTATATACCTGAGAAATCCTTATAACAGAGCTTTAGCCGAGTTATTGGGAGTTATCGAGATGGGCTGACACCTGTAGCTGGGCTGACACGTGTAGTTGGGCTGATATAATTAATTATTTTCCGACTCCAGACTCCACAGATAACATCGTCCCTCAGTATATAACTGATAAATCCTAATGACATAGAGCCTCAGCCGAGTTATCGGGAGGTGCTATGGAGTGACTGAACTATTGGTTGTTTGCTATTGCCGTATACTGCGGGTTTTTCACACATACGATGGTGATCCGTTGTATGTACGCATGGAGGAAACCAGAGCGCCGAAGTTCATCACCTACCTTTGGGAAGTTACTGTCAAACTTTGAGGTACAGACTTGCACGCCGTACTGGTGGAAAACATGTGTTATTCAAAGACTGGTGGACCGCGCAAACCGCCCTACCAGCGTCGTTGCCCACTTACATTGTCCACAAGGCCGTGACAGTGGGCAAAATCGACAAATTCCCATCCCAAGAACCTGCATCTCGTGTGTCTTACGGTTATGATGAAGTTGAGAACACTCCCTCATTTGCCAAGGCCTTTTTGAAGTCCGGAAGGAGGACCGAGATCCTAATCTCGACCACGAAATCAACACAGAAAAGTACAGATCAAGTGTAGGCAAGCATGACGGTTGTACCAAAACTGTCGCAAAAAGCAAACGATCATGTACGGCTAATGTGTTTAATACACAAGAAACAACAGATTACTCAGTTTTCATAAATAAGCCAAGGCCCAAGTATGCGCGTGTAGAGAAGGGGGTGGTGCAGAAATGCAGCAGACAAGTGGAGAATAACAAGATATTTAAAAATTTGAGCAAACTTGAAAATGGAAAAACAAAAAGAAAAAAAAAGAGGAAAACAGAATAATACGTAAGAATCGGATATTTAATATACATGTATTTCGCTAGTATCTATTTTAATTAAAATGTTAATCACAGTGTGTTCTAATGACTGGAAGATAAAAAACAAACAAATATCCCCCTATGGTACCAATGCTTATGCCACATCTTAAGTAATCACATAGAGGAATGTGAAATGACTGCCTGGCGCGCATATTCCACACTCCGCCAGGCGCGCATATTTCACGCTCCGCCAGGCACCCATATTTCACACTATGACGTAAGAGTTCCTTACACACATGCAATAGAAGAGGTTTCGCAATTCTTTTTCAAGTACACATGAACTACTTCTATATACGATGAGGAATTCCCTAACTGGGAGCACAGTAATAAATGTATGATCCAGTTCCGTTGAATGCTCTAAAATAAAAAAAATGAACACTATAAAATTTAGCATATTTTCTTGTAAATTGGAATGTTATGAAAAATATTTACTGACAGCATTTATTTTTCAAACTTAAATAAGAATACTGATTGTAAGAGGAAGTTGATTACCCACCCCAAGTTTAATATGGAAACCTAAACGTCAGCTGAGTACACACACATGTAGACACAATGCATTATAAGCTGTCAGTTATATAAAGCTTAACTTGTACAGACCATGACATTGACCAAGTCTCAAATACATCCCAGTCATGTACTGTGCACCAGCAAGATACATAGCCAGATCACGCCTCATCAATTAAGCCTCATGGACTTTAGTTTAAATCAATTAAGTTTAAAAGTTGATACAGCAGTCGCACCCAAAATCTTCTTATTCACCAGTCATGGTTCAAGGGATGAGGGAATGCTATCTGTCGTTCTTGATATTAAATAAGTCCACCTCGTCTTCGTCTTCAGTGGCCGCGTTCGCTTCACCGTTCTTTATCAACATTTCCATGGATGCATCCAGCCGCTCCACACGTGCTTTGTTTTCGTTTTGTCCTGTTGTGGGAACAACACAGGGGAGACAACTTTACACATCTATGGGGGATAACTTTGCAAGTCAAGTATTACAAGGCAAGACGCGTTTATTGTAGACATCATTATTTTAAGTTCATGCTCATATAAATTTAAAAACTTATCAGAGTTATCTGCCGAAGATGAAAGTTATAAAGTACAAGAATAGCATAATAAAACCTTGGTTTCCCAGAGAAAGGATAAAAATGTCTGAGTAATTTAATCACACTCGTCACAGACCACGATTACAATAACGTGGACTGCGAGTAATTTAATGACCCTCACCATAGACCGCTTTTATAATGACGTGGATGGCAATACCGAGCAAACATATCACAAGCCCTATCCCATTTATACTGGACATCTTGTCTCCATTAAACTCAAACGCCAGATACAGGGTACAGATTTCCTGAAAACAAATATTTAAGAACCATTTTTAAGACTCACACAAAAAAATACTCCAATTGGCTAACTTTCTGTTTAATATTACTGATATTTATTAATTTTATTAATTAATTTTGCTTTCATACCACAGAGAAGTACTTTTCACCCTTATGACGACCATACTGGACATTTAATAACGTTGTACAATAACTTTATTAGGAATGAATTATATGGCACCTTTACGTATGAGCTCACTTACAAACCAAAACATTTATTTCTCTCTGCTTTTTCCTGACGCAATAAAAGCAGTTATTTTTTGAGGGTCTATCCCACCCAAATATGTCTCTTTCAAACATTTTCTCGGTTTTCTAAACCTTTCAACAAAATTCAAGTACATGGACTTCCAAGGATTTCATTATTCACGGACCAGAGGAAAACCTAAACAATGCTGTGACTAGCAGTGGAAGCTGACCTTGAATATGCCTGAGATGGACAGAGTAAGACTAGATGTCTGAGCGACCAGCAGGAATTCACTGAATTCCAGGAAGAAGGCTAGCACTGCACCAGCCAGGAGCAGCCCCAGGTTAGCAATTAATGTCACGTTGTCACGATAGTTAAACACCTCGCCACTCGTTGCTATGTGTAACCCTGAGAAACAAAGGGGAAACAAATGGATAGACTATGTATAACCCTGTGGAACAAGGGGAAACAAATGGATAGACTATGTGTAACCCTGTGAAACAGGGGGAAACAAATGGATAGATTATGTATTGCCCTGTGAAACAAGGGGAAACAAATGGATAGACTATGTGTAACTCTGTGAAACAAAGGGGAAGCAAATGCATAGACTATTTGTAACCCTGTGAAACAAAGGGGAAACAAATGGATAGACTATGTGGCAAAGTGTACATGTATGTGGACCAGTTGCACAGTTTGTGTAGTATTTCTGTATGGAGAATTCTTATCTGGAGGTGTGGCTGAGGTGAAAGCAGATTTTGAAAAGGGTTGTAGTCTGTTTGGTGAGGGTCGTGGGAGAGAGGGGTGGAGATGGGTGGAGATACATTGGATGGGTGGAAATATATTGTAGGTGGGGATGGGTGGAGATATATTGTAGGTGTGGATGGGTGGAGATACATTGTAGGTGGGGATGGGTGGAGATACAATGTAGGTGGGGTTGGGTGGAGAGGGGTGGAGATACATTGTAGGTGGAGATGGGTGAAGATATATTGTAGGCAGGAATGCGTGGAGATACATTGTAGGTGGGGATGGGTGGAGATACATTGTAGGTGGGGATGGGTGGAGATACATTGTAGGTGGGGATGGGGAAAGATACAATGTAGGTATGGATGGGTGGAGATATATTGTAGGCGGGGATGGGTGGGAAATATTGTAGGTAGGGATGTGTGGAGACACATTGTAGATAGGGATGAGTGGAGATGGGTGGAGATATATTGTAGGTGGGGATGGGCGGAGATACATTGTAGATGGGGATGGGTGGAGATACATTGTAGGTGACGATAGGTGGAGAGGGGTGAAGATACATTGTAGGTGGGGATTAGTGGACATGAGTGGAGATACATTGTAGGTGGGGATGGGTGGAGATACATTATAGGTGGAGATGGGTGGAGATATATTGTAGGTGGGGATAGGTGGAGATACATTGTACGTGAGAATGTGTGGCGATACAAGATGGGTGGAGAGGGGTAGAGATATATTGTAGGCGAGGATGGGTGGAGATACATTGTAGATGGGGATATGTGGAGAAGGGTGAAGATACATTGTAGGTGTGGATGGGTGGAGAGGGTCGAGATAGAATGTAGGTGTGGATGGGTGGACATACACTGTAGCTGTGGATGGGTGGACATACATTGTAGGTGGGGATGGGTGGACATACATTGCAGGTGGGGATGGGTGGAAAGGGGTAGAGATAGGTGGGAATAGACAGAGAGGGGTGGAGATGCACTGTATGTGGGGATGGGTGGAGAAACATTATAGGTGGGGATGGGTGGAGATACATTGTACATTGTAGGTGGGGATGGGTGGAGAAACATTATAGGTGGGGATGGGTGGAGATACATTGTACATTGTAGGTGGGGATGGGTGGAAAAACATTGTAGGTAGAAATAGACATAAATTAGCGTCCACAACATAGGCAGAAATGCAGTCATCAATTACAGTGTCCACAATATAGGCGGAAATGCAGTCATCAATTAGCGTCCACAATATAGGCAGAAATACAGTCATCAATTACAGTGTCCACAATATAGGCGGAAATGCAGTCATCAATTACAGTGTCCACAATATAGGCGGAAATGCAGTCATCAATTACCATGTCCATAAAAGAGGCAAAAATAGTCATTAATTACAGAGTACACAATATAGACTGAAATATTCTTATTAAACAGAAGGTAGATCTTACTTATTTGTACTTTACTCCAAAGTCTTACCTTCAAAAGTCACAGAAAATCGTAATATGTTATTTGTAATCGACACCACAGATGTACCTTAAAAAGTCACAGAGAATGTTAATATATTATTTGTACTCTACACTACAGATGTACATTTAAAAGTCTCAGAGAGTGGGAATGTGTTATCTGTACCTTACACCACAGATGTACCTTCTAAACCCCCAGAGAGCGAGAATATGTTGTCTGTACTCTACACCACAGACGTGCCTTCAAAACCCACAAAGAGTGGGAATACGTTGTCTGTACTCTACACCATAGACATACCTTCAAAACCCACAGAGAGCAGTAATACGATATCTGTACTCTACACCACAGACGTACCTTCAAAACCCACAAAGAGTGGGAATGTGTTATCTGTACTTTACACCACAGATGTACCTTCTAAATGCACAGAGAGCAGGAATACGTTGTCTACTCTACAGCACTGACGTACTTTCAAAACCCAAAGAGAGCAGGAATACGTTATCTGTACACCACAGATGTACCTTCAAAACCCACAGAGAGCAGGAATACGTTGTCTGTACTCTACACCACAGACGTACCTTCAAAATCCACAGAGCGGGAATATGTTATCTGTACACGACAGATGTACCTTCAAAACCCACAGAGAGTGGGAATGCGTTATCTGCACTCTATATCACAGACGTACCTTCAAACCCCACAGAGAGTGGGAATACGTTATCTTCACTCTACACCACAGACGTACCCTCAAAGCCCACAGAGCGGGAATATGTTATCTGTGCTCTACACCACAGACGTACTTTCAAAACCCACAGAGCGAGAATACGTTATTTGCACACCACAGATGTAGCTTCAAAACCCAAAGAGAGCGGGAATACGTTGTCTGTACTCTACACCACAGATGTACCTTCAAACCCCACACAGCGGGAATACATTGTCTGTACTCTACACCACAGACGTACCTTCAAAACCCACAGAAAGTGGGAATACGTTATCTGTACTCTACACCACAGACGTACCTTGAAAACCCACAGAGAGTGGGAATACGTTATCTGTACACCACAGATGTACCTTCAAAACCCACAGAGAGCAGGAATGCGTTATCTGCACTCTACACCACAGACGTACCTTCAAAACCCACAGAGCGGGAATACGTTATCTGTACACCACAGACGTACCTTCAAAACCCACAGAGTGGGAATACGTTATCTGTACATCACAGATGTACCTTCAAACCCCACAGAGAGCGGGAATACGTTATCTGTACACCACAGATGTACCTTCAAAACCCACAGAGAGCAGGAATATGTTGTCTGTACTCTACACCACAGACGTACTTTCAAAACCCAGAGAGAGCGGGAATGCGTTATCTGTACTCTACACCACACACGTACCTTCAAAACCCACAGGGCGGGAATGCGTTATCTGCACTCTACACCACTGATGTACCTTCAAACCCCACAGAGAGCGGGAAAACGTTGCCTGTACTCTACACCACAGACGTACCTTCAAACCCCACAGAGCGGGAATACGTTGTCTGTACTCTACACCACAGACATACCTTCAAAACCCACAGAGAGTGGGAATACGTTACATGAACTCTACACCACAGACGTACCTTGAAAACCCAGAGAGAGTGGGAATACGTTATCTGTACTCTACACCACAGACGTACCTTCAAAACCCACAGAACGGGAATACTTTATCTGTACACCAGACGTACCTTCAAAACCCACAGAGCGGGAATACGTTATCTGCACACCACAGATGTACCTTCCAAACCCATAGAGCGGGAATATGTTATCTGTACTCTACACCACAGACGTACCTTCAAAACCCACAGGGCGGGAATACTTTATCTGTACACCACAGATGTAGCTTAAAAACCCACAGAGAGCGGGAATGCGTTATCTGCACTCTACACCACAGATGTACCTTCAAACCCCACAGAGAGCGGGAAAAGGTTGCCTGTACTCTACACCACAGATGTACCTTCAAACCCCACAGAGCGGGAATACATTGTCTGTACTCTACACCACAGACTTACCTTCAAAACCCACAGAGAGCGGGAATACGTTATCTGTACTCTACACCACAGACGTACCTTCAAAACCCACAGGGAGCGGGAATATGTTATCTGTACTCTACACCACAGAAGTACCTTCAAAACCCACAGGGCGGGAATACTTTATCTGTACACCACAGATGTAGCTTAAAAACCCACAGGGAGCGGGAATGCATTATCTGCACTCTACACCACAGATGTACCTTCAAACCCCACAGAGAGCGGGAAAACGTTGCCTGTACTCTACACCACAGACGTACCTTCAAACCCCACAGAGTGGGAATACGTTGTCTGTACTCTACACCACAGACGTACCTTCAAAACCCAGAGAGAGCGGGAATACGTTATCTGTACTCTACACCACAGACGTACCTTCAAAACCCACAGAGAGCGGGAACACATTATCTGTACTGTACACCACAGACGTACCTTCAAACCCCACAGAGAGCGGGAAGAGTCCTAGGATCATCCATGGCTGGACGTGATAGATCATGTCAAGGGGGTTGCTTAATCCTGTAAAATATCCCTAAATTACTCTTCAATGCCAGCTATATATATGCAAGTATGCTTGGGGTTTTATGTTGTATGTCATAAGATGACAAGGAGTCATTAGATATGAGTACATATACAGTGTATTCTGTGTTGTCAAAGCATCGTGACAAAGACACCAGATATGACACTCCATCCAGTCACATTATACTGACACTGGGATAACCAGTCAGGTTTCCTTGCTCTAACCTCTATGTTGAGCACCAAGCTAGGCACTAGTAACAGTTTTAGGAAAAAATCAATGTCAACTTTCTAAACTTAAAAATAAATGTCTTACATATTCACATTATTCAGCATCAGTATTAAAAGTATTGTTAATTATTTATTAAATACACTCATGCAATAAATGTTGTCCATTATGTTGTGTTCCATTTTACATGTATTTTATTTTCCTATTTAACATCAATCCTGTAACTGGGTTCAAAGAAATGAATGTTTCAATAAATTCAATAAAACCCGAAACCAGCAAATTTATCACTCAGATCCCAGGAGGATCTGCATACAAATGGTAATTTTTGATGTGTTTGCCTGTACCACCTAGCACAATTACAGCCTTCATTGACATTACCAAGTTCCTTTTTCTGAGTGACCATTTGGGCCAATGTCCAGCGCAGTCCTGACAGCAGAGAGGCAGAGATCACCATAAGAAACCCCTCCAGGTTGAACTGTGTGGACTGATAAGTGAACAGGAAGAGGCCCACTGAGATGAACGCAACCACGAACACAAGGGAAAAACGCTGGAACATAAACATCACCATGAGAAGCCCCCCAAAGATGAACTGTGTGGACTGAAATGCGAACAGGAAGACATGTGCCTACTGAGATAAAAAGAACCATGAAAACCAGGAAAAAACAATGACACACAGGGAAGGCAGGTGCAGATTAACAGTACCACAGAGAAACAATGACACACAGGGAAGACAGGTGCAGATTAACAGTACCACAGGGAACCAATGACATATAGGTAAGACAGGTGGAGATTAACAGTAAGACAGAGAAACAATGACACACAGGGAAGACAGGTGGAGATTACCAGTAATGCAGAGAAACAATGACACACAGGGAAGACAGGTGGAGATTAACAGTAACGCAGAGAAACAATGACACACAGGGAAGACAGGTGCAGATTAACAGTAAGACAGAGAAACAATGACACACAGGGAAGACAGGTGGAGATTACCAGTAACGCAGAGAAACAATGACATACAGGGAAGACAGGAGCAGATTAACAGTAAGACAGAGAAACAATGACACACAGGGAAGACAGGTGGAGATTACCAGTAACGCAGAGAAACAATGACACACAGGGAAGACAGGTGGAGATTAACAGTAAGACAGAGAAACAATGACACACAGGGAAGACAGGTGCAGACTAACAGTGCCACAGAGAAACAATGACACACAGGGAAGACAGGTGGAGATTACCAGTAACGCAGAGAAACAATGACACACAGGGAAGACAGGTGCAGATTAACAGTAAGACAGAGAAACAATGACACACATGGAAGACAGGTGCAGACTAACAGTAAGACAGAGAAACAATGACACACAGGGAAGACAGGTGGAGATTACCAGTAAGACAGAGAAACAATGACATACAGGGAAGACAGGTGCAGATTACCAGTAACGCAGAGAAACAATGACACACAGGGAAGACAGGTGGTGATTAACAGTAAGACAGAGAAACAATGACACACAGGGAAGACAGGTAGAGACTAACAGTAAGACAGAGAAACAATGACACACAGGGAAGACAGGTAGAGACTAACAGTAAGACAGAGAAACAATGACACACAGGGAAGACAGGTGGAGATTAACAGTAACGCAGAGAAACAATGACACACAGGGAAGACAGGTGCAGATTACCAGTAAGACAGAGAAACAATGACACACAGGTAAGACAAGTGCAGATTAACAGTACCACAAGGAACGATGACACACAGGGAAGAGAAGTAGGGATTAACAGTGCCACAGAAAACAATGACACACATGGAAGACAGGTGCAGATTAACAGTGCCACAGAGAAACAATGACACACAGGGAAGACAGGTGCAGATTAACAGTACCACAGAGAAACAATGACACACAGGGAAGACAGGTGCAGATTAACAGTACCACAGGGAACCAATGACATATAGGTAAGACAGGTGGAGACTAAGAGTAAGACAGAGAAACAATGACACACAGGGAAGGCAAGTGGAGATTACCAGTAACGCAGAGAAACAATGACACACAGGGAAGACAGGTGGAGATTAACAGTAAGACAGAGAAACAATGACACACAGGGAAGACAGGTAGAGACTAACAGTAAGACAGAGAAACAATGACACACAGGGAAGACAGGTGGAGATTACCAGTAACGCAGAGAAACAATGACACACAGGGAAGACAGGTGGAGATTACCAGTAACGCAGAGAAACAATGACATACAGGGAAGACAGGTGGAGATTACCAGTAACGCAGAGAAACAATGACATACAGGGAAGACAGGAGCAGATTAACAGTAAGACAGAGAAACAATGACACACAGGGAAGACAGGTAGAGATTACCAGTAACGCAGAGAAACAATGACACACAGGGAAGACAGGTGGAGATTAACAGTAAGACAGAGAAACAATGACACACAGGGAAGACAGGTGGAGATTACCAGTAAGACAGAGAAACAATGACACACAGGGAAGACAGGTGGAGATTACCAGTAACGCAGAGAAACAATGACATACAGGGAAGACAGGTGGTGATTAACAGTAAGACAGAGAAACAATGACACACAGGGAAGACAGGTAGAGACTAACAGTAAGACAGAGAAACAATGACACACAGGGAAGACAGGTGGAGATTACCAGTAACGCAGAGAAACAATGACATACAGGGAAGACAGGAGCAGATTAACAGTAAGACAGAGAAACAATGACACACAGGGAAGACAGGTAGAGATTACCAGTAACGCAGAGAAACAATGACACACAGGGAAGACAGGTGGAGATTAACAGTAAGACAGAGAAACAATGACACACAGGGAAGACAGGTAGAGATTACCAGTAACGCAGAGAAACAATGACACACAGGGAAGACAGGAGCAGATTAACAGTAAGACAGAGAAACAATGACACACAGGGAAGACAGGTGGAGATTACCAGTAACGCAGAGAAACAATGACATACAGGGAAGACAGGTGGTGATTAACAGTAAGACAGAGAAACAATGACACACAGGGAAGACAGGTGGAGATTACCAGTAACGCAGAGAAACAATGACACACAGGGAAGACAGGTGGAGATTACCAGTAATGCAGAGAAACAATGACACACAGGGAAGACAGGTGGTGATTAACAGTAAGACAGAGAAACAATGACACACAGGGAAGACAGGTAGAGACTAACAGTAAGACAGAGAAACAATGACACACAGGGAAGACAGGTGGAGATTACCAGTAACGCAGAGAAACAATGACATACAGGGAAGACAGGAGCAGATTAACAGTAAGACAGAGAAACAATGACACACAGGGAAGACAGGTGGAGATTACCAGTAACGCAGAGAAACAATGACACACAGGGAAGACAGGTGGTGATTAACAGTAAGACAGAGAAACAATGACACACAGGGAAGACAGGTAGAGACTAACAGTAAGACAGAGAAACAATGACACACAGGGAAGACAGGTGGAGATTAACAGTAACGCAGAGAAACAATGACACACAGGGAAGACAGGTGCAGATTACCAGTAAGACAGAGAAACAATGACACACAGGGAAGACAGGTGGAGATTAACAGTACCACAGAGAAACAATGACACACAGGGAAGACAGGTGCAGATTAACAGTAAGACAGACAAACAATGACACACAGGGAAGACAGGTGGAGATTACCAGTAAGACAGAGAAACAATGACACACAGGGAAGACAGGTGCAGATTAACAGTAAGACAGACAAACAATGACACACAGGGAAGACAGGTAGAGACTAACAGTAAGACAGACAAACAATGACACACAGGGAAGACAGGTGGAGATTACCAGTAACGCAGAGAAACAATGACACACAGGGAAGACAGGTGGAGATTAACAGTAAGACAGAGAAACAATGACACACAGGGAAGACAGGTGGAGATTACCAGTAACGCAGAGAAACAATGACACACAGGGAAGACAGGTGGAGATTACCAGTAACGCAGAGAAACAATGACACACAGGGAAGACAGGTGGAGATTACCAGTAACGCAGAGAAACAATGACACACAGGGAAGACAGGTGGAGATTAACAGTAAGACAGAGAAACAATGACACACAGGGAAGACAGGTGGAGATTACCAGTAACGCAGAGAAACAATGACACACAGGGAAGACAGGTGCAGATTACCAGTAACGCAGAGAAACAATGACACACAGGGAAGACAGGTGCAGATTAACAGTAAGACAGAGAAACAATGACACACAGGGAAGACAGGTGGAGATTACCAGTAACGCAGAGAAACAATGACACACAGGGAAGACAGGTGGAGATTAACAGTAAGACAGAGAAACAATGACACACAGGGAAGACAGGTGGAGATTAACAGTAACGCAGAGAAACAATGACACACAGGGAAGACAGGTGGAGATTAACAGTAAGACAGAGAAACAATGACACACAGGGAAGACAGGTGGAGATTACCAGTAACGCAGAGAAACAATGACACACAGGGAAGACAGGTGGAGATTAACAGTAAGACAGAGAAACAATGACACACATGGAAGACAGGTGGAGATTACCAGTAACGCAGAGAAACAATGACACACAGGGAAGACAGGTGGAGATTAACAGTAAGACAGAGAAACAATGACACACAGGGAAGACAGGTAGAGACTAACAGTAAGACAGAGAAACAATGACACACAGGGAAGACAGGTGGAGATTACCAGTAACGCAGAGAAACAATGACACACAGGGAAGACAGGTGGAGATTAACAGTAAGACAGAGAAACAATGACACACAGGGAAGACAGGTGGAGATTACCAGTAAGACAGAGAAACAATGACACACAGGGAAGACAGGTGGAGATTACCAGTAACGCAGAGAAACAATGACACACAGGGAAGACAGGTGGAGATTAACAGTAAGACAGAGAAACAATGACACACAGGGAAGACAGGTGCAGATTAACAGTAAGACAGAGAAACAATGACACACAGGGAAGACAGGTGGAGATTACCAGTAACGCAGAGAAACAATGACACACAGGGAAGACAGGTGGAGATTAACAGTAAGACAGAGAAACAATGACACACAGGGAAGACAGGTGGAGATTAACAGTAACGCAGAGAAACAATGACACACAGGGAAGACAGGTGGAGATTAACAGTAAGACAGAGAAACAATGACACACAGGGAAGACAGGTGGAGATTACCAGTAACGCAGAGAAACAATGACACACAGGGAAGACAGGTGGAGATTAACAGTAAGACAGAGAAACAATGACACACATGGAAGACAGGTGGAGATTACCAGTAACGCAGAGAAACAATGACACACAGGGAAGACAGGTGGAGATTAACAGTAAGACAGAGAAACAATGACACACAGGGAAGACAGGTAGAGACTAACAGTAAGACAGAGAAACAATGACACACAGGGAAGACAGGTGGAGATTACCAGTAACGCAGAGAAACAATGACACACAGGGAAGACAGGTGGAGATTAACAGTAAGACAGAGAAACAATGACACACAGGGAAGACAGGTGGAGATTACCAGTAACGCAGAGAAACAATGACACACAGGGAAGACAGGTGGAGATGTCCCTAAAAAATGTCCCTAAATGTAAAGGTCCATGCATAGAACAAACATGGACATACATGGTTGCTGGACATACATGTGTACCTCATGTACACCTCACATGTGTGAGGTAAAGACAGGGTGTACAAGGGACGTACGCCTCATCTGCACCTCAGTGTAAGGTAAAGATGGGGTGTATAAGGGACATACACCTCAGTTTGAGGTAAAGACGGGGTGTATAGGGGACATATGCCTCATGTACACCTCAGCGTGAGGTAAAGATGGGTTGTACAAGGGACGTACGCCTCATGTACACCTCAGTGTGAGGTAAAGATGGGGTGTATAAGGGACGTATGCCTCATGTACATCTCAGTGTGAGGTAAAGATGGGTGAATTAGGGACGTACGTCTAATGTACACCTCAGTGTGAGGTAAAGATGGGGTGTATAAGGGGCGTACACCTCAGTGTGAGATAAAGACGGGTGAATTAGGGACGTACACCCCATGTACACCTCTGTGTGAGGTAAAGATGGGGTGTACAAGGGACGTACGCCTCATGTACACCTCAGTGTGAGGTAAAGATGGGGTGTATAAGGGACGTATGCCTCATGTACATCTCAGTGTGAGGTAAAGATGGGGTGTATAAGGGACGTATGCCTCATGTACACCTCAGTGTGAGGTACAGATGGGGTGTATAAGGGACGTACGCCTCATGTACACCTCTGTGTGAGGTAAAGATGGGGTGTACAAGGGACGTACGCCTCATGTACACCTCAGTGTGAGGTAAAGATGGGGTGTATAAGGGACGTACGCCTCATGTACACCTCAGTGTGAGGTAAAGATGGGGTGTATAAGGGACGTATGCCTCATGTACACCTCAGTGTGTGGTAAAGATGGGTGAATTAGGGACGTACGCCTCATGTACACCTCAGCGTGAGGTAAAGATGGGGTGTACAAGGGACGTACGCCTCATGTACACCTCAGTGTGAGGTAAAGATGGGGTGTATAAGGGACGTATGCCTCATGTACATCTCAGTGTGAGGTAAAGATGGGTGAATTAGGGACGTACGTCTAATGTACACCTCAGTGTGAGGTAAAGATGGGGTGTATAAGGGGCGTACACCTCGTACACCTCAGTGTGAGGTAAAGACGGGTGAATTAGGGACGTACGCCCCATGTACACCTCTGTGTGAGGTAAAGATGGGGTGTATAGAAGACGTACACCTCGTACATCTCAGTGTGAGGGAAAGATGGGGTGTACAAGGGACATACACCTCATGTACACCTCAGTGCGAGGTACAGATGGGGTGTATAAGGGACGTACGCCTCATGTACACCTCAGTGGGAGGTAAAGATGGGGTGTATAAGGGACGTACGCCTCATGTACACCTCAGTGTGAGGTACAGACGGGGTGTATAAGGGACGTCCGCCTCATGTACACCTCAGTGTGAGGTAAAGACGGGTGTATAAGGGACGTACGCCTTATGTACACCTCAGTGTGAGGTACAGATGGGGTGTATAAGGGACGTACGCCTCATGTACACCTCAGTGTGAGGTAAAGATGGGGTGTATAAGGGACGTCCGCCTCATGTACACCTCAGTGTGAGGTACAGATGGGGTGTATAAGGGACGTACGCCTCATGTACACCTCAGTGTGAGGTAAAGACGGGTGTATAAGGGACGTACGCCTTATGTACACCTCAGTGTGAGTTAAAGACGGGTGTATAAGGGACGTACGCCTTATGTACACCTCAGTGTGAGGTACAGATGGGGTGTATAAGGGACGTCCACCTCATGTACACCTCAGTGTGAGGTACAGATGGGGTGTATAAGGGACGTACGCCTCATGTACACCTCAGTGTGAGCTAAAGACGGGTGTATAAGGGACGTACGCCTCATGTACACCTCAGTGTGAGGTAAAGACGGGTGTATAAGGACGTACGCCTTATGTACACCTCAGTGTGCGGTAAAGACGGGTGTATAAGGGACGTACGCCTTATGTACACCTCAGTGTGAGGTAAAGACGGGTGTATAAGGGACGTACGCCTTATGTACACCTCAGTGTGAGGTGAAGACGGGTGTATAAGTTGCTTGTTTTCCTGCCCACTCATGTATGGGACCCCTATAAGAATGGATCATGGTTGACTACTTCATGGTCTGATCATTGAATTAACAATGGTGAATTACAATATGAACGAAACACCTGTAGACAGTCTTCCCATTTACTACAGAGCACGTGTCCACATTGACAGGAACATGACATAAATCTGACAGCTGAGTGTCAACGAGGAGGGTGTCGGGGATACTCCCTTTTTAGATTAATTTAAAAATTATAGTTTGTAACATTACCACTAGTATTTTCAGAAAAAGTTAGAAGTACATGTACTTACATTCAGGAGTATATGTCATTAAATTAGCTAAACCGGGCTTTAAACTTTTATTATGTTCCAGAAGACCTTGAGAGAAAATCGATCCCTGTGTACACACGTGTTGTTGTGGAAGGCAGCACGAATTTGACAGAAAGTATACAAACAATGTTTGCCCAGAAAACAAAATTCGAGTGATTAGATCCAACTGAAAATATGAAGGCCTGATTTCCCAGTTCCCCAACAAGAATACAAACCATATAGATTTCATCTGGCACCTGCAGGTCTGGGACATGGGGGGGGGTCTGGAAAGTCATTTCTAGATCATACATATATGTTCTGCGTCCTAATAGATGACAAATTCTCATGTGTGTTTATCTACTTATCACTCTAAATGGAAACCTCACTAAGATCATCCCGACTTCAGTTAAAATAAAGTATCTTGACAACCTCTTCAGCTAAACGTTAGTGAGACAAAATTGCAAAATGCATATGGATTACAATATGAGATAATGTACAAGTACCTCAGATACCCCTCAGCTACTTGACAAAAATCAACACTAAGAAGATATACCTCAGATACATCTGAGCCATTTTGAAAGTTTTAATTAAGAGATCAGTTTCACACATTTTACTTCAAAACAAAATAGAGATTACAAAATTACATATGTTTGTGTGCCACAAATAAAAATCATCTGAGATTTACAGATAGGCCTACATGAAACAAAGAATTGCACTTGAAAAATTACAACTTGATCTATAATTTATACATGCCAATATCTACGTGTTTTGAGCTTGTTTTCTATCAAAACAAAAGTGCAAAACTGTGTGTTAAATGTGAGTTACACCCATGTACATCTACCTTGCCAATAAGCATTTACCTCAGCTACACCTCAGCTGCAAAACTGGCATTACCGATACTTCTGATACACCTTCAGTACACATGTACAAGTATCTGACATACACCTGAAGTAAATGTCATATTGGACATGATACACCTCAACAGAACACCTCTGAGGTAGCTCCACTATACCTTATCAGGGTAACGCTGGAATACACACAATGAAACAGAACCACAGATAATAAACAGTGCAGAAAAATGGTTACATGACATCTACAGCACATATTGCTGTAACGATGTCTATAAATGATAATCAAGATTTACTGCAAGTTTCTGATACGAGTAATGATGTAAACATTACAGTCAACCAAATTTCTTATGTCCCGTTCATAAACAATGAACCAAGTCACAAGGAAACAATTACTTACAAATTTTTCAAGGCGAAGAACAATCGCAAAAAATAAAATGAAGAGTACAGCTGAAGACTTGGTCATTGTGTAGCTACAAAATAAACAAAGTTTGGAAGTTTTTAACAAAACACGTATAGACAAATTGCATAATAACACACTGGAAGTGTATGAACTTGAAAGATATTAAAATTTAATTGCAGAAAAAAACATTAAATCATCATTTGGAGCCAACCATCAACACTCAAATTGTTTTCAAAGAAGCAAAGGGCTTTTGACTTAATAACCATGTAAAATTCACACCAGATTTTTGGAAATTGTGAATACATAACTACAGACTGAAAAGGGAAGGAAAACGTAGCTTCAGTAGAAAATCTTTAGTGTATCTAAACATATTTTATTTATTTATTTGATTGGTGTTTTACGCTGTACTCAAAAATATTTCACTTATACGACGGCGACCAGCATTATGGTGGGAAAATAACGGGCAGAGCCCACGGGAAACCCACGACCATATGCAGGTTGCTGGCAGGCTTTCCCACTTACTATCTAAAAATACAATGAGTTCCTGTGCACCAAACAGCAAATCTAACATCAAAATCAGTTTTACGCCAGAGCAAGGTTTTGTGTGGTGACACTATGGTCCATACTGTCCACCTTACATTTAATTCAGTAGTAAAAAACACAAAAACAAAAAAGTGTTTTCACACACAGTTTTTTATTCATCTCTTGAACGAGGCAGAAATCTGGGAGGGTATGAAAAAGAGACAACTTACAGTGATACTGTGATGAACTCCCAGCTCCAGTTAGACAACCCAATATCCAGGGCGCTGACTATACCTGTCAATACACCACACATACGTTAGACAACCCAATATCCAGGGCACTGACTATACCAGTCAATGCACCACACATACGTTAGACAACCCAATATCCAGGGCGCTGACTACACCTGTCAATACCCCACACATACGTCAGACAACCCAATATCCAGGGCAATGACTATACCAGTCAATGCACCACACATACGTTAGACAACCCAATATCCACGGCACTGACTATACCTGTCAATACACCAAACATATGTTAGACAACCCAATATCCAGGGCGCTGACTATACCAGTCAATGCACCACACATACGTTAGACAACCCAATATCCAGGGCGCTGACTATACCTGTCAATACCCCACACATACGTTAGACAACCCAATATTCAGGGCGCTGACTATACCCGTCAATGCACCACACATACGTTAGACAACCCAATATCCAGGGCGCTGACTATACAAGTCAATGCACCACACATACGTTAGACAACCCAATATCCACGGCACTGACTATACCTGTCAATACACCAAACATACGTTAGACAACCCAATATCCAGGGCGCTGACTATACCAGTCAATGCACCACACATACGTTACACAACCCAATATCCAGGGGGCTGACTAACCCTGTCAATACACCAGACATACTTTAAACAACCCAAAATCCAGGGCCCTGACTATACCTGTCAATACACCAGACATACGCTAGACAGCCCAATATCCAGGGCACTGACTACACCTGTCAATACACCACATATACGTTAAATGACCCAATATACAGGGCGCTGACTATACCCGTCAATACACCAGACATACGTTAGACAACCCAATATTCAGGGCGCTGAGTATACCTGTCAATACACCAGACATAAGTTAGACAGCCCAATATCCAGGGCACTGCTTACACCTGTCAATAGACCACATATACGTTAAATGACCCAATATCCAGGGCGCTGACTACACCTGTCAATACACCAGACATACGTTAGACAGCCCAATATCCAGGGCGCTGAGTATACCTGTCAATACAACACACACACATTAGACAGCCCAATGTCCAGGGCGCTGACTATACCAGACATTACTTATGTCAATCCTATCTCTTGCTCTCACTTGTAATAGAGGGCTATGCATGTGTGGTTAGTCCAAAGGGCCATAACCCTGAGTGTGGGAAGTTGGCCAGTAGAGGGCTCAGGGGAAGAGAGGAGCATGGGAGAGGGAGAGGATGACCAGCAGTTTTTATGTGTGTATGGTGGTGGCCACATGTGTTTTGTAGTGTCTTGTAAAGGAAGTCTTTTGTGGTGAATACAAGGATTACATGAACCCGTACTGGATGTGTTGTTGACTCTTTTCAACTTAGACAGCCCAATATCCACGGCCCTGATATCACCTGGAAAATTCACCTGCCATACCTTAGGCAACCCAATATGTACGGCCCTGACTACACCTGTCCATACACCAGA
Organism: Liolophura sinensis; assembly: GCF_032854445.1. Taxonomy (NCBI): domain Eukaryota; kingdom Metazoa; phylum Mollusca; class Polyplacophora; order Chitonida; family Chitonidae; genus Liolophura; species Liolophura sinensis. The sequence continues at coordinate 329,441 of NC_088303.1, read as the reverse complement.
CAAACCTTAGGCAACCCAATATGCACGGCCCTGATATCACCTGTCCATACACCAGACATACCTTAGACAACACAATATGCATGGCCCTGACTACACCTGTCCATACACCAGACATACCTTAGACAACACAATATGCATGGCCCTGACTACACCTGTCCATACACCAGACATACCTTAGACAACACAATATGCATGGCCCTGACTACACCTGTCCATACACCAGACAAACCTTAGGCAACCCAATATGCACGGCCCTGACTACACCTGTCCATACACCAGACAAACCTTAGACAACACAATATTCACGACCCTGACTACACCTGTCCATACACCAGACATACCTTAGACAACACAATATTCACGACCCTGACTACACCTGTCCATACAAACTATGACCTATGGCAATATATACAGGTACAAATACGCAATTGATCAACATTTGAAACTCACATAAACACAGATTACCTTTACATAGCATAAATCAGCAAGACATGGGTAATCTTGATTCCTACGGTGTTAGAAAACAGACTGTGGACCAGCTCCTGTACCTTGTTTATATACAGAGGATTTTGCACAATGAAGACAGAATACTATAAATCTGGAAAACCTGAACCCAGGAAATGTGAAACCCATGATTTTGTTAATATGAACATGTTTAAGCAATGTACTTGTTTATTTATTTGATTGGTGCTTTACGCCGTACTGAAAAATATTTCACTTATATTAAAACGGCCAGCATTATGGTGACAGGAAACCGGGCAGAGCTCGGAGGTAGCCCAAGACCATCTTCAGGTTGCTGAGAGACCTTCACATGAATGACCAGAGAGGCAACATTTTTAGCTGTACACCTTCACAGACTTGTGATTATATCACAAATGTGAAATCCATGCGGTGCTGTCATATAGCGAGACATCAAACATCACATCTCAACTTTTGTTTATTTACAAATTTAACTGGGGCCATACTCATTGGTCAAGAGTTGACTGGCTGCAGGAATTGTATTTCTGTTGTCTGTCTGGCTGTGGTATGCGTAATTCTGTTACCTGAATTTACAAATTTAATTGGGGCCATACTCATTTGTCAAGAGTTGACTGGCTGCGGTAGGTGTAATTCTGTTGTCTGCCTGACTGTGGAATGTGTAATTCTGTGGTCTGACCGGCTGCAGTAAGTGTAATTCTGTTGTGTGACTAGCTGTGGTACATGTAATTCTGTTGTCTGACTAGCTGCACTATATGTAATTATGCTGTCTGACTGGCTGTGGTACGGGTCATTCTGTTGTCTCACTGGCTGTGGTCAGTGTAATTCTGTTGTCTGACTGACTGCAGTAAATGTAATTCTTTTGTCTGACTGGGTACAGTATGTGTACTTCTGTTGTCTGACTGACTGTAGTAAATGTAATTCTTTTGTCTGACTGGCTGCGGTAAGTGTCATTCTTTGTCTGATTGGGTATAGTATGTGTACTTCTGTTGTCTGACTGGCTGCAGTATGTGTAATTATGTTGTCTGACTGGCTGGGTTATGTGTAATTATGTTGTCTGACTGAGTGCGGTAAGTGTCATTCGATGTCTGACTGGCTACAGTATGTGTACCTCTGTTGCCTGATTGGCTGCATTAAGTGTAATTCTGTTGTCTGGCTGGGTTATGTGTAATTCTGTTGTCTGACTGACTGCGGTAAGTGTCATTCGTTGTCTGACTGGCTATAGTATGTGTACTTCTGTTGCCTGACTGGCTGCAGTAAGTGTAATTCGGTTGTCTGGCTGGGTTATGTGTAATTCTGTCATCTGACAGCCTGCGGTATGTGCAATTATGTTGTCTGACTGGCTGCGGTAGGTGTAATTCTGTTGTCTGACTGGCTGCAATATGTGTAATTCTGTTGTCTGACTGACTGCAGTACGTGTCATTCTGTTGTCTAACTGGCTGCGGTAAGTGTCATTCGTTGTCTGACTGGCTACAGTATGTCTACTTCTGTTGTCTGACTGGCTGCAGTAAGTGTAAAAATTCTGTTGTCTGGCTGGGATATGTGTAATTCTGTTGTGTGACTGGCTATTGTCCCTGTAATACTGTTGTATAAACGGCTGCAGTAGGTGTAATTCTGTTGTCTGACAGGCTACGGTATATGTAATCCTGTTGTCTGACTGGCTATGGTAGGTGTAATTCTGTTGTCTGACTGACTGCGGTACGTGTAATTATGTTGCCTAACTGGCTGCGGTATGTGTAATTCTGTTGTCTGACTGGCTATGGTAGGTGTAATTCTGTTGTCTGACTGACTGCGGTACGTGTAATTATGTTGCCTAACTGGCTGCGGAATGTGTAATTCTGTTGTCTGACTGGCTGTGGTAGGTGTTATTATGTTGCCTAACTGGCTGTGGTAGGTGTAATTATGTTGTCTGACAGGCTGCGGTAGGTGTAATTCCGTTGTCTGGCTAGCTATGGTAAGTGTCAATCTTTTGTCCAATGATTGTCGGCGATGACCCCTTTAGGTGGATCAGTTTGATGTGATTTGACTGGTGTTTTACGCCGTATTGAAGAATATTTCACTTATACGACGGCTGATGGTTGATGGAAATGGGGCCCAGGGGAAACCCAGGACCATCCCCAGGTTGTAGGCTGACCTTCCCACTTACAGCCGAAGAGGAAGCCATCATGTAGGTGGATCGAGGAAGATACCACATTTATACGCACATGTGTATGAATCATGTTCAAAGTAATCTTTAGCTGGAGAAAACTCACCAGTGGGAGCTATTTTCTTAATATATTCTCCCCAGGGTAGCGTGACTCTCTCTGTCTTTGATTTACATTCTAACAGCACACGGACTACTCCCGCCAACATGAACTTCACCACCAGGTGGGTCATAGTGATGGAGAGAGGAAAGGTAAAGTGCTGAAAAAATACAGGGTAGAATATGCCATAAAACAGTGGGCTAGATGGTACATGGAAGTAACGGTGACACACAAACCATGAAAGGTACTGTACATGCCACACCAACACGAGTAGCTGTACATGCCACTCAGACAGGAGCAGCTGTACATCCCACTCGGACACAAGCAGCTGTACATCCCACTCGGACACGAGTAGCTGTACATGCCACTTAGACGCGAGTAGCTGTACATGCCACTCAGACGCAAGCAGATGTACATGCCACTCGGACACGAGCAGATGTACATGCCACTCACATGAGTAGCTGTATGTGCCACTTGGACATGAGCAGCTGTACATGCCACTCAGACAGGAGCAGCTGTACATGCCACTCAGACACGAGCTGCTGTACATGTCACTCATACACGAACAGATGTACATGCCACTCAGACACGAGCAGCAGTACATGCCACTCAGACAGGAGCAGCTGTACATGCCACTCAGACACGAGCTGCTGTACATGTCACTCATACACAAACAGATGTACATGCCACTCAGACACGAGCAGCAGTACATGCCACTCAGACACGAGCAGCAGTACATGCCACTCAGACACGAGCAGCTGTACATGTCACTCAGACACGAACAGCTGTGCATGCCACTCACACACAATCAGCTGTACAAGGCACTCACACACAATCAGCTGTACAAGGCACTAACACACAAGCAGCGTACACGAGCAGCGTACACAAGCAGCGCACACGAGCATCGCACATGAGCAAGATACACGGCCAGGGTACATGAGCTGGGTGGGGGGGGGGGGGGGGGGGTAGGGGCATAGGGTAGAGTCAGGGGGGGGGGGGACTCACGATCATCAGCAAGTTTATGGCGGACCTTCCCACTCACGGGGGGACAGGAAACTAGGATGAACTCACAGCAACCGCGTTCATGGGAGGCTCCTGAATCATCGGGTCACTGACATGCTAACCCTCTGAGCAAACCCTTAGCTGCAGATTTCCATGCCTTTTTGGTGGTATTTAATGAACATTAGACTGCACAAATGATGGCCTCCCAATTTGTCCTCGTCTGCTTACTGTCAACAAAGCCCCCAATACACAGGGTAGGCCGAGGAATCTACATACTCTGTCCACAGATCTGTATTGGAATGAGCCTCATTAGTCAGGTGGCCAGAAAAAGCCTTGGCCAATACGTGGAGATACAGCTGTACTTACATGTATAAATCTCTGGTTATAGAAGGTGAGACCAATGGAGAAGCTGTAATACAGGATGATGAGGATGAGAGTTTTCAGGGCCGAGAGGACGAACTCACAGCTACACACTGACCGCTTCACCTCCTTGACCCGTGGCCGCACCACTGACTCGGACAGCGTCCGCAGCTGTCGGAGGGTTCTTGAGTGGCCCATTATACCACCGGCTGTTCTCTCTAGGCCTTCACATCACGCTCAAATTCACAATCTCAAGAGCTAAAGAGAAGAAGAGTAATTGATGCTGTAAATAACTGGGCATTAGATGCACTTCAGTCTGGGTTTTCCCTATGAAGAGTGGTCATGTACAAATCATACTGGCCTCTGTCATGTAAGTGACATTTTCTTGAGTATGGCATAACATATTAAGCAAATAAATAAATATTACATATTTACAGAAACCAGTCTTTTCAATGCCATGCCATTCGGTATGACTGAGCTAACAAAGACATCATCTCCCTCATAGGGGCCTCCGTGGCTCAGTTGGTTAGCGCAATAGCGCAGTGTAATGACCCAGGAGTATCTCACCAATGCGGTCGCTGTGAGTTCAAGTCCAGCTCATGGTGGCTTCCTGTCCGGCCGTACGTGGGAAGGTCTGCCAGTAACCTGCAGATTGTTGTGGGTTTCCCCAGGGCTTTGCCCGGTTTCCACCCACCATAATGCTGGCTGCTGTCATATAAGTGAAATATTCTTGAGAAATTTAATTAATTTATTTAATTGGTGTTTTATGCCGTACTCAAGAATACTTCACTTATACGATAGCGACAGTCATTATGGTGGAAAACAGGGCAAACCTACGACCATCCACAGGTTGCTGGCAGACCTTTCCAGGTAGCCAGCATGAGCTCACAACAACCGTACTGGTGAGAGGCTTTTGGGTTATTGCACTGTGCTGGTGTGCTAATCACCTCAGCCACAGAGGCCCCCTCTTTTTCTTTTTGATGCACAACGGCTTTTGTTCAATACTGACAATTAATATTTTAATAGTAGTTTTTATACATTTGGTTTCCTACTGATATTCACTTATTTTAATAGTCTAAATATACATCCCAGCATGCAGATTTATGTATCTCTACATTCTGTCCATATATATATATGGACAGTAGGGATTAAAAGTATGGAATATGGAATATAACAGAACATAGAAAGTTAAGAAGGCGTTATATTATTTTTTTTTCCTATGTAAATTCTCCTCACCAGGGGATCTTTCTCTACTTCTTCAATATCACTACTGATTTTCCCACAGTACATAGAGGCCCTATAGGCCTAGCCAAGCCTTAAATGCACTGGCTAGTACTGAAAGCCAAGTAACAAGTTAGCAAGAAGGCTGGTTGCTAATCCAACTACAGCTGGCTTAACCACATGCAGCCTTACATGTATGTCAGGAGGTTTGTGAAGCTGACAGCAGATTTAACAATGTACTACCCTACCAAGCTGCTAGATCAGCTTCACACTCTCCTGCAATGATCTGAGATGTGCTCGCTATTCTACCTTAACAGCAGCCTTAAATCGTAAGTACTAAACCTTGACCTTGTAGATTTATGCATCGATGAACAGATAAATCATGTCTGCATACAACTGTAGCTTCAGTTTTATGTTTCTGACCAACAGGTAGAGTAATTCCTTGGTGTTTTGACAAAACATTTTCACTTCAGTGTAATTCCGCCATGTTTGGACTAAATTTCATGCAATAATAAATTTCATGTCACGTGACATCAAAGCCCTGTCTTAGTGTCATGTTGTTTTCTTTATGGGGCATCCCTGACCTTTAGCCAAGGGTCACACGCAGTATTGGAGAAATGTCAGAAGAGCCATATGTTGAGTGAGAACTGTATTAATTGCGGCTATCATTTTGCCACAGCAAGGGGAGATGTCCAAAGATTTTCGAAAAATGAAAGGAACTGAGAGATGTTCTAACTTATTCGTAGCCTTTGCGGTCGTAGTGAACTGAATATGCATCTGGGCAACATGGGAGCTATTTATTAGCTAACAGCTTATGACCTTTCCAGAAGGAATACCCCTGTCACCTGACAGCGAGTACGACAGCCAAAAATGGCGTCCAACACATCAACGTGGAGGCAACTTGTGCTTTTTGATTTGCCTCAACGACTTATGATTTTGTTGTACATATTGGAGTAGGGATCGTGTGTTTGTTTTGAAGCACCCCTTTACGTGTTGTGTCTTCACAGAAACCAGTTTTACGCAGGCTAGGACAAAATAACATCGTTAAAAACTTAATGTTCTGCAACCCATACTCACAGAACATGTTGGACATCTTGTGTGAAGTCAGTGTGGATCGGTCTACTCAGCACGTCAGTGCATCGCTAGATCAGTGGAGCCACATTCATGCAGCTACATTTTGCATCGCAACCTTGCTCAAAGATCGCAAACTGGATTATACTGAGAGACCACACAGTTTAGGTCAATTTATGCTTGGGAAGATATAATGAGAGTGTAAATGTTCCTCAACAGCAATCCAACCCAATAAGGGCTGTCTCTGCCCGTAACTGTTGCAAAGTGAGTTGCTTGATAGGAGTTACATGTAGGCCTACCCCGCTACGCAACTAACAACGGGATTGCTCCATGTCAGTTACCACATTCGGCAAATAAGGAGATCGTTGACTAACAAAAGGATCAAATTACTCTTTACAGCTACCATAAGTTGTTTTATTTGATCCAAATTCCACTGGCTACTTGCTAATCGAATGTATTATGAGCAAAGCTCGACAGATGACACATCAATGTTTACTAACAACAACAACAGCAGGTGTACCGGTATTGGATGGATATATATATATATATATATATATATATATATATATATATATATATAGGCCTACCGATAGTCGATAAGTGGTAGAATCATATCACAGAACGCACCTAGTAGGGCTGACACTTCATCGCACAGACGTTTTAACGAGCAGCGATTCCAACATTCGCTGTCAGTGAACACTAAAAGATGGCGACACGTGTCACGGCCAAACAGAGGCTGGCTGTCAAAGGGAGGCTTAAGGGAATCCCCGGGGTATCCCGCGTGGCCATCTGCTGCCGACAACCCGCGGTGGTGAGTTAAATCAACGTATGGAAAGATCTTCTGGACGTAAAGTTTTTACTTTTGTCTAGCCGATTAAAAATCTCGTTCATTCGATCGACCCAAGTGCAAAAATACTGCCACTGTATCGACAAACTTACATGTAGGCTACGTGAACTTTTTCATTTTTTTCTTTTACCGCGGCATTGTCACTGGAATAGACCTGCGTATACAATTACACATTTCCTAATTGAAAGTTCATTGGATGAGCGTTTTCCCGATTCAGATGCATATAGCTGTTAATCTGCAAAGTCTTAGCGGCCTCACGCTGCATGGAATATCATCGACTGAAAATGTCAAGTTAGATATATTTATATATTATATTAGTCAATATTTGTTTTTAGATAAAATAAGAGTTCTATAAATTATCCGATAATGCCGGATAGACGTGGGCCGGGGTCTCCGTGACCTTGTGGTTAGCGTGCTAGTGTGGCACAATGACTCACGGACCTTTCACAAATGCCGTCGCTTTGAGTTTCAGCTCATGCTGGCTTTGTCTCAGGTGGTATGTAGGAAGGTCTGAAAGCAACCTGCCTATTGACTTGGTTTTCCTCGGGCTCTGGCAGGCTTCCGCGCTCAGTGAAATTTTCTCGAGTACCACTTAAAACATCAATCAAATAAATATATAAAATATAGCTGCTAAATCGGGCATTTCAGATTTGAAATATTGGTACATAGGTCCTATGTATATTTGGAATTAGTGTATCCAGAGTTTTTTGGTTACATGATATTTTCACTCAGTGGCAAGCTTGTACAATTATCATCCGAGAAATTCCTCATGAACAAAATGAATTCAAATTCAAGCGCTGAGGCTTAAATCATCTGCATTAATAACTGAATTGGAAGTCTAAATTGCTGACTAAGTAACTACAGGCAAGGCTCTACGTGTACACACATGTATAGCTTAACTCTCCACTGTACTGGAGGCTTGCTACATGTACAAAATAGAATTAAGGAAGGAACATAAAGGTACAAGATAGAATTAGAGAACGAAGTACATGTATAGCTTAACTCTCCAATGTACTGGAGGCTTTCTACGTGTGCAAGATGGAATTAGAGAACGAAGTACATGTATATCTTAACTTTCCACTAAACTGGAGGCTTGCCACATGTACAAGATAGAATTAAGGAAGGAACGTACACTTGTAGCTTAACTCTCCACTGTACTGGAGGCTTGCTACATGTACAAGATAGAATTCAGAAAGGAACGTACACGTATAGCTTAACTCTCCGCTGTACTGGAGGCTTGCTATATGTACAAGATAGAACTAAGGAAAGAACACATGTATAGCTTAACTCTCCACTGTACTAGAAGCTTGCTACATGTACAAGATAGAATTAAGAAAGGAACGTACACGTATAGCTTAACTCTCCGCTGTACTGGAGGCTTGCTATATGTACAAGATAGAACTAAGGAAAGAACACATGTATAGCTTAACTCTCCACTGTACTAGAAGCTTGCTACATGTACAAGATAGAATTAAGAAAGGAACGTACACGTATAGCTTAACTGTCCACTGTACTGGAGGCTTGCTACATGTACAAGATAGAATTAAGAAAGGAACGTACACTTGTAGCTTAACTCTCCACTGTACTGGAGGCTTGCTACATGTACAAGATAGAATTAAGGAAGGAAGTACATGTATAGCTTAACTCTCCTCCGTAACAGAGGTTTGCTATATATACAAGATAGAATTAGGGAAGGAAGAACATGTATAGCTTAACTCTCCACTTTACTGGAGGCTTGCTACATGTACAAGATAGAACTAAGGAAAGAACACATGTATAGCTTAACTCTCCACTGTACTGGAAGCTTGCTATATGTACAAGATAGAATTAAGAAAGGAACGTACACGTATAGCTTAACTCTCCGCTGTACTGGAGGCTTGCTATATGTACAAGATAGAACTAAGGAAAGAACACATGTATAGCTTAACTCTCCACTGTACTAGAAGCTTGCTACATGTACAAGATAGAATTAAGAAAGGAACGTACACGTATAGCTTAACTGTCCACTGTACTGGAGGCTTGCTACATGTACAAGATAGAATTAAGAAAGGAACGTACACTTGTAGCTTAACTCTCCACTGTACTGGAGGCTTGCTACATGTACAAGATAGAATTAAGGAAGGAAGTACATGTATAGCTTAACTCTCCACTGTACTAGAGGCTTGCAACATGTACAAGATAGAATTAGGGAAGGAAGTACATGTATAGCTTAACTCTCCGCTGTACTGGAGGCTTGCTATATGTACAAGATAGAATTCAGGAAGGAACATACATGTATAGCTTAACTCCCCACTGTACTGGAGGCTTGCTACATGTACAAGATAGAATTCAGGACGGAACGTACATGTATATGTTAACTCTCCATTGTATTGGCGGCTTGCTACATGTACAAGATAGAATTCAGAAAGGAACACACATGTATAGCTTAACTCTCCACTGTACTGGAGGCTGGCTACATGTACAAGATAGAACTAAGGAAAGAACACATGTATAGCTTAACTCTCCATTGTACTGGAGGCTTGCTATATGTACAAGATAGAATTAAGAAAGGAACGTACACGTATAGCTTAACTGTCCACTGTACTGGAGGCTTGCTACATGTACAAGATAGAATTAAGGAAGGAACACACATGTATAGCTTAACTCTCCATTGTACTGGAGGCTTTGCTATATGTACAAGATAGAATTAAGAAAGGAACGTACACGTATAGCTTAACTGTCCACTGTACTAGAGGTTTGCTACATGTACAAGATAGAATTAGAGAACTTATAGCTTAACTCTCTAATGTACTGGAGGCTATCTACATGTGCAAGATAGAATTAGAGAACGAAGTTCATGTATAGCTTAACTCTCCACTGTACTGGATGCTTGCTACATGTACAAGATAGAATTCAGGAAGGAACGTCCACCTATAGCTTAACTCTCCGCTGTACTAGAGGTTTGCTATATGTACAAGATAGAATTAAGGAAGGAAGTACATGTATAGCTTAACTCTCCCCTGCACTGGAGGCTTGCTACATGTACAAGATAGAACTAAGGAAGGAGTGCACATGTATAGCTTAACCCTCCACTGTACTAGAGGCTAGCTACATGTAGAAGATGGAGTTAAAGAAGGAACACATATGCATAGCTTACCTCTACACTGTGCTGGAGGCTTGCTACATGTATAAGACGGAATTAAAGAAGGAACTTACATGTATAGCTTAACTCTCTACAGAACTGGAGGCCCCGTCCATGTACAAGATAGAATCTTTTGGATTACTACACAGGCTTATATCAGTAGGATATATATGGATATCTGTAGGAATCCTGAACCAAATAACACTTTTCAGGTCAGGTTTATGGGTGGAGAAAAACTGGGGCGCCACTCAGGTTCACTGGTGGAGGAAAACTCATAACTAGGACGGCACTCAGGTTCACTGGTGGAGGAAAACTCATGACCAGGACGACACTCAGGTTTACTAGTGGAGAAAAACTCATAACTCGGATGGCACTCAAGTTTACTGGTGGAAAAAACTGAGAACTGGGACGACACTCAGGTTTACTAGTGGAGAAAATCTTATAGCTGGGACGACACTCAGGTTTACTGGTGGCAGAAAACTCATAACTGGGGCGGCACTTAGGTTAACTGGTGAAGAAAAACTCATGACCGGGACGGCACTCATGTTTATGGGGGGAGAAAATCTCATAACTGGGACGGCACTCAGGTTCACTGGTGGAGGAAACCTCATGACCAGGACGACACTCAGGTTTACTAGTGGAGAAAAACCCATAACTCGGATGGCACTCAAGTTTACTGGAGGAAAAAACTGAGAACTGGAACCACACTCAGGTTTACTAGTGGAGAATAATTCCTAGCTGGGACGACACTCATGTTTATGGGTGGAGAAAAACTCATAACTTGGACTTCACTCAGGTTTATTGGTGGAGAGAAACTCATAACTGGGACAGCATTCAGATTCAGTGGTAGAGAAAAACTGATAACTTGCACGGCACTCAGGCTTATGCGTGGAGCAAAGCTCATAACCAGGACGGCACTCAGGATTTCTGGTGAAGGAAAACTCATAACCGGGAAGGCTGTCAAGTTTACTGCTAGTGGAAAACTCATAACTGGGACGGCACTCGGGTTTATGGGTGGAGAGACACTCATAACTGGGACGGCATTCGGATCCACTGGTAGAGAAAAACTGATAACTCGCAGTAACTAAGCACTCAGGCTTATGGGTGGAGCAAAGCTCATAACTAGGACCGCACCCAGGACTACTGGTGGAGGAAAACTCATAACCGGGAACAAGCCCCACTGTCGATGGGACCTTCGATCCGAGCAGGATGTCGTTCTCTAGAAAGCCTACAGCGCTCCACGTCGACTACATCGGGCAGGACGCCGAGGAGGCTTGGGCGTCGTTCATTGTTGACACATCCCAAGGATTCACGCAGCCGGGCGTAGAGCGCCTAAACGATTCCATCCGGACAGACGTGTGGGCTTTTTTAGGCGCCCAAGCGCAAACAAGGGCGCGTATTCTAGGCACGGGCACAGCCTTCGACGCGCAAAAACAGTTTGCCGCGAACGTTGAAGACGCTATTTCCTCTCCGATCGACCTTCCGTCTGCTATCAAACGCTACCACGACGTGCTACAGTATGCCGGGAGCGCTGTAGACTTTGTGTATGGCAGAGGCCTATATATGGCCCCCAGTGACATGCTTCTGCAGATCGGCCATGTGGCGCACTACAACAACAAAATCGTCGTGGCCACAGAGGACCAGTAACTAGGCAGCAATGAGGGTGTGAACGCTAAAGTGCCGCCCATTTTGCAGAAGCGCGCACCTGACCACGGGAACGTAAAGCCACAAGAAAACATCCCCCCCCCCCCCCCCCGCGCGCGTTCAGCATGTTGCTGCGCGCTGCAAAGCGGCTAAAGAACGCCTATTTCCAGACGAAAAGAATCACGATGCGGAGCAGATAGCTATCGTTGTCGCTGGGGTTGGTATCGGCTAACTGTTGTTGTAGACTATGTGTTAAATACTTACGAACAGCCACGAGCAATAGGCCACCTACTGCGACGACTAGAGCCCAGACATTATCGGCCAGCCACCCAGCCGTTTTCCCGAGAAGGTTCAGTAGCCAGGACACGATACTGCCAATAATGCCCGGAATCGAAGCGGCAGCCTTCCCAGCCAGCTTGCCAAGGGCGTGTGCCAGGGACTGGAGATGCTTTTTCACCCATTCTTTAAGACCACGCCCGTCGGATGGAGGTGACGTTGGCTGGATGCCCCCGCCGGACCCACCAGTCAGCGCTAACTTTATCGCTAACCCCAGTGTCGAGATCGCCATCCCAATTGCCGTGAGAATGGAGACCACGGTTATTCCCTGCTCCCGGAAGAGGGTGCGGACGCGCTCGGCCAGAGTGGTATCCTTGTGTAGGATGTGATCGATCGTCTGCTTTATGCGGCGTATTTGCGTGCGCAGGGCTTTGGCCGTTAAAGGGGCTGCTTCAAGCCAGGCCACCCTCTCGTCCTCGAGATTCCTTATCCGGTCTGAGATCCGACGCGGGAGAATTAATCAGGGGCCTACCCCAACTTCTGTTTTTGTTTTGCGATGTCCTTATCGAGACTTGACAGTTTGGCGAGGTTATTCGCGTGTTCGCCTTCCGAGGTCTGCAGTGCCTTGTCAAGCCCCAGAAGTTCTCGCATGGGAAGAGGGTCGTTTATGGTTTCAAGAGCCCGCCCGGCCTCACTATCCGTCAAGCTTGTTTCCATTGCGTGGACAGCATCAGCGGCCTTTTTCTCTGGTTGGCTTAAATCCTTCAGCTCCATGCTATCTGCCTCGGCGGCCGCGGCATCGAGTTCTGAACTTGCTGTCTCCAGGGCTATGACTGCTGCCGGAAGCGATGATGGCTGTCCTGTGCTTTTCCAGTCTACAAAGCCCAGCTCCTGCCGAACAACATCAACCCCTCCATTCTGGACGATTGTTGAGAGGGCTAGCGGTGCACCTGTTCTTTTGTTGATAATGTCCAAACTGGGGTGGGCCACGAGTCGCAGACGCCCTTGGACAACCTCAAAATTCATGTAATAGCGGGTGGGTTTGGCAAGGCTGCGATACTTATTCGCCAAGGCGTTGTAAAAGTCATTTACGGCGCACTGCGTCAGCTCTTGTTGGAGGTTTCTGGCGGTCGCACCATGGCTTTGTTGCTCGGGAACATCATCACCTGCAGGGAGAGGGGTGTGTTCGTCGTCGTTGTTGTCCTCTCTAGCGTCGTCGAATGCCGGGTTATCAAAATCATAGTCTGCCATAATCCTCTTATTGAACTTTCAAGGCATGCCTTCAATACACAATGGATGCATACGGACGCAGGATAAACCCTGTTAGAACACTCCGTAAGCCCCGGGGGGTACAAGGTGTACGGCAGTCCGTGGTCGTCACCAATAACCCGAGTACGATCGACCAGAATCAACTACTCTTGGTCCGCTTCCTCAACCTCGGCAGAAATGACGTCATTGTGCCCAGTACCGTGCGCTTGGCCTTCTCGATCACGATCAATTCATCCGACCCGAACGCCACAGTGGTCGGGAATCTCGGACGCGCAGTAGTCAAGAAAACCACGATCAAAATCAGCGGGAATGAGGTAATGTCCATCGACGACTCTGATGTGTTTCATTGCTACGGCGACTTATGGCTGACCAAAAACGAACGGCGGTATGCGGCCTACCAAGGCATCGGCAGCGAAAACATGCTTAAACGTCGAGTCGGAGCGGAGGACGCAAGTGACGATGATGCTGGAGAAAAAGCCATCGCTCACGCCTTTGGCAACCGGTTCCACATCCCGCTAGACTTTGAGCTTCTAGATAGCCACATGCCATTCTATCAGAGTGCCTTGGCCGACCGACTGGAGTACGAACTGACGTTCAACGATTACGGCCGGGTCATAAAAGAAACAGGCGATGCCAACGCGACTTACACCATCGACAACATCAGCCTGGAGTTCGATATGGCTGAGCGAGCTCCACCGAAGAGGAGCTCGCTAGACAGATCCGCAACCAGTTTGCTGGGGGCGTCTCCATACTGTATGATCGCGTCCTCTGCCTCCGAAAGTTTGTGAAGGACAAGTCTCATACTCTCTGGAACATAAACCTGAGCACGCCCGCGAGATCAATGAAGGGCATCTTCATGCTGTTCGAGGCTAAAGGAACCCCGTGGAGGAGAAGGTCGGAATCCTTCTACAACCCAAAGATCACCAAAGTAGAAGTCACAATAGAAGGTGTCCCTAATCAGCTGTACAGCCAGGGCATGCGGGCGTACCAGCAATGGGACGAGGTCAAGAAGTTCTTCGCCAGCTCACCCCTTAAGAAGCGGGACCCCGAGGTGGCCAGGGTCGTAAAAGACTTGGGCCTGGCAAACGTCTCCCTGGAAGAGTTCTTGACGTACAAGCACGCCTTCTGGCTTGACCTTCGGCCAAGCGACGATGACGAGCTGCATGGCAGTGGGAGGCGCGTTCTGAACGCCAGCGAGTGAATTACGATACAGGTAACAAAAGAGAGACAAAAGCCCGGCCTGTTGAACGTATATCTCTATGTGATCATGGACGCAAAGCTGCACATCCAGAATGGTAGATTCGTTAGCGCTCTTTATTGATGACGCCCACTGCGCGATTATCTGTGGGCAGACGAACTGCGGCAAAACAGTCTTCGTGCTGGACCTGCTTGAGGGCCCTTTCCGCGGTTTCTTTCATCACATTGTGATCCTGTGCCCCACTCTTAAGCATAACGAGGCGTACCGGCGGCGATGGATACTGTCTGACCCTGATGTATATTGTTTTGACCCCGGTGATCGGCTCAACCACTGCCTAAGAGCTTTCTACAGATTGTTCGAGGGGGAGCCCACCCTATACCTCATCGATGATTGTAGGGCGTTGGAGGCGATGAAGAAGAAGCAAAAAATGTTGTCATTCATGGCTTTCTCGGGCCGTCATGCAAAGCAAAGCGTCTGGGTCCTCATTCAGAAATACAACGCCGTCCTCAAAGATTTTCGCGAGTAGACAAGGTGGGTGGCTTAATTCCACTGCAAAGATCGGCATTCGTTCAACGAATGCCTGGAGGAGAACCACATCATCGAGGCCGAAAGCGAAAAGGCAGAGGTTCGACAGAAGCTCAAGAACAATCCGCATTCTAAGCTCCTGCTAATGACTGATACGCCCGCCACATCTAAGATTATATATTAGACGTATGCGCCCCTACGTATGAAGCATGGATACCGACGAGCTTATAGACGAGATTCTGGGCGCAGAGGAGGAGCCCGGCCCCAGCCAACAGCCCGGCCCCAGCCAACAGCCCAGCCGAAGCCAACAGCCCGACCCCAGCCAACAAGATGATGCACGGCAGCTCGTGGATAGGCTGGCGGCACTTGTGGTGGGTGGGTAGGCCAAGCGATATCTGGGAAAAGACGTAACAGCCGCTGAGATCGACGCCATGAGCGACGAAGACGTTGAAAGACTGCACTCCAGGTACGAGGGTAAGCTCGGTGCGCGGATAGTTAACGGTCGCGGAGGTATGTTCTTGAGATCAAATGTAAGGGCGGCCAGCTGGCTCCTACCAATCCCACCCGAGAATCGACCAATGCTCATGGCACAGCTCGCCACCGACCCATTTGTTGAACAGGCGCTTAGCAGTGCTAGCTTCTGGCTTTACTACTGCTATGGTAAGTACTTGGCACCGTTGACCATGGCGCTGACCACTGCTGAGCACTGCTCATTTGAACACCACTGCTGTCCTAGAAATGAGCCGTATGATCCAGAGGAACATGAGTACAACGAATCCGGAAGGCCCGAAGGAAGAGGAGAGGGTGACAGCGGATTCTACGAATGACAGCCCTGCGAAGAATCCCCAAAAAGTCGCTGCGGGTCGAGCGGGTGCTGCAGTGACTGCCTGCTTTGCTTGGCGCAGCTGATTCCACCAAGAAACAGCCGATGAAACCGGATTCTACGAAGGAGGGGGAGGCCACAAATTTTGCAAAGGAACCGGATTCTACGAAAGCACACCAAATCACCCACTGGAGGGCGCCCCTGGCGTTATTAGGCGCTGGCAGCCTTGAAGTGCTAGTGTTGCTACGCGTGTGGCGCAGCCGCTATACAGCACATGCACGAGGTGCAGATATTACGTCGCATGCACGATGTGCAGATATCACACCGCAAGAAAAGAATCTCTATTTGAATATTCGTCACGACCCTTTCTATATAGAGCAGCATATCTACTCCACCCAGTGACGGAAA
This sequence comes from Liolophura sinensis, assembly GCF_032854445.1. NCBI lineage: Eukaryota > Metazoa > Mollusca > Polyplacophora > Chitonida > Chitonidae > Liolophura > Liolophura sinensis. The sequence continues at coordinate 312,956 of NC_088303.1, read as the reverse complement.
AGTGCTAGTCAATGCGGCCTACCACGCCGCTGTGGTCTCTCTCCTGGCTACTGGGTACGCTCGTCTCGGCCTGATGTTCCTGAAAGGAGCAATCCCGAAGCTGGACTTAACACCCCGTGACGTCGGCATGGTCATTGCAGATGTAGGCCAGGCCATGTTTTCGAAGGAACTCCTAATTAAACAAGGGCTCCTTTCTCTCAATATAATCCAGTAGTAATGGCCTCGCAATGATTATGGGCGGCGCCATCGTAAACGCTTTGGCCTTCAGCGGGAGCAGCTATATGTTTTCGATGCTGAGGAGTTCCGGTGTCGACGAAGAGCGGAGGCGCCATGACCGCGCTGTAGAGCAGCTCCAAGCCGCCCAGGAAAAATGGGCCCGAAAACGCACTGAGCACTTGGACTGGAACAACGATGAACTCCGCCGCCAGGGCCACGCTGTCCAAACGTTCCAGGATGTCGACGCTGCAATCTGCGAGTATTCTAGGTTCACGGGCAAAATTCTTACACGCGATGCACGCGAGGCGCTGCTGGGCTCAGAGTCACAGCTCTCCGATTTCTATGTGCCTAGTGAAGATCAAAAACACCGCGAGATGACCTTCGTCATCCTGGGAATGTGTGTGGTAGGGGGTGTGAGTTACGGAATCGCAAAACTCACCAAGTAATCCGAACTGACTGTGCCGGACTCGCCATCGAGCTCCTCGCCGTATGGCAGGCACGATCTTAGTAGTGAGGTGGTTTTGCGCGCGCAAATACGCCGCGATGATTAACATCTTTTTCGTCGCAAATCTGTTAGAGGGCTGCTAGAATACTTTGATGACATGGCTAGTAAAGTGTCTGCTTGCCTGGAAAATATCTACTACAGCGCTCGTGGGTACTGGAAGGGTCTCGCGGCCATCCAGAAACTTGCCACTGCGGCAAAAGTCTCTGAAGATTTGGTTTGGGCCTGGTTGAAAAAGCAGGCTATCTGGCAGATATACCTTTCTCGTCCCCGAAAAATACCGAGGCCTATCTTCGATGTTTCCACGCCGAATGACATCCACCTAGCTGATATTCTATTTCTACCACATGATTGGCGAGGCCGGAAGCTGTATAAGTACGCGCTGACAGTTGTTGATGTCGCTTCGCGCTACAAGGAGGCGGAACCTCTGGTTACTAAAGATTCCGAAAGACGCCATCAAGGCAAAAGGGGTGTCCCATAAGCCTTCCTCGACGGTTCCAGGTCGTCCCGTTGGACTTAATGAGCGGAAGATCCCCGAGGGTGTTGGTGTTCGTTATCTCTATCAGCCTGGAGAGCTGGAGGGCGACCGCCGTCGCGCGACTGAACCTGTGTGGTCTCTAGAGGTATATCGGCTGGGGCGCTCTGTCACAAAGCCTAATGAGCCCGTGCTGTACTATCTAGATGATACGTTGGATGGCCCGCGACGGGGATTCGTTCGTGAGGAGTTACTCAGCTTCCCCCGGATGGGGTTCTACGGTGCTAGTAGTTCCTCGAAGAGGATGTCCATTCCAGCCCATCCTGCGGGCGCCGTCAAGGAGGCGCATCTCTATGGCCATAAGCCAAGGTGTGGACACCATCTTCGGCGATCCAGCACTTAGGGGGACAGCAAGGGGGACAGTGAAGCCTTATTCAGGTGCTGCCCATAGATATGGTGGCGGTCTTATCGCAGCACGTCCATACCGTGGCGGAAGATCTTCTTCTCGAAGAGGGCATCTTTGTACTGCTTATGGCGGATGCGCTTTTCCACAACTCCCTTTTTGACGCCCTTGGCCTTCTTAATGTTGGCTCCACCTGCCTCCAGAATGGAGTACATCTTGGGGCGCAGACCAATTTATTCGGCGATCGGCCGCCCCGCGCACTCGTCCTTCATTTTCCCCAAGACCTTCATATTTGCTACACTGTGCAGGGGGTGGTCTTGTGGGTCAACGTTGTGGCGTAGTAGAAGTCGTACATCAGATGCTTGGAGAGATCTAGAATGCGCATCCCACGTAGATAGGTCGGTTTAGGACTAGACGGGTCTTGTGCATCTGAACCGCTGCGAGGTCATCATCAAATATGTTTGCCCGTGCGAAGCTCGGACTGGTTATTAAGCGTCGGAGCTTGTCGTCTTCTCCAGAGCGTACCAGCTTGACGTCCACACGCTTCCGAAGGTTCTCCATGGTTTTTCCGAAGAGCGAGTTGTTCATTAGCTTGTACAGATCCTTCTCGAATTTACTCGCGGCCGTTTTTCGAAGCTCGGTGTTCATCCTGATATAGGGTTCCATCCAAGGGCTCTGGGCGAATCTCAGGGCCCGGTGAACCTTTGTCAGGCGCATTCCCAGAGATAGATACAGCTGTAGGTTCCGGTAGTGCAGGACGTACCGTTCGTTGTTGCGGAGGTTGGGGACCAGCTTTTCGACCTCGGTAGGCGCTTTCTTGCCGAGAAGGCCGTGCTGATAGTAGGACATCCACTCCTTCAGACCACCAGACGCTCCGGGGATAATGAGTAGCCGTTATGTGCGTTATGTAGGTCGGCCGGATACTCTAGGTCGACCTCGAGGATGTAACCAGAGGGACTGTCCTGGGGGTGGGTAGCAATCGTTTCACCGAGACGCCGCGCGTCCTCTACCCACTGAATGCCGTCCGTCCGAAGAAACTGACTCATAGCCCAGCCATATAGATTATTGGCGTCTGGGTATTGGATGTAGCTATTTGGACTTTCAGGGTTGTATCCCTCCACCTGCGGATTATTGGCTTTGGCGTGTCGCTTACTTACCATGGAGATTCCTCCTCGCAACCCCTTCTTATTGAAGAGATGTTGGTCATAGTCCGTCAACAGCTCCAGCTCTACCCCGGTCTTCTTGAACAGCGCATCCCACGAGAGACCTGAGCTCTTAAAGTAGTGAACGGGGTCCAATCCATACTGCCGTAAGCAAGTCTTCCGGAAGGCCTCAAACACATCGGCCAACAGGAGCACGTCTGTGCGGCAGTAAAGGTCTGTGTAATCTCCGAGATTGGTGCAGTCAAATACCTTCCATACCTGTTGAGCATGGATGTAGTCCTCATCGCTAATGCCTGAGACTTTGAGCTTACTGTAGAAAGCCTCTTTGGGTGGGAGGGTGGACTCGTCGAAGCGCTCCCAGGAGTCCATATACTCATAGGGGTAGACACCCTTGCGCATGAGTAGCTTTCGTTTTTCTTCGGCAGGCTGATACCGGGCTGTGATGTGGAAAGCCTCAGGTGTGTTGGCCTCTACCAGATTGTCAAGGGAAGTCGGTAAGAATTGAACGCTGTCGATGAAGCGGAGCTGCCCCAGCGAGAAGGAGATGTACTTTTCCGTGTTGTTGTGGATGCAGGAGATGTGGTCCTCCACCTTACTTATGGCTTGTATTAGGAGGTGCCGTCGTAGCCCCGTAGGTTGTGGAAGACTACTGGTATGGCTGTCTTGGGATCCAGGTTGCATACGTTATGGGCCGCGCCTCTGTACTTGCCGGTGATATGGCAGTGATCGCGCACAGAATCGACGCCTAGAGGCTTCTCACACACGTGACAGGTTGTGGCGTTGTTGTGGGCCTGCCAGTCTTGGGGAGTCATCCTCATGGCTATAGGGTTTGCTAGAACATTTTTGATTTCCTGCTCCTCCTGTTGGAGAGCTCTGAGGAAGTGTTCCGTGGCGTTAGGGCCTCTGTATTCCACGGGGCGTTTTGTGAGGCCGTCGCAACGCACGACAACATAGCAGTAACTGCAGGGCTCGTGGTGCTGAGTCTTTTGAGTGCTGCTCTCTGTGGAGCTGGGCGGTGGGCCTTCAACCTTTTTGGTCAGAGCCTCGAAGTCGGCATATATGATGAACAGAGCCGGTAGCTGTTTGTGGTGGTTCTGGAAGGAGAACTTGTTTTCCCCCTCCTGGGGCATCTCCACCCTCACCGCCGTCTGGCCAATCCCTCGGCATTCCGGCTTATGCTCCTCGAGCAGATCCTCCCTTGTGTAACGGTGTAGACACCGCTCACAGAAGTGTTTGCGATTTGGCGCCTTACTTTCTTGGTATAGGAGCCGATTGAGGTCTTTTATCCACGTATAATGGAATTTGCCTGCCTTCTTAATCAGCATCAGATTGATTCGGGGCGTGTCGCCGGGCTGCTTGCTGAGGCGATGCACGATCATGCCATTGTCCCACCCGAACACGTTGATGGCGAGGTCGTTCTTCCCCTCCACTTTAGGGATCTGAGAGATGGGTGTGGGGGCGTCGATCCCCCCAAAGTCAAGACCATCATTGGGGGATACTTTGTTGGTCTCTGGGGGTTTCTGGCGGCTGGAAATAAGACAGACTGGAGTGCCCATCGGAGGCAGTCGTCGTCTTTGTTTTTCACGTTGATTACTGCTTTCTTGTTACTCACGGCTGCAGGTAGGGGGATGTAGGACCCGCCTCTCAGTGGCTGATACCTTGCAATGTCAAGCCAGAGTGTTTGCACGCTATTGACAACCCACCCTGACCCTCGCTGCGTCCATATTTCTAGTACCTCCTGGATGGTGGGGAAGGCCTTATCTAGAGCCCCGTCAATGTCACCGACCTCTAGGAGGGCCTCCTGTTTGCTGCGGAGTACTGGGCTGGTATACTCACACACGTGACAGGTTGTGACTTAGGCCGCACACCTAGGAGCGTCTCAAACTCCTCCCGTAGTGCTCGCGCTCTTTGATGGTGCCTCATTGTACGAGTCGGTGTAACTATGCACACGACTCTCTAATTGTAAATTTCTATAGCCGCAAGCCGTTTGAACTCGTCCAAGAAAGCCTCATGCCTCCACTTCCTTTCACGCGTCTGGACCCTATTATGTCCGCAGGCCATGCAAAGCCGAAACCGGTTTTTAACGCCCCGACCACAGCTAATACATGGCTGGGTGCCAGGACCTTGCCGCAGACGGTATAGGTGACCCCCGCAGTACTCCCCCAGACAACTCTTACCACAAAGCTCCGTGCAGCCGATGAGAAACCACCGGCAATTATTGTAACCCTTTCACATGTTGTATACACGCTTGGTGTAGAAGCATACCAGGTGCGATGGGTATGTCTAATACAGAAGCAGGGAAAGGGGCGGGGGGGGGGGGGGGCTGGGGGCTGGGGGGGGGAGCCTCTATTTGTTACGGGGAGGGCCCCAAGGGGAGGATGCGCCAGAACCTATAGTGTGTATACTAGAACTTCTGGACCTCGCCGGGAATAGGGGCTGGGGGCCTCTATTTACCAGAACCTATAGTGTGTATACTACTGGTAACAACAACCTATTTTACACGAGGTCTTCCCGGCTGAGGTCGATCCAGATGCTTTAGGCTCATGTGGTCAGTCGATCAGTGTGAAGGGTAAACCCACTAGGCCACGGCTCACCCGTCAGAAGAACGGACTTGTGGAGTACATGTAGCTGATGGTGCAATACCGGAACATACCGGGACACAATAGGAGGGGGGGGGGAGGGGATAACTTTATAACAGCCGTAGGTACATGTAGCTGATTTCTCCGTGGTGCAATATCGGAACACAACAGAAGGGGATAACTTTATAATAACCCTAAGTACATGTAGCTGATTTCTCCGTGGTGCAATACCGGAACACAACAGAAGGGGATAACTTTATAACAGCCGATGGTACATGTAGCTGATTTCTCCGTGGTGCAATACCGGAACACAACAGGAGGGGATAACTTTATAATAGCCGCTGGTACATGTAGCTTATTTCTCCGTGGTGCAATACCGAAACACGACATCGAGGATAACTTTATAACAGCCGCTGGTACATGTAGCTGATTTTTCCGTGATGCAATACTGGAACACAACAGAAGGGGATAACTTTATAATAACCCTAAGTACATGTAGCTTATTTCTCCGTGGTGCAATACCGCAACACAACATCGAGGATAACTTTATAACAGCCGCTGGTACATGTAGCTGATTTTTCCGTGCTGCAATACCGGAACACAACAGAAGGGGATAACTTTATAATAACCCTAAGTACATGTAGCTGATTTCTCCGTGGCGCAATACCAGAACACAACAGAAGGGGATAACTTTATAATAACCCTAAGTACATGTAGCTGATTTCTCCGTGGTGCAATACCGGAACACAACAGAAGGGGATAACTTTATAATAACCCTAAGTACATGTAGCTGATTTCTCCGTGGCGCAATACCGGAACACAACAGAAGGGGATAACTTTATAATAACCCTAAGTACATGTAGCTGATTTCTCCGTGGTGCAATACCGGAACACAACAGGAGGGGATAACTTTATAACAGCCGCTGGTACATGTAGCTGATTTCTCCGTGGTGCAATACCGGAACACAACAGGAGGGGATAACTTTATAACAGCCGCAGGTACATGTAGCTGATTTCTCCGTGATGCAATACCGGAACACAACATGGGGGATAACTTTGTAACAGCTGCAGGTACATGTAAACATGCGGGAAACGATATTCAGTGATCGCGCACAGAATCGACGCCTAGAGGCTTCTCACACACGTGACAGGTTGTGGCGTTGTTGTGGGCCTGCCAGTCTTGGGGAGTCATCCTCATGGCTATAGGGTTTGCTAGAACATTTTTGATTTCCTGCTCCTCCTGTTGGAGAGCTCTGAGGAAGTGTTCCGTGGCGTTAGGGCCTCTGTATTCCACGGGGCGTTTTGTGAGGCCGTCGCAACGCACGACAACATAGCAGTAACTGCAGGGCTCGTGGTGCTGAGTCTTTTGAGTGCTGCTCTCTGTGGAGCTGGGCGGTGGGCCTTCAACCTTTTTGGTCAGAGCCTCGAAGTCGGCATATATGATGAACAGAGCCGGTAGCTGTTTGTGGTGGTTCTGGAAGTAATCAACGTGAAGAACAAAGACGACGACTGCCTCCGATGGGCACTCCAGTCTGTCTTATTTCCAGCCGCCAGAAACCCCCAGAGACCAACAAAGTATCCCCCAATGATGGTCTTGACTTTGGGGGGATCGACGCCCCCACACCCATCTCTCAGATCCCTAAAGTGGAGGGGAAGAACGACCTCGCCATCAACGTGTTCGGGTGGGACAATGGCATGATCGTGCACCGCCTCAGCAAGCAGCCCGGCGACACGCCCCGAATCAATCTGATGCTGATTAAGAAGGCAGGCAAATTCCATTATACGTGGATAAAAGACCTCAATCGGCTCCTATACCAAGAAAGTAAGGCGCCAAATCGCAAACACTTCTGTGAGCGGTGTCTACACCGTTACACAAGGGAGGATCTGCTCGAGGAGCATAAGCCGGAATGCCGAGGGATTGGCCAGACGGCGGTGAGGGTGGAGTTATCCCCTTCTGTTGTGTTCCGGTATTGCGCCACGGAGAAATCAGCTACATGTACTTAGGGTTATTATAAAGTACATGTAGCTGATTTCTCCGTGGTGCAATACCGGAACACAACAGGAGGGGATAACTTTATAACAGCCGATGGTACATGTAGCTGATTTCTCCGTGATGCAATACCGGAACACAACAGAAGGGGATAACTTTATACTAACCCTAAGTACATGTGCTGATTTTTCCGTGATGCAATACTGGAACACAACAGAAGGGGATAACTTTATAATAACCTTAAGTACATGTAGCTGATTTCTCCGTGGCGCAATACCGGAACACAACAGAAGGGGATAACTTTATAATAGCCGCTGGTACGTGTAGCTGATTTCTCCGTGGTGCAATACCGGAACACAACATCGAGGATAACTTTATAACAGCCGCTGGTACATGTAGCTGATTTCTCCGTGGTGCAATACCAGAACACAACAGGAGGGGATAACTTTATAATAACCCTAAGTACATGTAGCTGATTTCTCCGTGGCGCAATACCAGAACACAACAGAAGGGGATAACTTTATAATAACCCTAAGTACATGTAGCTGATTTCTCCGTGGTGCAATACCGGAACACAACAGAAGGGGATAACTTTATAATAACCCTAAGTACATGTAGCTGATTTCTCCGTGGCGCAATACCGGAACACAACAGGAGGGGATAACTTTATAATAACCCTAAGTACATGTAGCTGATTTCTCCGTGGTGCAATACCGGAACACAACAGGAGGGGATAACTTTATAACAGCCGCTGGTACATGTAGCTGATTTCTCCGTGGTGCAATACCGGAACACAACAGGAGGGGATAACTTTATAACAGCCGCAGGTACATGTAGCTGATTTCTCCGTGATGCAATACCGGAACACAACATGGGGGATAACTTTGTAACAGCTGCAGGTACATGTAAACATGCGGGAAACGATATTCAGTGATCGCGCACAGAATCGACGCCTAGAGGCTTCTCACACACGTGACAGGTTGTGGCGTTGTTGTGGGCCTGCCAGTCTTGGGGAGTCATCCTCATGGCTATAGGGTTTGCTAGAACATTTTTGATTTCCTGCTCCTCCTGTTGGAGAGCTCTGAGGAAGTGTTCCGTGGCGTTAGGGCCTCTGTATTCCACGGGGCGTTTTGTGAGGCCGTCGCAACGCACGACAACATAGCAGTAACTGCAGGGCTCGTGGTGCTGAGTCTTTTGAGTGCTGCTCTCTGTGGAGCTGGGCGGTGGGCCTTCAACCTTTTTGGTCAGAGCCTCGAAGTCGGCATATATGATGAACAGAGCCGGTAGCTGTTTGTGGTGGTTCTGGAAGTAATCAACGTGAAGAACAAAGACGACGACTGCCTCCGATGGGCACTCCAGTCTGTCTTATTTCCAGCCGCCAGAAACCCCCAGAGACCAACAAAGTATCCCCCAATGATGGTCTTGACTTTGGGGGGATCGACGCCCCCACACCCATCTCTCAGATCCCTAAAGTGGAGGGGAAGAACGACCTCGCCATCAACGTGTTCGGGTGGGACAATGGCATGATCGTGCACCGCCTCAGCAAGCAGCCCGGCGACACGCCCCGAATCAATCTGATGCTGATTAAGAAGGCAGGCAAATTCCATTATACGTGGATAAAAGACCTCAATCGGCTCCTATACCAAGAAAGTAAGGCGCCAAATCGCAAACACTTCTGTGAGCGGTGTCTACACCGTTACACAAGGGAGGATCTGCTCGAGGAGCATAAGCCGGAATGCCGAGGGATTGGCCAGACGGCGGTGAGGGTGGAGTTATCCCCTTCTGTTGTGTTCCGGTATTGCGCCACGGAGAAATCAGCTACATGTACTTAGGGTTATTATAAAGTACATGTAGCTGATTTCTCCGTGGTGCAATACCGGAACACAACAGGAGGGGATAACTTTATAACAGCCGATGGTACATGTAGCTGATTTCTCCGTGATGCAATACCGGAACACAACAGAAGGGGATAACTTTATACTAACCCTAAGTACATGTGCTGATTTTTCCGTGATGCAATACTGGAACACAACAGAAGGGGATAACTTTATAATAACCCTAAGTACATGTAGCTGATTTCTCCGTGGCGCAATACCGGAACACAACAGAAGGAGATAACTTTATAATAGCCGCTGGTACGTGTAGCTGATTTCTCCGTGGTGCAATACCGGAACACAACATCGGGGATAACTTTATAACAGCCGCTGGTACATGTAGCTGATTTCTCCGTGGTGCAATACCAGAACACAACAGGAGGGGATAACTTTATAATAACCCTAAGTACATGTAGCTGATTTCTCCGTGGCGCAATACCGGAACACAACAGAAGGGGATAACTTTATAATAACCCTAAGTACATGTAGCTGATTTCTCCGTGGTGCAATACCGGAACACAACAGGAGGGGATAACTTTATAACAGCCGCTGGTACATGTAGCTGATTTCTCCGTGGTGCAATACCGGAACAGAACAGGAGGGGATAACTTTATAACAGCCGCAGGTACATGTAGCTGATTTCTCCGTGATGCAATACCGGAACACAACATGGGGGATAACTTTGTAACAGCTGCAGGTACATGTAAACATGCGGGAAACGATATTCATATTTGGTGCAAACATAGATTGACATAAAACAATATATGTCTTAATATGAAATAATTAAGATTTCTAAATTGCTGGGTATACCAGATATGACAATGTGAATATGAACTCATAAATGTTTGAATGACATGAATATATGTGCAGGAGAATAATAGAGCCAGTACTCAGAAACGCACCAATTTTGCAGACTGTATACCTGATGGATACGCTTGAGCGATTTTCAGTAAATACCCGAAGGAGAGAGGTACTCCAGTGCGGAGAGGGATGAACAGCTGCTGTGAGGCATATGGTTTGCTCGTGGGAGACACCCGTGTTCTTTTCCTCTCCAATATAGGTTCAAAATGTTGGAATCGAGCAGGGGACGTATATAGGGCAACATAACCGATAGGTCTGCATATATATGTATATACACACGAAAGCTCTAGACAAGCAATCATATAGTTAATATATAATCTTTCTTTGTTTATTCTGTGTTTAACGTCAGGTTCTATAATATTACGATCATATCACGAAAGTGTCTCCTTGTGACAGGCCCGACCCAATGCCCACAAGTTTACAGTGCTGCCCCACTGGAACTTTATGACGAAGACACCAGATACGGCTCTCCACTCAAATAATAAAGTCGAGGCAACCAGTGCATGTCACATTCCTTTTATGTACATGTATGTGATGTATTGAAATCAGAAGTTTATTTTACGTGCAGATTGTCAGCTTCTCTCTACGCCCATAAAATATGTTAATTCCTGCTAGCTGATGAATTTTAACTCTGTTAAGACGTTCACAAGGCGCAGTCCATAGCCCAGTACGTCGTGCAGCCAGTTTTATGAATATGTAAAACTTTGTCCCTGAAGCAAATCGTAGTCAACAATCCTATTATTGTTGAGCTTGGAACGTCTGTAAGATAAACCATTGGTTCGGATTTAGATGAGCTCATGTCACTTATACATGTCGTGTGATTGTTTAATCTCAATGACGGCGACCTACCTAGGACTAAAGGCAAAGAAAACACTAATGTGAAGGTTATGTCAGATGAAAGACCAGTAAACACTGTTCATAAAAGTTGCTGGATTTTATTTTTTAAGAATTTTTTTCACCCTCGTAAAATGCATTTAAAACTTCACATTTTGAGATGGTGTTGGAACCAGTGAAGTAACACTGGTGTTTGTCACTTAAAGTACACGGACTACGAGATTTCTTCATTCGGAATGCGTATACATATAGATCTATGAATGCATCTGTCCCTTGAATCCCTGCAGGGGATCTTGAAACAAACTATTTGAAGCACAAACTATGAATATGACATCACTGATACCTTCTGGGTCACTAGAATGGATTAAAGCCATTTAACTCGGTTAGAAACATTAGAAAAAATACTTCAAACTATATTTCTGGGCAGTGTTTAATCGATTGATTGATTGATTTTTTTTATTCACCAGTATTCCACATACATGTATATATTATACAGAGGTGTACAGACATAAGTCAATAAAGGCGGGAACAAATCTCCACAGAGCTTGCTCTATCCCAACGTGCTTAATGAATACTAATAATAATTGGCAATGGCCAATCATATAGTGCAGATGACAGACGACTGTTGTTTTTTTATCTTTAAAGAAATATGAAACAAAAACGAAATGCATGTGCATCCATATATGCTACCGAGCAAACACTACATAATAAGCATCTGTTGTACCTGTTCAAATTTTAGTTTTGATTTAAAAAGAGATGTTGAAGTCAGACCCCTGATTTGTGTTCTCTTTCATCTAATATAAATACTTCATTTTAGTGTTTTCTTTGCCATTAATATCCGTTCCAATTATCTCTTTGAAAATACAGATCGTGCAGTCTTTACATCGGGGCATCACCATTGGCCAATATTACATATGTATATGGTTTACGTAAGGATCAATTGGCCATGAGTACCATATAAGTATATCTGTTGTACGTTAACACATACGAACACAATGAATGATGGATGCATGCCAGGGTGAAAAGATTGTACTGCATGCATTCCAGAATGAAAGATTGTACAGAATGCATTCCAGGGTGAAAGATTGTACTGGGTGCATTCCAGAATGAAAGATTGTATGTATGCATTCCAGGGTGAAAGAGTGTACTGGGTGCATCCCAGGTTGAAAGATTGTATGGATGTACTCCAGGATGAAAGATTGTACGGGATGGATTCCTGGATGAAAGATTGTACTGGATACATTCCAGAATAAAAGATTGTATTGAATGTATTCCAGGATGAAAGATTGTACGGGATGCATTCCAGAATGAAAGATTGTATTGAATGCATTCCAGGATGAAAGATTGTACGGGTTCCATTCCAGGGTGAAAGGTTGTAATGGGTGCATGCCAGGATAAAATATTGTACTAGATGCATGCCAGAAAGAAAGATTGTATGGATGCATTATAGGGTGAAATATTGTACAGGATGCATTCCACAGTTAAAGGTTGTACAGGGTGCATTCCAGGGTGAAAGATTGTACTGGAAGCATTTCAGAGTGAAATATTGTACTGGATGTATGTCAGAGCGAAAGATTGTACAGGATGCATTCCAGGGTGAAATATTGTACTGGATGCATGTCAGAATGAAAGATTGTACTGGATCCATTCCAGGGTGAAAGATTGTACGGGGTGCATTCCAGGGTGAAATATTGTACTGTATCTAAGTGTCCTGTTATAATACAACAACATCGCGAGGACAGACAGAATCAGAAGTGGATAGCCACACTGATTTGAACGCTTATGACCACTGATGAAAACTATCGGTATGGGATTCAGACTGTCTGTGAATACTGACAGTGTCATCATCATTTCGCCTATATCAAGTATTTCGTGCAAATTTATAATTTGTGTAAATATTCAAATTCTTTGCCATTGTTTATTTTCAGTTGTAATCTGGAAGACCTATAGGTGTATCTAGGAAGACACCTGATACATCTAAATAGAATAATAAAATCCAATTAAAATCTTTGACAATCATTTTTTCTGACTTTGCACAGTGTACAGGCAAGTACATATCTATGTACTGACCTGCACGCGTTACAAGGAACCTTAGGCCCGCAGGTATTCCATGGCGTTTTTAGCGGGTATGTCCTCCACTCCCTACAGAAGAAGACGATATCTTATCACCGTGTGACTTATTTGCTTAGAGGATTTTCAACATATTCGTACCGTCATTCTTTACATAGCTTTCTACACCTATACAATAGCTTACACGTTCATGAATGCGACCCTTCATTTTTCTCCACTACGTTGTGAGGGTGGTGAACTAAAATTAGCCCGTCATATTTCACCCACAAATCTTAATTTATCTAGCCAGATTTAGTTTGTTACCTATATATATATATATATATATATATATATATATATATATATATATATATATATATATATATATATATATATATATATATATATATATATATATATATTAAAATGATGAGATACGCCACGTCACCTGCTTTTGTATAGATGAAGAGATAAATACAGGCATGACATAATGATTGACGGTCATCTCCTGCAACTAAGGTACATTGATGACTTTGCCATGGGCGGAACTTGCCTGCTCAAGTGATAATCAGGTGTTAAAGAAGGCAGCTGTAAGACGCTGACAACACACAACTAGGTGTAGCTCTGTGCAGCGAGGAGTGTGTGTGTTGAACCTATCGCCAACACAATCCTATTACAGACAAAGGTTAAGGAGCTGATATATGTTTCTTCTTTACGTACTTACACACTGACATTAAAAACTCAGGAAAAACTTTGCCCGCAAAAGTGAGGATGTTGGATGTAGTAAGGATGTACCTGTTGTTATCTACCTGTGTATGTATCGGGGCTGAGGTGTACACATCCTTTCACCAGGTGCGCCAGCTGGCCATGGCGGAGCCGGACCTCGTCTCCACTCTCCAACATTATATAGACAGACAAGAGGCCAAGTTAAAGGAGCTGAAAAAGTAAGTATACCTTACTTAAGTTCTTTCCTGAAGAAACGAGACAACTGTTTTAACAACAGAACCTTTTTAACGACACTATGCGACAGTTTTCTTTGCTTTCAATTCCTGAACTCAGCTAGGAGAAGACACTTATATACAGCCTTATGAATGTTAGGCAAATACAACACCCGTAATAAAATTAATGTATTATTTTAAATACATACATTTAGAATAAACAAAAGGTGCCTAGAAAATTGTTTCGTTTTGTGTCAGAGTTGTCTTCTCAAACTCGCAGACACCGGCGAACATACATGTACATTGTAAACCCGCGTCAGCGTTGGGCCAGTCCATTATTACAATCCACGTACTGTCATTTAATTAGTGCAGTAAACTTACATACTGTACTGTAGAGTAACATGTGATATATGTTACAGTCCAATAAGACCCCATTGTACAGAGGTCTTTGCAGTGATAGATCTACGTGTAGAAAGATACCTGTTTAGTGCCGTGTTGAACAGCACTGAAATGTTCACATTTAAATTTATGTAGTCTTAGAGCTTCGAGCTCCATTTATCGGCAATGCAAAAGAATAACGTTTTGGGACAATGTTGTATAATTTCATCTGAAAGTTCAGGTCGTCAGCAGTATGTATCACTGCTTGTGGTAGCACACAGCGTGTGGGCTATTCAACAACTAGAGCTGTTCACACCCAGCACGGTACTGCTCCATTTACCCTGTGTCAGCACTTCGCTGTATATCTCTTGCTTGTATAGTGGACCACAGCCACGTAATGTATACATCGGGGAATATATTATACGCCCAGGCAGCCTCTTTGCGGAAGAATCAATAACATAAACTGAATTCATTGGTCTTTTACCCCGGCTTACGATTATGCAGCACAGTAAATGGTATACAGAATAAATAGTCGATATATATACACGATGCTGGTCAAAATAAAAGGACATAACATGCTGAAGCCGATCAGTGTCACTGTTACAAAACAAATATCATTAAGGCGTATAAGTATTGGGAATTTGTGCTTCTCTTCAACCAAGGTGCAGCTGATCGTAGCCTAATATATAGGTATACATATGAACTACATAAACTTTCATGGCTAAGTCCATGTTTAGTAACACGCCTCGCGTCTACCCAAGGAGTGTCACGATTCTCCTCCCACCTTCGTCCGAATCGACTTCGAGTCATCAGTTCTACATCCATTGTATTTTAAATGTGACGATAATCTCCACAGCGATCTCAAGGATCAAACTATACAACCTTGTAACAGCCATGTCAACATAAAGCCATTCATCTCTACACAGCGTTTGTCAAAACGCCTTCTTATGACGCATGTAGAGCTACGTAACATTAATAGAGATCTATACAGCTACATCAGTATACAATACCGGTACATAAACGCTGTTCCGAGTATAATGAACTTGATGTCATAGTCCATACTATATCAAAATACACATAGGGTCCACCTTCACAAGACATCGTTACTGTCAGATTCTCGTATTTTTTTTCGCAAGTGACATCTACGTGCTACATGATTTACGGATTAAGTTAAGTAAAAAAATGATTTCTTAAGTTTAGTGAAGCATTACATGATTGTACAGTGTATACAGGTGAATGATGGAATATTCCTGGCTGTTACAGGCATGTCTATAGGTACTCATTAAACTATCTTCGCAATGAACTTCGACATTTTAACTAGCACTGTATAGAGATAGTGTGTATCATATTGTTGGCAGGTCTGTAAACCTATATACACACTCAGTGCGACGCATGCTCGTCATAATTGACTCGATCCAGAAAGCTGGGATGTACAAACCAGTTTTGAGTCGTGAACCCGTGACATATAGAGCTTATGGACATAGAGACTATCTTGATGACAAAAACAAGACAAAGCTACAAGATGCATTTATATGGGCATTGTTTTGCATCCATCAGGATACAAGCTGTACCGTATCATCATAGAATGTACGTGTACATATACATCCCTCAACCCTTGCCTATGCATCTATATAACCAGATAGTCAACAGCTTAGAACAATACTTGACGGTAAAATAATCAAGTACATTGTAAAACCCGAGTCGATTACAAGCCCTTCAGTTCATGCCTTTGCTATTACATCATCTTTTTTGCCTACATTGCAATGAATAAGACACATACAGCGTTAATGTACTCAGTTATGCATTAATGAAGGCATTCCAAACCAATGAACAATAGAATATACGGTGAATAATGTGAAGGAACACGTGTATTTTGAGAGACATGGTGAATAATGTAAAGAAACGCGTGTATTTTATGAGACCTGGTTATATTTCACCTAAATAATAGTATTCAATGGTGCTGTGTACCTCTGTACATTTCGGCCTACAGTTAAAAATATGCCTGATTCAGGAAGTTCGTATCTAATTATACTTAGTTATATAGATTATTCTATTGAATGAACGGTACATTGAGTAAAAAGGAAACAGTGATACCCGATTCCTGATATAAAACATGTACAGCTACAAGATTTCTATGCACTAAAAATGATTTAATAACATGACATATGTTTATATCAATGATTTGTTTACATTGAGTGTAAGTATGCTGATAAACATGTAAAGGTGCTAATTATAGCAAATGTGTGAAATTTACTATGTAAGCGTGTGACATGTTTACTATAGAAAACTTTTTTACATGTTTATCAGCTTTTTACACTTACACAAAGGCATGTTTACTGAACTGTTTATTGACAATATCCACCACATTACTATGCAATAATGTAAAAATAAACACGTCTTTACACGTTTTGAACACAGTATTTTTTATACATAAACATCAGGAGGAGTAAATGTACCAAAAATGTGTTTGAAACGAAACACTTATTTTTAGTGTGTATTATTTTCACTATTGCTTTGCAATATATATTTGTCATGGGTGTACCCCTATCTTGTTTACACTGTGTTAAACTTTCAGCTAGTCCATTTTTTCCATATACTGCACTTACATAATCAATGCATAGAGGCCTAATACGCAATAAAAGCGTCTGCAGCAGAATTCGGCTGTGTAAGATATATACGATGATTTAGATGTACAAACACAGAGTTGCCAAGTCCCTCTATGTGTTAGGTACATGTATAAAAGGTTGGTCGCCTTTATATATTGACATTTCTTTTCCTCGAACGTCATCCAAACATCTGGATCCAGCAAACACTCGCAGCAAACGCTCGTTGACATGTGGCAGATGTTCTGTTTGACAGCGTCTTGTGCCTGTTTAATGTAGTTATGATTGTGTGTGTAATGTAGTTTTGATTGTGTGTGTGTAACGTAGTTATGATTGTGTGTGTAACGTAGTTATGATTGGGTGTGTAATATAGTTATGATTAAAGATATGTACGCGTGTTTGTGGATGACCCCTTTTATGAAATTTCAGAATCGACCGATTTTCATGCCCACTGGCGAACAGCTGCGCCTGCACGTCAATCCTTGATATACCATGTCCGCCGGATTACTGGAATAGTGTGTGCAGAATTTCATTGCGATCTGGTACCACGGGAGATATCAAAGAACATTTTGGAGGGAACTTACTTTTGTTGCACTGTATATAAAAGTAATTGTCTTGTAAATGTGACGACAACACGGCATTTTAAATAATTCTAAACCAGTGACTAACTGACATCGCTGCATTTTGTTTGCCTAATTCTGCTAGGGAATGTGTAATTTGATAATTTGACCCTAGTTGAGGTAAACTGGCTAGAGTGCATATTTCATAGATTACGTATAACTATTTATTAACTATCACTTGCACTTTTTACTCTTTGTGCTATAAGTCTATCACTTTGGTGTCGCTGGTTTTACTCTGTATGCTATAAGTCTATCACTTTGGTGTCGCTGGATTTACTCTGTATGCTATAAGTCTATCACTTTGGTGTCGCTGGTTTTACTCTGTATGCTATAAGTCTATCACTTTGGTGTCGCTGGTTTTACTCTGTATGCTATAAGTCTATCACTTTGGTGTCGCTGGTTTTACTCTGTATGCTATAAGTCTATCACTTTGGTGTCGCTGGTTTTACTCTGTATGCTATAAGTCTATCACTTTGTTGTCGCTGGTTTTACTCTGTATGCTATAAGTCTATCACTTTGTTGTCGCTGGTTTTACTCTGTACACCTATAACTCTGTTGTGGTTGTTTTATTTTCTATACTGTAGGTCTATCACTCTGTTGTCGCTGGTTTTACTTTCTATGCTGTAGGTCTATCATTCTGTTGTGGCTGGATTTACTTTCTATGCTGTAGGTCTATCACTCTGTTGTCGCTGGTTTTACTTTCTATACTGTAGGTCTATCATTCTGTTGTCGGTGGATTTACTCTCGATACCCTAGGTCAATCATTCTGTTGTGTCTGTTTTTTCTCTCTATGCTGTGCGTCTATCATTCTGTTGTCGCTGGTTTTACTCTCTGTGCTGTAACTCTTTTACATTTGTTTACTTATAAGGTAACATTATATCAGGATTTATACCTAAAACATGAGTTAAACATGAGCCTAAAGCCATGTAGTGATGGCCGAGAAAAAGCACAGAAGACCCGTGTGAAAATCCGATGAAACAAGTCCGTTACTGGTTAGACAGTATACCGGTCTCAGCATGTACATTTTGACTGTATGTGGCGTCATTATACCGTACATTACTGGTTAATCTCTATACAGATCTCAGCATGTACAGTTTGACTGTGTGTGGCGTCATTATACAGTACCTATTACTGGTTAGGCTGAATACCGGTCCCAGCATGTACAATATGTGGCATCATTATACAGTGCATCAATGGTTAGTCAGTATACCCGTCTCAGCAAATACAATGTGATTGTGTGTTGCGCCATTATACAGTACATTACTGGTTAATCTCTATACAGTTCTCAGCATGTACAGTTTGACTGTATGTGGCGTCATTATACAGTACACTGGTTAGGCTGAATACCGGTCCCAGCATGTACAATATGTGGCATCTTTATACAGTGCATCAATGGTTAGCCAGTATACCGGTCTCAGCAAATATAATAAGATTGTGTGTGGCGCCATTATACAGTACATTACTGGTTAATCTCTATACAGTTCTCAGCATGTACAGTTTGACTGTGTGTGGCGTCACTATACAGTATACATTACTGGCTAGTCAGTGTACCTGTCTCAGCATATACAGTATGACTGTGTGACAGTGTGATTGTCTGTGGCGTCATTATACGGCACATTACTGGTTAGTCAGTATATCGATCTCAGCATATACAGTGTGACTGTGTGTGGCGTCATTGCACAGTACCTTACTGGTTAGTCTATATAACGGTCTCAGCATGTACAATGTGACTGTTTATGGCATCGTTTTATATTTCATTACTGGTTAGTCAGTATACCAATATTAGCATCTACAGTTTGACTATGTGTGGTCTCATTATACACTACATTACTGGTTAGTCAGTATATCGGCCTAAGCATGTACAGTTTCACTGTGTATGGCGTTATTATACAATATATTTCTGGTTAGTCAGTATATCGGCTTGAGCACGTACAGTTGATTGTGTGTGGCATCATTACACAGTCTCAGCACGAGCTGTTTTGACTGTGTGTGACGTCATTATACAGTACATTACTGCTTAGTCTGTATACCGGTCCCAGCATGTACAATGTGACTGTGTGTGACGTCATTATACATTACATCACTTTGTCAGTATACCTGTTTCAGCATGTACAGTTTGTCGAAGAATGGACAGGCGCTGAACACATCCCGCTGAACTCAACCAATGGTGTCTGAACCCGAGATCAAACTCTGGGTCATATCAAAGACTTTAAGAATGGTACTTACTTGCTGCCTCGCTTGGCGCTCCAAACAAAGATGTTAGAGCAAGGAAACATGACTACTTAGCCCGATGTCAGTATAGTTTATCCATCCATCCATCCATCTATCCATCCATACATAAATACACACACGTTACACCCATACATACATACATACATACATACATACATACATACATACATACATACATACATACATACATACATACATACATACATACATACATATATACATACATACATACAGACACACACATACACAAACAGACACACACACACACACACACACACACACACACACACACACACACACACACACACACACACACACACACACAACACACACACACACACACACACACACACACACACACACACACACACACACACACACACACACACACACACACACACACACACACACATACACACACAGGGATATAAAACACCTCTGGGCATTGCATGTACATGAAGGGATATCAAACACCTGTCTCTATTATATGTATAGCAGGGATGAAAAACGCCTGTGACTATTATATTTGTACGCAGGGATATAAAACACCTGGGACTATTGCATGTATATAGATCGATATCAAACACCAGTAACTATAGAATGTGTATAAAGGGATATCAAACACTTGTGATTATTACATATATATATAAAGGGATATCAAAAACCTGTGACTATTATATGTCTATATTGTGATATAACACACCTGTGACTATTACATGTCAGTATAGCGATATAATTCACCTGTGACTGTTACATGTCAGTATAGCCATATAAATAAGCCACCAAGCAGCTGTTTCATGTAACATATCTTACCCTGTTCTTCCTTGAGGAACTTCTTTTTCATTTGAAATACTGAAAAACTTCAGATTTTTCATTTTATTAAATTTTTCATGTCTGGGTTATAGAAAGGAGCTAGCAGAAAGTACCGGTGAGTTTGAATCTGGCTGGAGCGAAACAGTCGGTGCAAATGTACACTGCCTTTATATGTGTCCCAGGAAAAACTGGTAATAGCCCCAGTTAACTGCATACAGAATCACCGCTGATTAGCTGGAGTGAAAGATATGTAAGTCCCGGTTATGTCTAAGAGCTAAGCTAAGCGTAGAGGTGTAACCCTGCGGGTGCTAACTCGAAAGAGAGCCATTTAGGGTCGATTCTGTTTGTTCAACAAATATATTGCTTTAAATGCTTGTGCATTGATATTTGTAGGTTTGTTCAGGAAGCGAAGCGAAATTTAACGAAGAGGGAACTTCGGCAGAAGTCGCACGTGGATGATCCGATCTCCGCTTTTCTTCTGTTGAAGAGATTTGACGCTACGTGGTCTCGTGAGATCGCCAAACTTAAAGACCTAAGTGTTGTGACAGGTAAACAAAACAGAACTCCATCTTATAGGTAGAAAATTCTGTGTCAGTTTGGCTTAAACAACAATAAAATAAATAAATAAATGTCAGCATTAAATAAATAGGAGGAATATATAGACACCAATAGACATTATGCCAAATAAGAAAAACAAATACAAGAAACTGTTTAAATGTCCATATACGAAATATTTTTGAGTTATTAGATGTATTTTGGAACTGTAAAATGTATTTTGGAGTTATAAGATGTATTTCAGAGCGGTTTTAGTTATTTACTTACTACCATTTATGGCATGTGTAAGTGGCATCTGTAAGTATTCCAACTTAAATATATAGATGATGTTAGGCCTACACTTTTACTGAGTTTTCGACTTGATTTAAGTTTTTGTTGTCTATGTTATTTGTTGTACTTCAGAGGCCCTTGGCCGTGTACATAAAATCGTACCGGAGCTACCGACAACAGAGGATGTGGAAGGTGCTTCAAGGGCTGTGATTCGTGTGCAGAGAACTTACGAACTGAGCGTTCGGCAATTACGAAACATGTCAATGGATAGTCTCTCATCTTCAGATTGTTTCCAGTTGGCTGAGACAGCATTTCGCCATGGTTACTCAAACACTGCCGCTGAGTGGCTGGCAGAAGCCTTATATTTAAAGGATCCAAGTCCCAAGCTGGCGAAATCTCGCGAGGAAATGGTTAACCAATTGCTTAAGTCCGCGAAGACACGGGTAAGAAGATATTCCATAGATCATCGTAATGAAACGATGATAACTGTAGTCCAATTTATATTCAATATATAAACGGTGCCAAGATGGTGAACAACCAGACAAAATTCCACAATAATTCCCCTTAACACAGTAACGCGTTGTAAAATGGTGATTGGTTAGCCTATAAAACTCTCATTATCCACAGAATGACCATATACTGAGTTAAAGGGGATTGGTTTCCTGCCACCAGTATGCTGGCATCGTATAGAAATGAAATGTTTTTGAGTATACGGCGTAGAACACGAATCAAATGAAATAAATAAGTAAATAACGAAGCCATATGGGAGATTTTGGGCAAAGAAGGATCAGTTTTTCTGTATTTATAGCTCAAATTATTGCCTTTCATTAAACATCAGACTATCTGTAATATATAGAGTGTTAAAAGGAGGCAATTACTATACGTTCCACTTTATAAATATTAGTAACTTTGTCACCAATTTTGAACGGTAACGCGTTCACAGATGAGGCTGAAATTTTATGTAAGGGGAATCATTTGGGCTATTCTAAAATAAGAGCAAAATTCGGTTTCATTTACGCTGATCGATTTTTTGTCCAAAATCTCCGATATAGCCTCTTCATAATTTACTCAGTTGGTTAGCGTGCTAGCGCATCGTAATGACCCAGGAGCCTCTCACCAATGCTGTCGCTTTGAAATCATGTCCAGCTTATGCTGGCTTCCTCTCCGACCGCACATGGGAAGGTCTGCAGTAGCTTGCGGATGGTCATGGATTTCCCTTGGGCTCTGCCCCATTTTCTCCCACCATAATACTTGTCGCCGTCGCATAAGTGAAGTATTTTTCAGTACGGCGTAAAACACCAATCAAATAAATAAATAATTCTTTATAATTCATATTCAGTTTAGTTGCATTAGTTTGACGCCAGCATGCATTTGTGAATCCGACCTTCGCTGGCATAGGCCTTTATAACATGCTCACACAAGGAAGCATCAGATTTGAACTTGTTGTCTACCTCATTTCGAAAATATAAATTAGACAGTTTTCTTTTCAGTTCAAAGGTTTACAATGCGGACATACAGAAGGCAGCAACACACATGACATCTGTGAGTTTATATTTGTTCGAGTTTAACAATTACAGCAAGTAGCACATAGTTATTTTATCTCACATATATACACATGTATAAATATTCAGTTAGATCGTATACAAGAGCATGTAGCAAATAAAAGAGATACAAAGAGAGGATTGTTGTCATAAACTTGGCTAATCATGATTCA
The DNA here is from genome assembly GCF_032854445.1 of Liolophura sinensis. Lineage (NCBI taxonomy): Eukaryota > Metazoa > Mollusca > Polyplacophora > Chitonida > Chitonidae > Liolophura > Liolophura sinensis. The sequence continues at coordinate 289,887 of NC_088303.1, read as the reverse complement.
TTCCATGTATGTGGTTAGATTTGCAAGAAGTGGAACTGCTTGTCTCTTTTTTCTTCTTTTCCAAGGTCACAATAGCAGCAAAGACGGACATGGACAGGATGTGGACAGCACAGAGCCTGACGGACATGGACAGAGTGTGGACAACACAGAGCCTGACGGACATGGACAGGATGTGGAGAGCACAGAGCCTGACGGACATCGACAGGATGTGGACAGCACAGAGCCTGACGGACATGGGCAGCATGTGGACAGCACAGAGCCTGACGGGCAACGACAGGATGTGGACAACACAGAGCCTGGCGGGCATCGACAGGATGTGGACAGCACAGAGCCTGACGGACATGGACAGCATGTGGACAGCAAAGAGCCTGACGGGCATCGACAGGATGTGGATAGCACAGCGCATGTCGGCTGCGCATCGCTAGAGGGAGACGCGTTGAGGGAGGAGGAGATATTCACCCGGCTATGTCGGGGAGACATTAGTGTGCATCAGGTATGAATGTAAACAAGGAAACAAGGGTCTAAGAACTGGGTTCACACAATTGTAAATTGCCATATTTTCACCTGAGTCGCTGTAGAAAGCTATATATACCTATGTTAGTGGAAACAAAACAGTAGTTAAGTGACAGACGGTGAATGACCTAAGGTTTTCCACGTGACGAAGCAGCAACTTCGCCAGATTCTCACGGGTCACGTGACTAAGCACCAGCTTTGTCAGGTTCCCACGGGTCTATTGATCTTAGCCTATGTGCGGATGTGTCTTAAAGTTTGTGTGAAAATTGGTATAATGAACATGTACCATCGCAATCTGGACGTTTCAGTGCTAGAAGAAATACTTTGACTTTTATTTGTTTTTATGTATAAAAAATGAAGTTTACAATCCCACACCAACTCGCGCAACGAGCAAGAAAAACACGATTAACCGAAGGTGTTGCTGGGAGGTGATATTCGTCTTTTCGTTGGTTAGCCAGTCAAATAGATTGTTCGATAACTGTAAATACGGAAGTATTTCTGAATATAGAAGTATCGTCCGGAAGTCTAAAACTTGGGGCAATAAGATTGGGCAAAAATAGGATATCAGCTGAGATATGTCGGTCTAGTACTAAATATTCACATTTCAGAAAATCATTACAAATTGGTAATTACTGGTCCTACGCGGAGCCAGTTTTCCACGAGCATCGAACACAATATTCAGTTATAATTGTATTTTGAAAAGTACACAGACGAAATCCTATTTGTTCTGTTTTCATTCAAAGCGAATACTTCTCCCAGGTTTTACAGGATGATACGACCATGGCCCTCTTGTCCCTTCAGTACAGTATTTTATGCATTAGCCTCTTGCTGTTGTCGCCATGTATATTTTCATGGTACTAAGTGACTGTCCCGCGCACCAGTTTACCCCGTGACCGGCATTTGAGGATACATTAAGCGTTAAACACCATTAAAAATCAATGGATAAGAGCGCACACACGAATGGAATATTTTTGGACCGGTTTTTCGCACACATGTGGTGATAGCATTTTGCTAGCGAAATAAATGAATATACCTTAATACTTGAATATTCGAAGTTCCTATTTACGTTTTTTTACCCTCTTATGTGCGTTTTCAAAAGAAATAATTGAATGTTTTACGTCATATGTTTACTAAGGTTGAAACGTGTTTTGGTTTCCCAGACTGGAGACAGCGTCAGAACGTGTGCGTATAAGAGGTCGAAAGCGTCCTACCATGGCTGGAAACAGGAAGTTCTCTCCGGAGATCCCTACATTGTCTTATTTCATAATGTAATAAGTGAAGAAGAAGGGCAACATTTGATGGATTTGTCCAAGAATCTGGTGAGGATGAGTGTTTGGCAACTAACGTAACTTATGGTATCTTTGTTGCTCATCTGAAACTAAAACCATCTTAAGTTTGCTGAAGAAAATGTATACAGATATAGCTGATACTAAATGTGAAAATGTCAACACTCGATGAAAATATCTGATATATTTATTTGATTGCTGTTGAACAAGAATTGTTCCTTGTATGATGTTGGCCAGGATTATACGTAGAGAAAACCCGAGTGCCTTGCGTGAACCATCCCTAATTGTTAGTTACGTAACAAAACTGACTGAAAGTCGCGGCAGCAGCGAAAGATGTATCTGAACGTCCGACATCATTAGCCAAGGGTGTCATAGTCGGAGCCAGACAGCCCTTTAACAGTCAGAGCCACTGAACATCCAACATCATTAGCCAAGGTGTCATAGTCGGAGCCAGACAGCCCTTTAACAGTCAGAGCCACTGAACATCCAACATCATTAGCCAAGGGTATCATAGTCGGAGCCAGACAGCCCTTTATCAGTCAGAGCCACTGAACATCCAACATCATTAGCCAAGGTGTCATAGTCGGAGCCAGACAGCCCTTTAACAGTCAGAGCCACTGAACATCCAACATCATTAGCCAAGGGTGTCATAGTCGGAGCCAGACAGCCCTTTAACAGTCAGAGCCAGCATTTTGGCCGCTTGGGGAAGTCGGAATGCCGGGAATAGACCATTTGGCATTATGTATTTCACGACAAGGTTATTATTCTAATGCTATGTTATTTTTGCGCATTGTTACAGTTGGAGCGATCTGCCGTGGGTCAGCCTGACAACGGTGTAATCGTGGAAGCCAGGATCAGTAAAGTGTAAGCTAGATTCTTAGCTTAAGTGTACGCTAAATGTTTGAACAGATTACATACCGTTACTTGACGTTAGAAGATTACATACCGTTACTTGATGTTTGAACAGATTACATACCGTTACTTGACGTTAGAAGATTACATACCGTTACTTGATGTTTGAACAGATTACATACCGTTACTTGACGTTTGAACAGATTACATACCGTTACTTGACGTTTGAACAGATTATATACCGTTACTTGATGTCAGAGGATTACATGCCGTTACTTGATGATAGAACAGATTATATACCGTTACTTGATGTTTGAATGGATTACATACCGTTACTTGATGCTTGAACAGATTACATACCGTTACTTGACGTTTGAACAGATTGCATACCGTTACTTGATGATAGAACAGATTACATGTCGTTACTTGATGTTTGAACAGATTACATACCGCTACTTGATGTTTGAACAGATTACATACCGTTACTTGATGTTTGAACAGATTACATACCGTTACTTGATGTTTGAACAGATTACATACCGTTACTTGACGTTTGAACAGATTACATACCGTTACTAGATGTTTGAACAGATTACATACCGTTACTTGACGTTTGAACAGATTACATACCGTTACTTGATGTTAGAAGATTACATGCCGTTACTTGATGTTTAAATAAATTATATGCCGTTATTTGATGTTTGAACAGATTACATACCGTTACTTGATGTTTGAACAGATTACATACCATTACTTGATGATAGAACAGATTACATACCGTTACTTGACGTTTGAACAGATTACATACCGTTACTTGATGTTAGAAGATTACATACCGTTACTTGATGTTAGAAGATTACATGCCTTTACTTGATGTTTAAATAAATTATATGCCCTTATTTGATGTTTGAACAGATTACATACCGTTACTTGATGTTTGAACAGATTACATGCCGTTACTTGACGTTTGAACAGATTACATACCGTTACTTGATGTTTGAAGATTACATGTCGTTACTTGATGTTAGAAGATTACATGCCGTTACTTGATATTTGAACAGATTACATACCGTTACTTGATGTTTGAACAGATTACATACCATTACTTGATGTTAGAAGACTACATACCATTACTTGATGTTTGAACAGATTACATGTCGTTACTTGATGTTAGATTATATACCATTACTCGATGTTTGACCAGATTACATACCGTTACTAGAATTTGATTGGTATTTTACGCCGTACTCAAGAATATTTCACTTATACGACGGCGACCAGCATTATGGTGGGAGGAAACGGGGCATTTCGATGAAAGAAGATTGATTTATACCCAGACGATAAATTGGCGTCACCAAATTTTTTCCTGTTTTGTACACATAATTATTAATTAATCGATTCTTAAGTCATGTCTAGTTCATAAAGAATCCCAGATGGAAATCGTGGAATAAATATTCCATGTTTTCTTCCTGTATGCAAGGTCCAAATGATCCAGTTTATGCCTTTTCCCCGATTCTCATTTGTAAATAGGCCTACAAACATTTTGGAACTTTTCATTTCTTTACAATGTAACTATTATTGCAGTTACCGTTTGTTAATTTTGTTTTTTTTTAATTAACGAGTGCTATGCAAATTGCTTAGCAAATCGTTAGATTTTATACCACATCATTTTGTTTATTATTTTTTAACTGCAGTACTTGGTTGTGGGATAACCATACAAGTATTATCAACAAACTAAGCAGGAGGGTGGAGGACATAACCGATCTGTGCACGTTGTTTAGAGAAAAAGGCGCATGCGCAGAGCCCTTCCAGGTCAGTAGCTTGAAGGATGGATGGAGAGTTTTTCCGGCCTAAAGTAATCCCAGCCCTACAAAATAATCTGTGTGGTTTGTAATTCATTCCTGTCTTTATGATGAGGAATTGTGGAAACACGGGTAGCTTATAGTACGTAATCATGTATTACAACAAAACAATCGCCAATTGGATAGACATGGAAAGTGTTTTATTGACCTATGGCGCTATCAAATTACGGTAAAGATTATTATTGCGGACTGGACCCTAGTCGCCATTTTGTCGGGAACTGAAGCCTAACCTTTGAAGATAGGAGAGGATTGTTACGCCTTGTTGCCACAGTGGTTGTCAAATGAATGCTGTTTCCAGTTGTGACATTCTCTCGCCATTGTTGTAGTTTAATGCGGACAAGTCTGTAATCAAAGCAGTTAGATGTTAGATGTTCCTCTATTGCTCCAAGAGGAATGTCATCACCGAGTGATTATTGTGGCCGGGTGAATGTCATGGTCGGGTGAATGTCGTAACCGAGTGAATGTCGGGGTCGGGTGAATGTCGTGGTCGGGTGAATGTCGTTGCCGCATGAATGTCGTGGCCGCGTATCAAAGGATATTTTGGATATTATTTTTTTTCTCGTTTAGGTTTTAAATTACGGCATTGGGGGGCAGTACCACAGCCATTTTGATTTCTATCAAGTAAGTTTGTAAGAATCATAAATGACCGAAATAAAACTATATAGATATAGTATTATAGATAAGGTTAACCTCATTCGATGCATTGTTCAATAAGGAGCAATACATTGTTCAGAGGAACAGTACACAGTTGAGAGCAGCAATATATTGTTCAGAGGAGCAGTACTCCGCTCAGAGGAACACAGCACTGTTCACAAGAGCAGTACCTTGTACAGAGGAGCAGTACTCTGTTCAGAGGAACTCTACATTGTTCACAGGAGGGGTACATTGTTCCGAAGAGCAGTGCCTCGTTCAGAGGAGCAGTACCTTGTTGAGAGGAGCAGTACATTGTTCCGAGGAGCAGTACAAATCTAGCCTGTGTCCTATGTCCGAAAATTTAATGTCTGTTATAATATACAGGACTTACAGCGTTTCCAATTGTTATATTGGTTGTGAAGTTAATAGAAATATGCTCTTGTTGATTTTTGTAGGACAGAGAGATGGTAAAGAAGACGCCTTCATTTGTCCGGGACAGCGGGGATAGGCTAGCCACCTTGATGTTTTACGTGAGAACCAGTATACACCCTTCTTCGGTTCCTCATACGATGTATCATGCTTAGATTTGCACCATTACACCATAACCGTCATGTGACCTTGACACTTCCTTGCTGGTCTCTCAGTGTAAAAACAAGTATAAGCCAAGTACCAGTTAGCCAGTCAGTGAGTCATATTGTTACAGGTGGTCGTGTATGGTATCTTCAACATGGCGTTCCAGTGTTGCAGCATTATCAATATGTTGGCAGTGAAAACGGTTAAATAGAAACTTCTTAGCTATCCAGCGATTGAGAGCCCTTCGAATAATTTACCAGCAAAAAGAAACATGGGCCGATGTGGTGGGACGATGGTACACAGCGACGAAATGATAGAGCGAAATTAACAATGGTACGATGATAATCGCTTCATGCCATATTACGATCTCCTCGTATCATCAAGCATCACGTCGTACCTTGGCTTCATGTTTTTGTTCCATAGCTTGATAACACCGTCACGCCATACTACTTCCAAATGATGGAAGGAAGACGGTCCCAAGCGGTTTCCCTTAACGCCTATGGTATAGTGGAAAGGGTTTCTTTAGTCTGTTCTAAGCCACAATCATCACGTCAAGTTTACTAAAACGCATGGTTTATCTTCTTATACCTGGTTGTATTTCATCAACACAAAGCTAAACATGAACAAAAATCAACATTTTGGTGAAATTTTTACAACGATGGATCGACAGAAGTCTTTTTAAATTACACCGAAATTGGACATATGGAAAATTAAACATCGCTCTTCAAATAACTACGAGAAAATTACCACTTATGCAGTAAGAATATGATATTAACGCTTTCCTTCTTTTAAATTTCCAGCTAAGTGAGGTGTTCGCCGGTGGCGCCACGGTGTTTCCAGAAGTTGGCGTTAGGATAGCACCTGTGAAGGTGAGAGGAGCGAAAACGTAGATTTTATCAGGACTACATCTCCAAAACAGTACTCACCCAAAATGGGCCGTTTCCATACCGATAGAAATATGGTAGCCTTTTAGTTGTTATCTATGGCATGATGAATGGGCCAGTATTATAAATAGATAAGTACAATACATTTGTTTTGACTGACACTAATACTTTTCACAATGGAATAGGAATCAGCATTTGTTCACAATTTCTGCCCTAACACGATTTTCTTGCATTTGACTTGCCTGTTTGCATCAGGAAACAGTAACACTTGTACAACCTCTGTCCTGACTCACAAAGGTTTACCTGAATCATGGAATAGGAACATGTGGTACAATATCTGTCTTGACACGGGCTTTTTTGTTTTAATCAGGGAGCTGCAGCATTTTGGTATAACTTTAAAGAGGGACGGGCTGATTTGAGGACTAAACATGGCGGCTGTCCAGTCCTCCGAGGAGAAAAGTGGGGTAAGTTAAATAGTGTTTGAATTATGCTCCCCGTAGACGTCTATGATATTCCCAGTTTAAGCTTAACAGATAACGAGTCAAACAAGCCCATAGCTCTCCTGTGATTAAGCTGATTCAATACACTAGACAACTACTTTTAAACTTTTCCAAGCTGCATAATATTCTCCTTTGTGGCTTTTTCAGTAGCCAACAAGTGGATTCATGAAATCGCCAAGGCGTCATTAAGATAAAGTTATTTCTCATTTCTGGCTAACCACAAAATATTACACTGCTGATAGCCCAGCATGTAGTGCTGACAGCCTGAAAGTACCACTGACAGCCGACACTGGGGTAAGGATACACCACTGGCAGCCGACATACAGTGCTGACAGTCTGGATATACCACTGACAGCCGACATGTACTACTGACAATCTGGATATACCACTGACAGCCAACATACAGTGCTGACGGCCTAGATATACCACTGACAGCCGACATATGCTGCCTGGATATATATCTGACAGTAGAGATGTAGTGCTGACAGCCTGGATGTACCACTGACAGACGACATGTAATGCTGATAGATTGGATATACCTCTGGCAGTCGACGTGCAGTGGTGACTGCCTGGATATACCACTGGCAGCCGACATATGGTACTGCATTGGCGCCTGGATGTACCACTAACAGCCGACATAAGGTGGTGATAGCTTGGATATACCACTGACAGCTGACATGTGGTGTTGACAGGCTGGATATACCACTGACAGCCGACATGTAGTGCTGACAGCCTTGATCTACCACTGACAGTCGACATGTAGTGCTGACAGCCTGGTTATACTAATGACAGACGACATGCAGTGTTGATGGCCTTGATATTATAATACATATACTGCATTGGCGCCTGGATATACCACCGACAGTCGACAAGTGGTGCTGACAGCCTGGATATACCTCTGACAGCCGACATGTTGTACTGAAAATCTGAGTATACTAATGACAGCCTGATATGTGCTGACAACTTGGATATACCTCTGACAGCCGACATGTAGTAGTGATAGCCTAGACATACCACTAACAGTAGATATGTAGTACTGCATGGTTGCCTGGATGTACCACTGACAGCCGACATTCAGCGCTGACAGCCTTGATATTCCACCGACAGCCCACATATAGTACTGCATTGGCGCCTTGATATACCACTGACAGTCGACATGTGGTGCTGATAGCTTGGAAGTAGAATTGACATCCAACAAATAATGTGTACAGCCTAGATGTACTTATTGAGATGCAGAAATTGGGCTTAAAGTCTGGGCGTACTGGTGACAGCCCAAAAGCAGTGCTCTCAACGTTGAACTACAGGTGACAGTTAACACGTGAATGTACGAGTGAAAGTCAAGAAATACTGCGGACAGATCGGATGTACGAGTGAGAGTCGAGAAGATAGTGCACACAAACTGGATGTGCCAGTGGCAGTCTGAAAGAGTTCTGACAATGTGGATACACTAGTAAGAGTCCAGAAATAATGCTCACAACCTGGATGTGCGAGTGATTGTCTAGAAATAACGCTGACAACCTGCATGTATGAGTGGGAGTCCAGAAATAATGCTCACAACATGGATGTACGAGTGAGTCCAGAAAAAATTCTCACAACCTGGATGTACGAGTGGGAGTCCAGAAATAATGCTGACACCTCGATGTACGAGTGGGGAGTCCAGAAATAATGCTCACAACCTGGTTGTACGAGTGGGAGTCCAGAAATAATGCTGACAACATGGATGTACGAGTGAGTCCAGAAATAATGCTGACAACCTGGATGTACGAGTGAGTCCAGAAAAAATTCTCACAACCTGGATGTACGAGTGGGAGTCCAGAAATAATGCTGACACATGGATGTACGAGTGAGTCCAGAAAAAATTCTCACACCTGGATGTACGAGTGGGGAGTCCAGAAATAATGCTGACAACATGGATGTACGAGTGAGTCAGAAAAATTTCTCGCAACCTGGATGTACGAGTGGGAGTCCAGAAATAATGCTGACAACCTCGATGTACGAGTGAGTCCAGAAATAATGCTGACAACATGGATGTACGAGTGAGTCCAGAAAAAATTCTCACAACCTGGATGTACGAGTGGGAGTCCAGAAATAATGCTGACAACATGGATTGTACTAATGAAAGTCCAGGAATAGTGAGGATAATCTACATGTACTAGTGAGAGTTAACAAATATCGCGACAACCTAGATGCAGCAGTGACAATCACAGAAATAATGCTGATAGCTTGGATATAGTAGTGACCAATAACAGAAATAATTCTGACAACATGATGTACCATTGGCAGTCCAGCCATAGCGCTGACAACCTGGATATACCAGTGACAATCACAGAATCAGAGCTATTGTGAGCTCAGAGGTAGTGCTCCCTGCCAAGCTTTACTTTTGGCAGCTCCGAGGTAGCGCTTCAAAACCAGACCGTACTATTGTCAGCTCAGGAGTAGCGGTCACGGTCCAGTTGTATTATTTACAGCTCAGGGGTAGTGCTCACAACCAGGCTGTACTATTGGCAGCTCAGAGATAGTGCTCACAACCAGGCTGTACTATTGACAGCTTGGATATAATGTTGTCGGCATGGCTGTAATATTGAAAACTCATCAGTCTATGTCGTGGAGCGTGCCTCCGTAATTCTGGTAGAAGGCCTCCACACAACTGAGCTACTCTCGATATTCTAACCCGTCACAGTACTGAGGTTTTGGCACGGGTCTTGTCAGGGTTTACGACACTTAGAAACGTGAGATTAAACCCTTTGAGCGGGACTTTATATTGGGACTACAAAGTGACAACGAAAGTAGTCTTACCTTATTTAGATGACCGCCATCTCCAGTATTGCGTTTTCAGGTTTGTTTTTCATTTGTACGTCTTAGACCTTATGAAATACTAGTTACCTCCATTATCCTTTTGGATACGAGCGCACCTACCATCAAACATCTTGAACGATTTGCGATTCGAGTCAGTCTATAGATACTATCATTTGAGGTATGGCGAGAAACCTGATGCTGGCGTGAATGTTACTTATCGCTGTGAATAAAGGCTGGATATTTGTAGGCCTATATATCCACAGAAACTAAGAAAACGTCATACGTGGTATGTTTACTTGCTTTATTAATAGGGAGACAACCATTCATTGCTAATCTATCTACTGTATGGCTTCATTGTTTCATTTCATTCATATAAATTCTTACATACCTGAGTAAAACCACCGTACCTCTAATATGTGTGCTGTCACATAGCGCAAGCGCACTAATACACATATGAAAATTAAAGACATCGTTTGCATATATTCTTCCGCCAGGTACCTGTGCTTCAAAAGACAACTGTGCTACCGAGAAGTTTTCTCGATAACGATAACAGCATTGCTGACAAGAGTTGAACATGGCTTGAACTGAAGCCGCTATATTTTAGAAAATTACTCCACGCTTATACTCAGAGTCAGTTGTTATAGATCATAATTTTATACAACTTTATATAACTGTTATATAGTAAAAGCGGTTTATACACTAGACACGTTTGATCTTTGAACAGTCTGCACACTTGTACAAGTTCACTACTTGGCTTGGGAGTAATATAATCTTATGCCTCATGCAACGAAACATCACGGCGCCAATCAGGTCAGGCACAATGCTTAAGGTATATATCCTGGGGGTGTGTACATTTCCCGGGGCTGGTTGTAGCCGGGCTGGTTGTGGCCGGGTTCGACAGTCACGGATGCTGGCGTAGGATGCACGGGTTGCGGGGTGGCGAGGTACTGCTGCTGGTAACCACCGGGATATTGCTGAGAAGTTGCTGTAAATATAAAACAGTACTGAAATAGCCATTGGGTTGTAGACCATATACAATCTTGCATTTTGCTAAAAAGCGCATACAATCCGTTGTGAAAAAAGCAAGAAGCTTTACATGTTTTGTAGATCTCTTAGAAGCTTGTCTTTGAGGTTCACCTGGTGAAAACGTCGGTAGTTTTCCTCCACCCAAATACCTGACCGCCGTCATATAAGTTTTGAGCATGACACTAACACCAATCAAACAAATAAATACACTGATATTTCACCACATTTGGCTCGACAGTGTAGACGACTATAATGGCTAACTAAAACAGAGTCAGTGCGTCGATACATACATACCAGCCGTCAACCAAGGTGGATGTTCCACGTCAATAATCACAAGGCCAATTCCCCAAATAACGTTTAAAGCAAACCACCACAGGACTACGAAAGTATACAAAGTACGATATCAGGACGGAATCATGCAAATATTCTAGGCAAATGAGTGAAATCAGCATAGAAACCGTGTACCGTGCTAGTATATAAGTTGTCGGTAATAATATATGTATCTCATTAGCGCTTTTATTGCATCTGTTCATATATCCAGTGTGGCGATTTAATTAAACACGATGAATATACAGTCCCTAAATACATGTAAGGATAAGTCCAAGTAAAGATAATTTACAATGTCAAAATTGAAACTATCCTTGTTCTAAAGTCTGCGAAAAGGAAACTGTTTGACCTGTGTACAACTATAGATCCAGAGAAGATGTACCATCTGGAGAGTCTGGCTTTCTTTAAATTCAGCGAAAGTGGGTAAATATCTTCCACAGCCTTTGCTACACACACACACACGTCGATTAAACACGACCCAAACAACAAACTAAAGAACCTGTTGTTGTTTGTATGTAGAGCAGGTTTTTCTAAATGCGTATAATGAATAACCATATCAGCTATGTGAGACTGCAAAACTTGAAACGGAAGTACGGAAACATTGCTTTGGTCTTTGGCTAGGGGCTGTATGTATATTCATCGTGCTGAATTATGTATCAACAGCTCCAATCAAAGCGCAACTGAGATAAATATTTTTTTATCAGTATTATCGTTAATAGGAATTACACTTCTTGAATATAGCAAAGATTCCAGTGCTGAAATTTGGCTGAGACCACTGAGACCAAATTTCAGCGCTACAATCTGTGCTATATTCAGAAAGTGTAATCGTAATAGGGATTTCTGAATATAGCACAGATTCTATATTCAGGAAGTGTAATCCCTATTAACAATAATACTGTTACTTAATCCACTTTCTAAAAATGACACCTGTACGTATCTGATATATTCACCTAAGGGAGTGACGTCATTTGTGATCATCAGAGGGGTAATGCATGTTCGCTGTAAACTCTACCGGTCAATTACCTTCTATTTTCGTGGAAGGCCTGTTGGTCGAGTGGTCTAGACTGTTGATATGTATTCCTGGCAATTTAGTGCCTGACTCTGAGGTCGCTTGTTCGAAACCCGCAGTCGTCTCTGTCAAATTTCAGCACTAGAATCTGTGCTATATTCAAGAAGTGTAATCCCTATTAACAATAATACAGTTACTTAATCCACTTTCTAAAAATGACTTCTGTACCTATCTGATATTTTGTTATCTACAAGTGATATCCTGGCATTGCAGACTTTTTGAATACTAATTGCACTAAGTCGCCTAGAGCATACCTTGTGTTTTTCCAACGTCACTGAAAACTGTTGACTGTTTGTCTTTGCATGATTCCGTCCTATTTTCGCACTTTATATACCTTCTTAGTTCTTTGGCGGTTTGTGTTACACGTCGTGTTGGGAGTTGGCCTTGCGATTATTTACCTGGAATGTCTTTAATGGTTGACGGCTGGTATACGAATGTCTGTTTCGACGCATAGATTCACAACATCTATGACATCTATCTATTTCCACCAGTACTTGTGCATACAGTCACGCACTATCCACAATAGCTACAGAGGTCCAAAAAGCCGTACAAATTTTCACTTACTTGTGACCACCACAGTTGCTGATGTAGGCTGCGCTTTCTTGACTGGCTTTGGGGCGGCCCTCTTTGGACCGCTTCCTGTCAGGCACGTGATCCCGAGCTTCTCGGCGAAGTACCAGAGGAGGGCGAAAGCAATGAGTCCCAGGATGAAAAGAGACGCTCCAACAGCTATACCTATAATCGCTTCCGTCCTGGGAACAAAGTAGTTTTACATCATGTACCAAGTTGATCTCAATGTAGACAATTCTCTAGTGCTGCCTCACTGTAATACAGTAATAGTATAAAACAATAATAGAACGGCATCCCCCCCCATCCCTAATTCCCCGAGGAGGTCGGTCTTAGTAGGGTATACATTGTTCTGTTCTCTTCTGTAATACGCCACTGTATTTGTATAGTTCTGTAACACATCACTGTATTTATATAATTCTGTAACACATCACTGTATTTATACAGTTCTGTAACACGTCACTGTATTTATACAGTTCTGTAACACGTCACTGTATTTATATAGTTCTGTAACACGTCACTGTATTTATATAGTTCTGTAACACGTCACTGTATTCATACAGTTCTGTAACACGTCACTGTATTTATATAGTTCTGTAACACGTCACTGTATTCATACAGTTCTGTAACCCGTCACTGTATTTATATAGTTCTGTAACACGTCACTGTATTTATACAGTTCTGTAACACGTCACTGTATTTATATAGTTCTGTAACACGTCACTATTTATACAGTTAAGCAGGTAAAGCTAAGAGTTACTTCACAAGCACTGTAGCGTACAACAATGGATGATGTGTGTTTTTCACAGCCTGGAATCTATCTGTCGACTTGTTTAGACAGGGAATTATCCTCAGGGTAAGGTTTCAAGGTAAAAGAAGACCTATTGAAGACCTAGTTTACTCGAAATTAGCTCTGAGATCTGTAGGCCATTTTTCCACCTTAGCTTAATGATATGACTTTAGATGTATGAGTCACCTGATTGTACGTTTTCAACGCTTTTCCTGCAAGCTATATGCTCATTCATGCGCCAGTATATATAAAACCGTTCACATTCTTATGTGTCAAACGCATGTTGTTAAAGGGTAAAAGCTTTATTTTGAATAACAATGAGACAGTTACTCCTGTAATAATGTGAGTGGTACAGATATGGAAAGGTCAATCTTGGGGAAAGTTAATCAGAGAAAGTTTAGCGCCAGTATAAAACATTATTCAGTTGAAAAAAGAATTATTTTATATCCGAGGTAGAAACAATGAGCGACCAAAACCGGCCAGAGTGTAACATATTTGGATGTTGTCATTGAAATGTTAGCCATATACAAGAAGGGAAAGGAAAGAAACACACACTCTTAATGATATACAAACTTCACTGTAATGCCTTGGGCGAGGGAAATGATACTCACGAGAGGGTTGACAGAGAGTTAACGGCTTGATTATATTGATTGGTAAACCCAAACACATCTGAAAGGTAAGACAGTTTTAACATTATTTTGTACATTTCAATTTTTAACTGCAAGTGTGATAGAATGGGTTAGAAGTATAAGGATACGTACAGAGGATACATTTTAGTATTTAGTTCGCGCTTATTTTACGAAGGTTTTAAATGATTATCCTGAGGTAGTTAACATCAAATCACATCAATGCATCCAGATAGCGTTAACTGTATGTCTTATATTCGTGTACACTACATGTTATACATGTAATGATGAATTTGATGGTGTTGATAATATATAAAATAAGAATAAAAATAATGTAACACACTTTGTCTATGCATGTACTAGAGTAACTCCGAAGAAAGTCAATGCTTTCATTTTGGTAAATCAACATTTCGACATAAATTTATGCCATCGTTGACATATAGATTTACCAAAAGGAAAGCCTGACTGTCCCCACAGGATTACTCTTGAACCCTGATACTTATTTAGGTAGAGTGTATTGCATTGTTTTTATTATCATTTTGCACATAACTAACTAATCAGCGGAATCAACATCTCTGCAAGTGAATGACAATAAAGTGAACAAGAATTTACATTAAAATAATATAAAGTAGGGGTGTAAACATTGGTACACCTGTATACCAATGCGGTTTTAGTTGGATTTACCTTGTACCAAGACAAGCACAGTGGTGATCAGCCTAGAAAGTCCACGTCTACCGAACATGGTGGGCAGTGGGCACTCTCAGACCAGGGAATAATATTCGATTCGGTCGAAGGCTGTACTGATAAAACTACTCTACTATGATGAGTGTCTATATAAGCTGTGGGTATTTGTACATGGGCTAGTTGTGGTAACTGGCCTTAATGTGTCTGTTATGCAAAGCTTAAAAGCTCGTACCCGCCGTCGAAAAACACAAACATGTTTTGAATGTTGTCTTGGATCACCACACTATTTGCAGTAGTTGTCGACACTGACCAGTCTGGTCAATGTGTTGAAACTGGCATGTCTGAACTAAGTCATTCTGTTCCAAGGCGTGGTAATCCCGTAACACTTACATCCACTGTATTATTAATGAATACAATCACTGTCTGCAGAATGTTCTGACCAGTGGTCAAGCACGAACCCGTTCTGATCACACCAATTGCTCAATAACTGAAGGAGAACAACTCCTAACTAACAAGAGTACATTTGCCTCATAAGAAACCATGTAGTCCATTAACTAGATTAACATAATACCCGAGTAGTGTAACTCCGGACTGCGGGTGCTGAATTGTGTAGGCTGTTCATTTCCTATTGATAGCCATGTTACAGTGTTAGTAACTCTGTGGTAGTACTAGGTCTGTACAAACAGTCAGAGCCATATCATTCCTACCTTTTATATACTCCTCAAGTCAAAGCCATACATTTCTTAGTCAGTTAATCACCGATATATATAAATATATATATATATATATATATATATATATATATATATATATATATATATATATATATATATAAACTATATATATATATATATATATATATATATATAAACTATATATATATATATATATATATATATATACATATATATATATATATATATATATATATATATATATATATATATATATATATATATATATATATATATATATATATATATATATATATATACAAACTATATATATATTTATATATATACATTTCTTAGTCAGTTAATCAATTGTGTGAATAGAGTTTTGTAAATGAGCTCTGGGAATAGTCTAGGACAATATCTGCACTTATGTCTAGTCAACGCTTGTAGATTGTTCCATAAAGGTGTCAGTAGTGTTAACAATATTACAGTTCACACCAAGCAGACAGATTGAACACCAAGCAGACTTCACAACATGCAGACAGACAGAACAACATGCAGACAGATTGAACACCAAGCAGACAGATTGAACACCAAGCAGACAGGCCGAACAACATGCAGACAGGCTGAACACCACCAAGCAGACACACTGAACAACATGCAGACAGACTAAACAACATGCAGACAGATTGAACACCAAGCAGACAGATTGAACACCAAGCAGACAGGCCGAACAACTTGCAGACAGGCTGAACACCACCAAGCAGACAGGCTGAACAACATGCAGACAGTGAACAACATGCAGACAGATTGAACACCAAGCAGACAGATTGAACACCAAGTAGACAGACTGAACAACATGCAGACAGATTGAACAACATGCAGCGAGATTGAACAACATGCAGATAGATTGAACAGCATGCAGATTTAACACCAAGCAGACAGATTGAACACCAAGCAGACAGATTGAACACCAAGCAGATAGACTGAACAACATGCAGACAGATTGAACACCAAGCAGACAGGCTGAACACCAAGCAAACAGATTAACGGTGGGTCTGCAATCTGAATGTTGCATCTTACTTGCAATCTTGAAAATATTTAGTAAACTCACAACTGAATCCTATCTCTCATGGTGGTGATAAAAATATCGCTGTTTTAGTGAAATATATCTTGTGAAGCGAATTATCAATTGATTGATCGGTCTTTAACGTCGTAACATGGCAACATGTCGCTTCCATGTCCAGCGGTGAGCCTGCCTGGGTGTAGAAAACCTGAACGCCTAGAGCAAACCACCATCATTTGGCTAGAAGCTGACTCAGTGACTAATACGTTCATGACTGAAATTCCATGGGACTTATCCTAGGTAAAAGGTTCCGTTGATACGAGTTAACCTGATCCCCGTTTTATTGTCCGTTAAAGGTGAAGAACAAGGTAAAAACGTCAAAAGACATTTGGCATCCTGCAATGGTTCTAGGGAGCGTGTTATTTGCTGCTATCAACAGTTAAAATAAAAACGTCAAAAGACATTTGGCATCCTGCAATGGTTCTAGGGAGCGTGTTATTTGCTGCTATCAACAGTTAAAATAAAAACGATGTAGCATAATCACAACCATCATTTTTCCCCTTTGATAAATTTCTGTGAAATGTTCCCCATATTGTTCCATATGTCTCCCACATAGTCCATAGACAGTCTGAATGACCAGTACAATGTCTCCCATGTAGTCCATATGACAGTCTAAATGCCCGGTACAATTTCTCCCATATAGTCCATATGACAGTAAAAATGAAGGGGGGAACGTCTCCCATATAGTCCATATTGCGATCTAAATTCCGGGCACAATGTCTCCCATACGGCCCATATGACAGTCTAAATTCCGGGTACATTGTCTCCCATATGGCCCATTTAACAGTCTGAATGTCTGGTGCAATGTTTCCAATACAGTCCATTTGACAGTCTGAATGCCCGATACAATGTCTTCGATACAGTCCATATGACAATCTGAACGACCGGTACAATGCCTCCCATATACTCCATATGACAATCTGAATGCGCGAGACAATGGCTCCTATATAGTCCACATGACAGCCTGAATGCCTGGTACAATGTCTCACATATGGGCCATATGACAGTATAAAATGCCTGGTACAAGGTCTCCCATATGGTCCATTTGACAGTCTAAATGCCTAGTACAATGGCTCCTATATAGTCCACATGACAGTCTGAATGCCTGGTACAATGTCTCACATATGGGCCATACGACAGTTTAAATGCCCGGTACAATGTCTCCCATATAGTCCATATGACAGTCTGAATGCTGGCTACAATGTCTCCCATATAGTCCATTTGACAGTCTAAATGCCCGGTACAATGTCTCCCATATGGTCCATTTGACAGTCTGAATGCCGGGTACAATGTCTCCAATATAGTCCATTTGACAGTCTAAATGCCCGGTACAATGTCTCCGATACAGTCCATTTGACAGTCTAAATGCCCGGTACAATGTCTCCCATATAGTCCACACGACAATCTGAATGCCGGGTACAATGTCTCCCAAATGGTCCATATGACAGTATAAATGTCGGGCACAATGTATCGCATAGAGTCTATCTGACAGTCTGAATGCCAGGTACAATGTCTCCAAAATGGTCCATATGACAGTCTGTATGCCAGGTACATTATCTGCTATATGATACATATCACAGTATAAATGCCGGGAACAATGTCTCCGATACAGTCCATTTGACTTTTTAAATGCTCAGTACAATGTCTCCCATATGGTCCATTTGACAGTCTGTATGCCAGGTACATTATCTGCTATATGATACATATCACAGTATAAATGCCGGGTACAATGTCTCCGATACAGTCCATTTGACTTTTTAAATGCTCTGTACAATGTCTCCCATATGGTCCATATAACAGTCTGAATGCCAGGTACAATATCTCCCATATAGTCCATATGACAGTTTGAATGCCTGGTACAATGTCTCCCATATAGTCCATATGACACTTTAAATGCCAGGTTCAATGTATCCCATATGGTCCCCATGACAATCTGAATGCCGGATACAATGTCTCCCATAATGTCCATCTGGCACTTTGAATGCCGGGTACAGTGTCTCCCATATGACAGTCTGAATGCCGGGTACAGTATCTAACATATAGTCCATATGAAAGTCTAACTGTCGGGTACAATGTCTCCAATATGGCCCCGTCACGATTTGGCTGAATATTGCCGATGTGACGTTAAGCCATAATCATTCAGTCCAATATGGTTCATGTGACAAACATATTACTGGGTACAATGTCTCCCATATCGTCCACATGACAATCTGACTGCCGAGTACAATATCTCCCATATGGTAGGCCTACATATGACATCCTGAATGCTCGTCACAAAATCTCCCATTTGGTCCATATGCCGGGCACAATGTCTTCCATATGGTCCATATGACAGTCTAAATGCCGGGCACAATGTCTTCCATATTGTCCATATGACAGTCTAATGCCGAGTACAATGTATCCATATGACAGCATAAATGCCCTGTACAATGTCTCGCATAGAGTCCATCTTACAATCTGAATGTCCTGTACAATGTCTCTAAATCGTCCATATGACAATCTGAATGCGCGGCCCAATGTCTCCCATATAATCCATATAACAGTCTGAATGCCGGGAACAATGTCTCCCATATGATCATATAGCAGTCTAAATGCTCTGTACAATGTCTCCCATGTGGACCATATAACAGTCTGAATGGCGGATACAATGTCTCCCTTATGGTCCACATAAATCTGAATGCCGCGTACAGTGTTTCCGAATTGGCCCATATGACAGTGTAAATGCCGGGTACACTGTCTCCCACATGGTCCATATGACAGTCTGACTGCCGGATACACTCTCTCCCACATGATCCATATGACAGTGTAAATGCCGGGTACACTGTCTCCCACATGGTCCACAATGTCTCCTATATAATCCATATGACAGTCTAAATGCTGGGTACAATGTCTCCTATATAATCCATATGGACAGTCTAAATGCTGGGTACAATGTCTCCCACATGGTCCATATGACAGTCTAAATGCCGGATACAATGCTCCCATGTGGACCATAGACAGTGTAAATACACTTACACTGTCACTCATATGATCCATATGACAGTCTGAATGCCAGATACAATGTCTCCCATATGATCCATATGACAGTGTAAATGCCGTTACACTGTTTTCTCATATGATCCATATGACAGTTTAAATGTCAGGAACAATGTCTCCCATATCATCCATATGACAGTCTAAATGCCGGTACAATGTCTCCCATATGATCCATATGACAGTGTTAATGCCGGATAGAATGTCTCCCATTATGATCCATATGACAGTACAAATGCTGGATAGAATGTGTCCCATATGACCATATGACAGTGTTAATGCCGAGTACACTGTCTCTCACATGGTCCATATAACAGTCTGAATGCTGGGTACAAATGTTTCCCACATGGTCCATATGGCAGTGTGAATGCCAGGTACACTGTCTCCCATATGGACCATATGACAGTTTAAATGTCAGGAACAATGTCTCCCATATGGTCCATATGACAGTCTAAATGCCGGATATAATGTCTCCCATATGGGTCCATTATGACAGTCTAAATGCCGGATATAATGTCTCCCACATGGTCCATATGACCGTCTAAATACTGGGTACAATGTCTCCATATGATCCATATGACAGTCTAAATGCCGGATATAATGTCTCCCATCTGGACCATATGACAGTCTAAATACTGGGTACAATGTCTCCCACATGGTCCATATGACAGTCTAATGCCGGATACAATGTCTCCCATATGGACCATATGGCAGTGTAAATACTGTTACACTGTCTCTCATATAACCCATATGACAGTCTGAATGCCGGATACAATGT
The DNA here is from genome assembly GCF_032854445.1 of Liolophura sinensis. NCBI lineage: Eukaryota > Metazoa > Mollusca > Polyplacophora > Chitonida > Chitonidae > Liolophura > Liolophura sinensis. The sequence goes on along the minus strand of NC_088303.1, from coordinate 269,288 downwards.
CTCCCATATGATCCATATGGCAGTCTAAAATGCCGGATAAACTGTCTACCACATGGTCCATATGACAGTCTAAATGCCAGATATAATGTCTCCCATATGGACCATATGACAGTCCTAAATGCTGGGTACAATGTCTCCCACATGGTCCATATGACAGTCTAAATGTCAGATACAATGTCTCCCATATGGACCATATGACAGTGTAATATGACTCATATGATCCATATGACAACCTGAATGCCGGGTACAATGTCTCTTATATGGACCAGATGACAATCTAAATCACGGGTACACTGTCTCCCTTATACTTCATATGACAGTGTAAATGCCGGAAACACTGTCTCTCATATAGTGCATATAACAATCTGAAAACAGTGCAAACACGAGACTGAATCATTGCGCTTTGGAAAACAGCAGGGTGGAGTGTTTCCCACATGCTCTACACGACAATCTGACTAGTTTCACCATGTATGCTTCTTATGGAAAAGACATACACTATTTTAATATCCACCTCGACATTTCAATCACACAGTTCCAAGTATCAGGTTAAAGCTTGTCATAACCAAAACCACGCTTTCAGCACATAGGAGGCTACAAAATTTGATCACCTGCTCCATGAGTTTGTAGCCATTTATATGAAATTACCGTTACAGTCTGACTGATATTCTATCATCCGCTCCATAACGCTCAGGGAAAAAAGCAAATTGAGATGTTTTGTCAGTTTTACACACATCTAGGCTGGGTTTTCAACCCTAATACCAGAAAAGTAGACCGCTTTGATTAGTTCTTCAGAAATTTTACCTCTCAATTGTCGCGAGAGTATTTGACAAAAGATGTCACTTTACTCTGCCATTTTTGGCAAAACACAATCAGTGAAGAGATATTACAAATGTATGTTCCTATGAGCAAGAAGGACAGTTCCAAAACCAAACACTCAAGGCTATGTACAGCCTCGTAACGAATAAATAAATATGACTGTTGACAAAATTAAAAAAATGTGAGTATTGAATTAGCCTAGAGGTAACCCCAACCGCTCGTACACGAGGCCTTCACGGCTGGGGTCGATCCAGATGCTTTAGGCTCATGTGGTCAGTTGATCAGTAAACCCACTAGGCCACGGCTCACCCGTCAGAAGAACAGACTTGTGGAATACATATAGCTGATTCACCGTGGTGCAATACCGGAACAGATCAGGGGGGATAACTCTATAAGGCTATATAAATATGTATGAGTGGGGGTTAAACGTCGTAGTATACGGCTATAGGCAGACGTTAAAATACAACATACAGGTAACAGCATTAACATTTGCTATAAACCTTGACATTAAACATTGGGTACTTTATCGCTAGAATATGTTTCAAAATGAAACCAGCTAAATACAGTTCCTTTCGATGAAAACAGTGTAGTGTGACCACGAGGCGGAATTGATGCACTTTGGTTAACTGCCGAGAACGTCTCCAATATGGTCCACACGACAGTCTTACTAGTTTGCCACCCTAAATAAAAATGTGCATTTATAAATGAGCTAAGTAGCCTATAGTAGAGTAATAGTGCCAGGGCTCCTCCAGAAAGACACAAATGGCCAACTGTATTATAAAATCGCGACGATATACACTTACACATGGTTTAAGTCAATTACCCGACATTGCTAAACACTGGTCAAGAGGCACATTCTAACTCGTTGAGAATTCGACCTCTCATAGGTAATGAAAAACAGGATTAGCTACTACAAAATATCGAAGGACATTTCACCATCTATGCTTCGCATGCAAAACACCATACACTATTTAAATATCCACCTCGACATTTTAATCACACAGTTCCAAATATCAAGTTAAAGCTTGTCATAACCAAAGACCACGTTGTCAGCACATAGAACGCTAACAAATTTATCTCCTGCTCCATAGTGATTCAAACAACTGAATAAAATGCAGACGTTTTAGAGTAAATTATATACATAACAATGCTGGATTTTGAACCCTAAACCCCAAAAGAGAAAGGAACTTTTAAAGGTCGTTTATAGAGTTTGACTTACATGTGGCAAGCATAGAAAATATCACTGTATCACTGCATACTTTATCAAAATATTGGCCATTGTGAATTTTGTCAAAAATCTCTCCAATACAATATTAAAACGTGCTTTAACCAAACTCCAAGTTTGTAACCCATTTATATGAAATTACCGTAGTAGTCTGGCTGATATTCTATCATTCGCTTTATAACGCTGAGGGGAGAAAAAAGGGGGAAAAATTGAGATGTTTTGTCACTTTTACACACATCTATGCTGGGTTTTGAACACTAATACCAGGAAAGCAGGCCGCTTTGATTAGTTCTTTAGAAATTGTGCCTCTCAGATTTGGCGAGAGTATATGATAGAAAGATGTCACTGTACTCTGCCATTTATGGCAAAGCACAATCAGTGACGAGATATTACAAATGTATGTTCCTATGAGCAAAGAAGACAGTTCCAAAACCAAACACTCAAGGCTATGTACAACCTCGTAAACGAATAAACAAATATAACTGTTGACACAATAAAAAATAGGTCAGTATCGAGATAGCCTAGAGGTAACCCCAACGGCTCTAACACGAGGTCTTCCCGGCTGGGGTCGATCCAGATGCTTTAGGCTCATGTGGTCAGTTGATCAGTGTGAAGGGTAAACCCACTTGGCCACGGCTCACCCGTCAGAAGAACAGACTTTTGGAATAGGACTTTGCGACAAACCTTGACATTAAACATTGGGTTACTTCATCGTTAGAATATGTTTCAAAATAAACCAGCTAAATACACTTCCTTTCGATGAAAACAGTGTACTGTGACCACGAGGCGGAATTGATGCACTTTGGTTAATTGCCGTGTAGAATGTCTCCAATATGGTCCACACGACAGTCTTACTAGTTTGCCACCCTAAGAAATAAAAATGTGCATTTATAAATGAGCTAAGTAGCCTATAGTAGAGTAATAGTGCCAGGGCTCCTCCAGAAAGACACAAATGGCCAACTGTATTATAAAATCGCGACGATATACACTTACACATGGTTTTAGTCAATTACCCGACATTGCTAAACACTGGTCAAGAGGCACATTCTAACTCGTTGAGAATTCGACCTCTCATAGGTAATGAAGAACAGGATTAACTAATGCGAAATATCGAAGGACATTTCACCATCTATGCCTCGCATGCAAAACGTTTAAGTAGTATAAGGAATAGGGGTTCTGGCGCACCCTCCCCTTGGGGCCCTCCCCATAACAAATAGAGGCTCCCAGCCCCCATTCCCTTCCCTGCTTTTTGGGTGGTAGTATACACACTATAGGTTCTGGCGCACCCTCCCCTGGGGGCCCCCAGAACAAATAGAGGCCCCCAGCCCCTTTTCGGGTTCTATTAGACATACCAATTGCACCAGGTATGCTTTTACACCAACTGTGTATACAACATGCCAAGGGGTTACAATAAGTGCCGGTGGCTACCCATCGGCTGCACGGAGCTCTGTGGTAAGACCAGTCTGGGGGAGTACTGCGGGATTCATTTAGCCAGTCTGCGGAAGGGTCTTGGCACCCAGCCATGTATTAGCTGTGGTCAGGGCGTTAAAAACCGACTTCGGCAGATATCGGCGCTCGAAATGTAGAGTTAGAGAAACAGCACCACTAGGCATACGACGCGTACAATGAACCACCATCAAAAAGCGAGAGCACTACGGGGGGAGTTTGAGACGCTCCTAGGTGTGCGGCCCAAGTACCCACGGTCCCGCAATGCCTTGGAGGAATTGCAGGGGATCCTTGACAGGCATAAAACGGCTGTAGCTAAGTTGAAGCGGCTGCAAGACAGCAAGAACTCTCGAAATAACGAGGAGTTGAAGCAAGACGTCAAGAACCCCCTCAGTAACGAATAGTTGAAACAAGACGTCATGAACCCCTTCAGTAACGAGGAGTTGAATGAATTGCTAGGTGCAATACAGGGTGAAAAGAAACTAGAATTCACTAACACCGGCCGGGCCCGAAGGCGTTTGGACGGACCTAGTAGCCTTCTTAGAAGAAATTCGAGCAATTATTCGCCATAAGCTAGAAGAAGAGATCCTAGCACTCAACGGGGTTAAGTTCCAACTAGGCCTCAGGGCTCAGTTGCGAAAGGACAAAGCCGATGGCAGTGAAGAGTATACCAGCCAAGTACACCACAGCAAACAGGGGGCCCTCTTAGAGGCTGGTGACATTGACAGGGCTCTAGATAAGGCCTTCCCCACCGTCCAGGAGGTGCTGGAAAAATGGACACAGCGAGGGTCAGGGTGGGTTGTCAATAGCGTGCAAACACTCTGGCTTGACATTGCAAGGTATCAGCCACTGAGAGGCGGGTCCTACATCCCCCTACCTGCAGCTGTGAGTAACAAGAAAGAAGTCATCAATGTGAAGAACAAAGACGACGACTGCGTCCGATGGGCACTCCGATCTGCCTTATTTCCAGCCGCCCGGGACCCTCAGAGACCAACAAAGTATCCCAGCAAAGATGGTCTTGACTTTGGGGGGATCGACGCCCCCACACCCATCTCTCAGATCCCTAAAGAACGACCTCGCCATCAACGTGTTCGGGTGGGACAAGGGTGTGATCGTGCACCTCCTCAGCAAGCAGCCCGGCGACACGCTCCGAATCAATCTGCTGTTGATTGGGAAGGCAGGCAAATTCCATTATACGTGGATAAAAGATCTCGATCGTCTCCTGTTCCAAGAAAGTAAGACACGAAATAACAAACACTTCTGTGAGCGGTGTTTACATGGTTACACAAGGGAGGATCTGCTCGAGGCGCATAATCCAGAATGCTGTGGGATTGGCCAGACGGCGCTGAGGGTGGAGATGTTCAAGAAGACCGGGGTAGAGCTGGAGCTGTTGACGGACTATGACCAACATCTCTTCATTGAGAAGTGGTTGCGAGGGGGTATCTCCATGGTAAGTAAGCGATACGCCAAAGCAAATAATCCGCAGGTGGAGGGATACAACCCCGAAAGTCCAAACAGCTACATCCAATACCTAGACGCCAATAATCTATATGGCTGGGCTATGAGTCAGTTCCTTCGAACGGGCGGCTTCCAGTGGGGTAGATGACGCGCAGCGTCTCGGTGAAACGATTGCTACCCACCTCCACAGTCCTTCCGGTTACATCCTCGAGGTCGACCTAGAGTATCCGGCCGGCCTACATAACGCACACAACGGCTATCCATTAGCCCCAGAGCGTCTGGTGGTCTAGAAGGAGTGGATGTCCTACTATCAGCACGGCCTTCTCGGCAAGAAAGCGCCTACCGAGGTCGAAAAGCTGGTCCCCAACCTCCGCAACAACGAACGGTACGTTCTACACTACCCCAACCTACAGCTGTATCTATCTCTGGGAATGCGCCTGACAAAGGTTCACCGGGCCCTGAGATTTGCCCAGAGCCCTTGGATGGAACCCTATATCAGGATGAACACCGAGCTCCGAAAAACGGCCGCGAGTAAATTCGAGAAGGACCTGTACAAGCTAATGAACAACTCGGTCTTCGGAAAAACCATGGAGAACCTTCGGAAGCGTGTGGACGTCAAGCTGGTACGCTCTGGAGAAGACGACAAGCTCCGACGCTTGATAGCCAGCCCGAGCTTTGCACGGGCAAACATATCTCATAATGACCTCGCAGCGATTCTGATGCACAAGACCCGTCTAGTCCTAAGCCGACCTATCTACGTGGGCATGAGCATTCTAGATCTCTCCAAGCATCTGATGTACGACTTCTACTACAACCACATGAAAGCCCAATACGGAGAGCGCTGCCAGCTCCTCTACACTGACACGGATAGTCTGCTACTCGAGATTCAGACTGAGGATGTTTAAAGGGATATGGCTGAGAATGCAAACCTGTACGACACCTCAGATTACCCACAAGACCACCCCCTGCACGGCGTAGCAAATATGAAGATCTTTGGGAAAATGAAGGACGAGTGCGCAAGGCGGCTGATCGCCGAATAAATTGGTCTGCGTCCCAAGATGTACTCCATTCTGGGGGCAGGTGGGGCCAACATTGAGAAGGCCAAGGGCGTCAAAAAGGGAGTTGTGGAAAAGCGCATCCGCCATAAGCAGTGCAGAGAGGCCCTCTTCGAGAAAAAGATCTTCCGCCACGGTATGGACGTGCTGCGATCATAGCGCCACTATATCTATGGGCAGCACCTGAATAAGGTCTCACTGTCCCCCTTCGATAGTAAGGGCTAGATCGCCGAAGATGGTGTCCACACCTTGGCTTATGTCCATAGAGATGGGCCTCCTTGACGGCACCCGCAGGATGGGCTGGAATGGACATCCTCTTCCAGGAACTACTAGCGCCATAGAACCCCATCCGGGGAAGCTGGGTATCGAGAGGCACTATAAGCAACTCCAACCGAACGAATCCCCGTCGCGGGCCATCCGACGTATCGTCTAGATAGTACAGCACGGGTTCATTAGGCTTTGTGACAGAGCGCCCCAGCGATATATCTCTAGAGACCACACAGGATCAGTTGTGCGACGGCGGCCGCCCTCCAGCTCTCCAGGCTGATAGAGATAACGAACGCCAACACCGTCGTCGATCTTCCGCGCTCATTAAGTCCAACGGGACGACCTGGAACCGTCGAGGAAGGCTTATGGGGCACTCCTTTTGCCTTGATGGCGTTTATCGGCTTTTTATCGATCAGTCTCGTTGTCTCATTATTCAGAGCGGCCACAACAGAGGGCAGCCGAGCCACCCATTCAGTAGACCGGTGTTCGGGAAGGAGGCGCATCTCCTGGGCGTACTGATGTCCAAAGAGCCGCTCAGCCAGAGTATGGTTGAAACGCTCCACTATGCCTTGGTCTCGGTGGATATCCACGCGGCCTCGGCGGACTGTGACATCGTGTTTGGCCAGAAGTTGGCTCACCACATCCATAAACTCGCGCCCAGGGTCAACTTGGAGAAGCTTCGGCCATCTCAGAGGTCCCCGCTTGTAAATGCGAGAGAGAGCATCAGCGACTTCTTTGGAATCTTTAGTAGCCAGAGGTTCCGCCTCCTTGTAGCGAGAAGCGACATCAACAACTGTCAGCGCGTACTTATACAGCTTCCGGCCTCGCCAATCATGTGGTAGAAATAGAAGATCGGCTTGGTGGATGTCATTCGGCGTGGAAACATCAAACATAGGCCTCGGTATTTTTCGGGGACAGAGCAGGTATATCTGCCAGATAGCCTGCTTTTTCAACCAGGCCCGGACCACATCTTCGGAGACTTTTGCCGCAGTGGCAAGTTTCTGCATGGCCGTGCAGCCCTTCCAGTACACACGAGGGCTGTAGTAGATATTTGCCAGGCGAGCAGACACTTTACTAGCCATGTCATCAAAGTATTCTAGCAGCCCTCTAACAGATTTGCGACGAAAAAGATGTAAATCGTCGCGGCGTATTTGCGCGCGCAGAACCACCTCACTACTAAGATCGTGCCTGCCATACGGCGAGGAGCTCGATGGTGAGTCCGGCACAGTCAGTTCGGATTACTTGGTGAGTTTTGCGATTCCGTAACTCACACCCCAACCACACACATTCCCAGGATGACGAAGGTCATCTCGCGGTTTTTTTGATTTTCACTAGGCACATAGAAATCGGAGAGCTGTGGCTCTGTGCCCAGCAGCGCGTCGCGTGCGTCACGTGTAAGAGTTTTGCCCGTGACCCTAGAATACTCGCAGATTGCAGCGTCGACATCCCGGAACGTTTGGACAGCGTGGCCCTGGCGGCGGAGTTCGTCGTTGTTCTAGTCCAAGCGCTCAGTGCGCTTTCGGGCTCATTTTTCCTGGGCGGCTTGGAGCTGCTCTACAGCGCGGTCATGGCGCCTCCGCTCTTCGTCGACAACGAAACTCCTCAGCATCGAAAAGATATAGCTGCTCCCGGTGAAGACCAAAGCGTTTACGAGGGCTCCGCCCATCATCATTGCGATGAATGCCATCACTACTTGATTATATTGGGAGGAAGGAGCCCCTGTTTAATTAGCAACTCCTTCGAAAACATGGCCAGGCCTACACCTGCAATGACTATGCCGACGTCACGGGGTGTTAAGTCCAGCTTCGGGAAAGCTTCTTTCAGGAACATCTGGCCGAGACGAGCGTACCCAGTAGCCAGGAGAGAGACCACAGTGGCGTGGTAGTCCGCGTTGACTAGCACATTTCCGTCACTGGATGGAGTAGACATGCTGATCTATAAAGGGTCGCGACGTGTATTCAAATAGAGATTCTTTTCTTCCGGCATGATATCTGCACCTCGTGCATGCGGCATAATATCTGCACCTCGTGCATGTGATGTATAGCGGCTGCGCCACACGCGTAGCAACACTAGCACTGCAAGGCTGCCAGCGCCTAATATCGCCAGGGGCGCCCTCCAGTGGGTGATTTGGTGTGCCTTCGTAGAATCCGGTTCCTTCGCAAAATCTGTGGCCTCCCCCTTTTTCGTAGAATCCGGTTCCTTCAGCTGTTTCTTGGTGGAATCAGCTGCGCCAAGCAAAGCAGCCTTTGCCTCGCAAAGCTTGTCCTTGAGCTTTTCAGCCTTGGCCTTTTTCGCTGTAGCACACGCTCGACCCGCAGCGACTTTTTGGGGATTCTTCGCAGGGCTGTCATTCGTAGAATCCGATGTCACCCTCTCCTCTTCCTTCGGGCCTTCCGGATTCGTTGTACTCATGTTCCTCTGGATCATACGGCTCATTTCTAGGAAAGCAGTGGTATTGAAATGAGCAGTGCTCAGCAGTGGTCAGTGCCATGGTTAACGGTGCCAAGTACTTAACATAGCAGTAGTATAGCCAGCAGCTAGCACTGCTAAGCGCCTGTTCAACAAATGGGTCGGTGGCGAGCTGTGCCATGAGGAATGGTCGATTCTCGGGTGGGATTGGTAGGAGCCAGCCGGCCGCCCATACATATGATCTCAAGAACATACCTCTGAGACCGTTAACAATCCGCGCACCGAGCTTAGCCTCGTACCGGGAGTGCAGCCTTTCAACGTCTTCGTCGCTCATTGAGTCGATCTCAGCGGCTGTTACGTCTTTTCCCAGATATCGCTTGGCCTGCCCACACACCGCAAGTGCCGTCAGCCTCTCTCTGAGCTGCCGTGGATGTTGTTGGCTGGGGTCGGGCTGTTGGCTTCGGCCGGGCTGTTGGCTGGGGCCGGCTGTTGGCTGGGGCCGTGCTCCTCCTCTGCGCCCAGAATCTCGTCTATAACCTCGTCGGTATCCATGCTTCGTACGTCTATTAGGCGTAGGGGCGCATACGTCTAATATATAATCTTAGATGTGGCGGGCGTATCAGTCATTAGCAGGAGCTTAGGATGCGGATTGTTGTTGAGCTTCTGTCGAACCTCTGCCTTTTCGCTCTCGGCCTCGATGATGTGGTTCTCCTCCAGGCATTTGTTGAACGAGTGCCGATCTTTGCAGTGGAATTAAGCCACCCACCTTGTCTGCTCGCAAAAGTCTTTGAGGACGGCGTTGTATTTCTGAGTGAGGACCCAGACGCTTTGCTTTGCATGACGGCCCGAGAAAGCCATGAATGACAGCATTTTTTGTTTCTTCTTCATTGCCTCTAACGCGCTATAATCATCGATGATGTATAGGGTGGGCTCCCCCTCGAACAATCTGTAGAAAGCTCTTAGGCAGTGGTTGAGCCGCTCGCCGGGTTCAAAACAATATACATCAGGGTCAGACAGTATCCATCGCCGCCAGTACGCCTCGTTATGCTTAAGAGTGGGGCACAGGATCACAATGTGATGAAAAAAACCTCGGAAAGGCCCCTCAAGCAGGTCCAGCACGAAGACTGTTTTGCCGCAGTTCGTCTGCCCACTGATAATCGCGCAGTGGGAGTTATCAATAAAGCGCGCTGACGAATCTACCATTCTGGATGTGCAGCTATGCATCCATGAACACATAGAGACATACGTTCAACAGGCCGGGATCTTCTCTCTCTTTTGTCACCTGTATCGTAATCCCCTCGCTGGCGTTCAGAACGCGCCTCCCGCTGCCATGCAGCTCGTCATCGTCGCTTGGCCGAAGGTCAAGCCTGAAGGCGTGCTTGTGCGTCAAGAACTGTTCCAGGGAGACGTCTGCCAGGCCTAAGTCTTTGAAGACCCTGGCCACTTAAGGGTTCCGCTTCCATAGGGGTGAGCTGGCGAAGAACCTCTGGACCTCGCCCCATTGCTGGTACGCCCGCATGCCCTGGCTGTACAGCTGATTGGGGACCCCTTCTATTGTGACTTCTACTTTGGTGATTTTTGGGTTGTAGAAGGATTCCGACCTCCTCTTCCACGGGGTTCCTTTAGTCTCGAACAGCATGAGGATGCCCTTCATTACTCTCGCGAGTGTGTTCAGGTTTATGTTCCAGAGAGTATGAGACTTGTCCTTCACAAACTTTCTGTGGCGGAGGACGCGATCATACAGAATGGAGACGCCCCCGGCAAACTGGTTGCGGATTTGTCTAGCGAGCTCCTCTTCGGTGACCATATCGAACTCCAGGCTGATGTTGTCGATGGTGTAAGTCGCGTCGGCATCGTCTGTTGCCTGGATGACCCGGCCGTAATCCTTGAACGTCAGTTCGTACTCCAGTCGGTCGGCCAAGGCACTCTGATAGAATGGCATGTGGCTATCTAGAAGTTCAAAGTCTAGCGGGATGTGGAACCGGTTGCCAAAGGCGCGAGCGATGGCTTTTTCTTCAGCATCGTCGTTACTTGAGTCCTCCGCTCCGACTCGAAGTTTATGCATGTTTTTGCTGCCGATGCCTTGGTAGGCCGCATTCCTCCGTTTGGTTTTGGTCAGCCATAAGTCGCCGTAGCAATGAAACACATCAGAGTCGTCGATGGACATTACCTCATTCCCGCTGATTCTGATCGTGGTTTCCTTGACTACTGCGCGTCCGAGATTCCCGACCACTGTGGCGTTCGGGTCGGATGAATTGATCGTGATCGAGAAGGCCAAGCGCACGGTACCAGGCACAATAACGTCATTTCTGCCGAGGTTGGGGAAGTGGACCAAGAGTTGTTGATTCTGGTCGATCGTACTCGGGGACCAGAATCAACGACCAAGGACTGCCGTACACCTTGTGCCCCCCGAGACTTACGAAGTGTTCTGAAGGGGTTTATCCTGCGTCCGTATGCATCCATTGTGTGTATTGAAGGTATACCTTGCAGTGTTTAATACGAGGATTATGGCAGACTTTGACATTGGTGACCAGGCGTTCGACGACGCCGAGAGGACAACAACATCGACGACGAGCAGACCACTCTCCTTGGAGGTGGTGATGTTCCCGAGCAACAAAGCCGTGGTGCGGCCGCCAGAAACCTTCAACGAGAGCTGACGCAGGCCGCCGTGAATGATTATTACGATGCCTTGGCGAAGGCGCATCCCAGCCTTACCCCCCTCTTTCGCGATTACACGAAGTTTGAGGTTATCCAAGGGCGTCTGCGACTCGTGGCCCACCCCAATCTGAACATCATCAACAAACCAACAGGTGAACCGCTAGCCCTCTCAACAGTCGCCAATAAAGTAGGGATTTATGTTGTTAGGGGGAAAGGGGGCTGGGCTTTATAAACTGGAAAAGAAGAGAACAGCCATCATTTCCTCCGGCAGCAGTCGCAGCCCTAGAGAATGCGAGTTCAGAACTCGATGCCGTGGCCGCCGAACCAGATAGCATGGAGCTGAAGGATTTAAACCAACCAGCGAGAAAGGCCGCTGATGCTGTCCACATAATGGAAACAAGCTTGACGGATAGTGAGGTCGGGCGGGCTCTTGAAGCGATAAACGACCCTCCTCTTCCCATGCGAGAACTTCTGGGGCTTGACAAGGCACTGCAGACCTCGGAAGGCGAACACGCGAATAACCTCGCCAAGCTGTCAAGTCTCGATAAGTACATCGCAAAACAAAAACACAAGTTGGGGTAGGCCCCTGATGAATTCTCCTGGAGCCGGATCGAAGACCGGATAAGGAATCTCGAGGACGAGAGGGTGGCCTGGCTTGAAGCAGCCTCTTTAACGGCCGAAGCCCTGCGCACGCAAATACACCGCATCAAGCAGACGATCGATCGCATCCTACACAAGGATACCACTCTGGCCGAGTGCGTCCGCACCCTCTTCCGGGAGCAGGGAATAACCCTGGTCTCCATTCTCACGGCAATTGGGATGGCGATCTCGACACTGGGGCTAGCGATAAAGTTGGCGCTGACTGGCGGGTCTGGCGGGGGCATCCAGCCAACACCACCTCCACCCGACGGGCGTGGTCTTAAAGAATGGGTGAAAAGGCATCTCCAGTCCTTGGCGCGCGCCCTTGGCAATCAGGCTGGGAAGGCTGCCGCTGCGACTCCGGGTATTATTGGCAGTATCGTGTCCTGGCTACTGAACCTTCTCGGGAAAGCAGCTGGGTGGCCGTTCGCGAGTATTTAACACATAGTCCACAGCAGCAGTCAGCCGATACCAACCCCAGTGACGACGATGGCTGTCTTCTCCGAATCTTGATTCTTTTCCTTTGGAAATAGGGGTTCTGAGGTAGGAACGCGCGCAGTGGGTGGTGGGACGCTTTCTTGTGGCTCAACGATCCCATGGGAAGGTGGGGCGGTGGGTGGTGGGACGCTTTGTGGCTCAACGATCCCGTGGTCAGGTGCGCGCTTGTGCAAAGTGGGCGGCACTTTAGCGTTCACACCCTCATTCGCGCCTAGCTTCAGGTCCTCTGTGGCCACGACGATTTTGTTGTTGTAGTTCGCCACATGGCCGATCTGCAGAAGCATGTCGCTGGGGGCCATATATAGGCCTATGCCATACACAAAGTCCACAGCGCTCCCGGCATACTGTAGCACGTCCTGGTAGCGTTTGATAGCAGACGGAAGGTCGATCGGAGAGGAAATAGCGTCTTCAACGTTCGCGGCAAACTGTTTTTGCGCGTCGAAGGCTGTGTCCGTGCCTAGAATACGCGCCCTTGTTTGCGCTTGGGCGCCTAGAATAGCCCACACGTATGTCCGGATGGAATCGTTTAGGCGCTCTACGCCCGGCTGCGTGAATCCTTGGGATTTGTCGACAATGAACGCCGCCCAAGCCTCCTCGGCGTCCTGCTCGATGTAGTCGACGTGGAGCACTCTAAGCTTTCTAGAGAACGACATCCGGCACAGATCGAAGGTCCCATCCCAAATGGGGCTGTAGCTCTTTCTCGTGATGTAGTTATATGCCACTCCAAAGCCGTGATTAACCCCCCTGCGCCTCCTGTCTGTGTGCTTATCTACGCAGAATTCCCCATAAATCCTCTCATAGGCCCTCTTGTCATGGGGGTTTTTGAATGCCGCCCACGCTCTGTCTTGCGGCAGGGGGGCCTGGATCTCTTCCAAGATCCGCCTAACTTGGTAATACACAGGTGCCCTTTTTTGTTGGTCGGGGGCGAGACGATGATCTTTTACAGAGACTCCACAGCCCGTGGTTGCGCACCAGAACGCGAAGTTCACTTGGTTCTGCCAGAATTGCATAGGACTGGTGTTCCAGGCTTGAACAATGTCATTGCTTGTTACCTGTGGCAGCAGGTAGTTGGCCAACACATCTGTGAACTGGACTGGAAAGGCCTTCTTTTCATCGATGTAGATGTCAAATCGCGTGAGCTGCTCTGCGTGGCTTTGGATACTATGAAATGCTCCGGCCTTGTAAGTGGCCTCTCTATTGAACCTCTAAGCCTCGTTGTTCATCGTGGCTAAAATGTTCATCACATTGACTGACATTCTAAATGGGGCACAGCACACGCTGCCTCATGCCCTTAACAACCTCGACGGCCCCCTTAAAACCGCCTTTCGCGAGATAACATTCTACCCGGCCTGGGTGAATATTCCCTCCAAAATGGGCTTCTTACTTGATGGCAAATATGTTAAAGTGCCGGCGGGCTACTACAATGTTTGTATGCTGGACAAAGACATATTCAACCCGCATGGGATTTCTCTGAAAATGAATGAAGCTACGGGCCGCCTAGAAGTTCAAAGTCTAGCGGGATGTGGAACCGGCTGCCAAAGGCGCGAGCGATGGCTTTTTCTCCAGTATCGTCGTCACTTGCGTCCTCCGCTCCGACTCGAAGTTTAAGCATGTTTTCGGTGCCGATGCCTTGGTAGGCCGCATCCCTAGAAATACCATCATGCAGCTCACGTGGCTTGCCCCAATCTTAGGGTTCCGGGACGGGAAGAAGCACCTCAGAAAGCGTGAGAATAACCTCAGATTTCGGTGGCGGTTCAACACTACTTCAGGCCATCGCCGTGACTGGTGAAGGTATAAACTGCGGGAAGACGGTTTCATTTCCCAACCCACAGTACAAAACCTTGCGCGCCGACTATATAACACACTTGACCGTGGCACTTTTAGACAAAAACGGCAAGTATATTACTGTAGGGTACCTCAGTGCTAACCTAGAAATACAATGAGTATTGTGGACGCAGCCGGTCCCAGGTCTGCGTGCCTGTCTTTAAGCGACTTGGCAGATGTGTCGGATTTCGAACTCGAAGGCCAGGACGGTAAAATCTACGCCTTCGAGTTTCAAAGTGGCAAGTACATCCGCAAAAATATTGCGTTGTAGCAAGCAGAACCTGCCACGATTGCTTCGAAGTTCTTCTCATTGACTGACGTTCTAAATGGAAAACAGTACGAGCTGCCTTATGCCCTTAACAACCTCGACAGCCGCCTTAAAACCGCCCTTCGCGAGATAACTTTCTACCCCAACTGTGTGAATATCCCCACCGGAGTGGGCTTCTTGATTGATGGCGAACGTTTTGAAGTGCCGAGGGGCGACTACAATGTCTGTATGCTGAACAGGGCTATATTCAACCCGCATGGGGTTTCTCTGGAAGTAAATGAAGCTACGGGCCGCTTAGTCCTTATCCTCCCTAAAAATACCAACATAACGCTCCTAAAGCTTGCACCCATCTTAGGGTTCTACAACTGGAAAAAGCCTATAGAGGGGACTGTGGAAGGTGATGAACCATCTAAATTGGTCCCGCAAAAAGAAATCTTCGTGCATTTAGATGCACTGAACACCTCAGAAAACGTGAGAATAACCTCAGATTACAGTGGCAGTTCCACACTCCTTCTAGCCATCGTCGTGATTGATTTAGGGAGTAAGTGCTGGAAGACGTTTTCATAACCCACAGTACAAAGCCTTGCGCGCCGACAATAAAACGCACTTGATCGTAACTATTTCAGACAAATACGGAAAGTATATGCATGTATGGTACCTTAGTGCTTCCCTAAACATACAATGGGTATGGTGGACGCAGCCGGTCCCAGGTCAGCGTGCCTGTCTTTAAGCGACTTAGCTGTGTCGAAGTTCGAACTTCAGGGCCAGGAAGGTAAAATCTACGCCTTCCAGTTTCAAAGGGGCAAGTACATCCGCAAAAAGATTACGGGGGGGGGGGGGCAAACAGAAACTACCACGTTTGCTTCCCTTCAAGATGTCTCATCCTCTGTACAGCAAGAGCGCAGGTCGCCTTCTGAGGTGATTGAAGAACAAAAACTCTCATTAATTCGCTTTGAAGACCGCTTTGTTCTTGGCAGAGCTCGCGACCCCGATTGGTTGATAGATGTGAAGGTGACACCGATGACGGCCCCAGGCCACTAGGGCCGATGTGAAAAAAGTTTTCAACTCCGGAACCTCTTTCGTGTCGTGGGTACCAACCAGCGACTGTCATATAGCTTTGGGTGGAGGAGGTTACTTCACACTATCTGCGGCGCCTGGTGTAGAGACCGTGCGTCTTACCGTGCAAACCGATTTCAAAGGCTCACTACTACTAAACCCTGGATCTATACTTATGCCGCCGGAAAATTCGTTAGCCGCCGACTTCACGCAAAGGCCAAGAAACATAACGATATACGGCTGTTGGCCGAGGCCAAACTTAACAGAATCCATGCGCAGGTATCTACGGCATTATCTAATGGTGTTATTTCGGACGTAGAGTACAGGCAAGTCGTTCAGGAGCTCAAGAACTACTCTGATCTGAAGCAGGAGATACGCGCTAAGTCTCGTAAGGCATTCAAGGCCGTAGAGATCGATGAAAGCACGAAACAACAGCTTATAGATCGCGGCCAAAAACTAGCTCGGCAAGAGCTGAAAAACGCTCTTTCCGAATGAGGGAGGGCCCCGGGGTTAGGGTTGTTGCCTCATTAGCTCGGGCAGTAGCCGGTTTTCATAATACTGTCGGATGGGCTCGTGGTGCTCCACCGAAGCGCACACGTCGTTGGTGAAGAGCTTCAGCACGAGCAGCCGGCCCGGATGGACGCGGCCGTCTTCAAACATGCTGTGGGTGACTTCTTTGTAGCCTCGCAAGTCTTGCACCGTGCCGACTAACTTCGCCCAAAGAGGCCGGCCGTCCGCGGACGGTGGGCTGGTCGTTTCCGTCTGAGCGGGAGATCGCATGATGATTCATTGTATGCACTGTATACCTAATAAGAAATTTCGATAGCCGCCAGACCCTCCGCTGGGGGGCTGGGGAGGGCCCCAAGGGGGGCGTGCGCCAGGGGAGGGCGCTTATATCTTTCCACGAAATGAGGCTGGGAGCCTCTATTTACCAAGGAGAGGGTGGTGCAAAACCCCTATTCCCTATACTAGAACTTCTGGACCTCGCCGGAAATGGGGGCTGGGAGCCTGTATTTGCCAAGGGGAGGATGCGCCAGAACTCTCCTTCCCTATACTACTATGCTTATATCTTTTCACGAGAAGTGGCTGGGAGCCTCCATTTGCCAAATGGAGGGTGTGCCAGAACTCCTATTCCCTATACTACTGAGCTATATCCTACGACCCACGAAACATGGGCTGAATTGGAAGGAATTTTCCGCATAAACAAAATATCTCCAATCCTCCTAAAAAAATACTGGATCTTATCAAACAAGACACGCTGAAAAAGCCTGTCACATTTATTTTTCATAAAAACCTGTAGTTTAAGCCCTATCCTGGGGAGAAAATCAGCTGATTCACCCTGTTGTGCAACACAGCCGGCCTATATATAGACTATACAGCTTATCTACTAAATGCCAACTATCGTCGCCTCATATCAATGTGTGTGTTAGTAGGCTAGACTTGTAAATAAGCGTGTACGCCTTGGCCGGGGAAGCAAGGAAATGGGGGTGGGAGCCTCTATTTGTTATGGGGAGGGCCCCAGGAGGAGGGTGCGCCAGAACCCCTATTCCCTATACTACTGCTTACAATATTTAAATATCCACCTCGACATTTTAATCACACAGTTCCAAATATCAAGTTAAAGCTTGCCAAAACCAAAGACCACGGTGTCAGCACGTAGAACGCTAACAAATTTTATCTCCTGCTCCATAATGATTCAAAAACACTCAAATAAAAGGCAATTGTTTTAGAGTAAATTTTATACATAACAATGCTGGATTTTGAATCCTAAAACCCCAAAAGAGAAAAGAACTTTTAAAGGTCGTTTATAGAGTTTGTCTTACATGTGGCAAGCACAGAAAATATCACTGTATCACTGCATAATTTATCAAAATATTGGCCATTGTGAATTTTGTCAAAAATCTCTCCAATACAATTTTAAAACTTGCTTTAACCGAACACCAAGTTTGTAACCCATTTATATGAAGTTACAGTAGCAGTCTGACGGATATTCTATCATTCGCTTTATAATACTGAGAGGAAAAAAGCAAAAAATGAGATGTTTTGTCACTTTTACACACATCTATGCTGGGTTTTCAACCCTAATACCAGGAAAGCAGACCGCTTTGATTAGTTCTTTAGAAATTGTACCTCTCAGATTTGGCGAGAGTATATGATAGAAAGATGTCACTGTACTCTGCCATTTATGGCAAAACACAATTAGTGAAGAAATATTACAAATGTATGTTGCTATGGGCAAAGAAGACAGTTCCAAAACCAAACACTCAAGGCTATGTACAGCCTCGTAAACGAATAAATAAATATGACTGTTGACACAATAAAAAAAAAGGTGAGTATCGAGATAGCCTAGAGGTAACCCCAACCGTTCTTACACGAGGTCTTCACGGCTGGGGTCGATCCAGATGCTTTAGGCTCATGTGGTCAATTGATCAGTGTGAAGGTTAAACCCACTAGGCCACGGCTCACCCGTCAGAAGAACAGACTTGTGGAATACATATAGCTGATTTCACCGTGGTGCAATACCGGAACAGATCAGGGGGGATAACTCTATAAGGCTATATGATTATGTATGCGTGGGGGTTAAACGTCGTGGTATGCGGCTATAAGCTGATGTTAAAATACACCAAACAGATAACCGCATTAACATTTGCTACAAACCTTGACATTAATCATTGGGTACTCTGTCCTTAGAATCAGTTTAAAACGTCGATGAAAACAGTGTAGTGTAACCATGAGGTGGAATTGATGCACTTTGGTTAACTGCCGAGTAGAATGTCTCCAATGTGGTCCGCACGACAGTCTTACTAGTTTGTCACCCTAAGAAATAAAAATGTGTATTTATAAATGAGCTAAGTAGCCTACAGTAGAGTAATAGTGCCAGGGCTCCTCCAGAAAGACACAAATGGACAACTGTATTATAAAATCGCGACGATATACACTTACACATGGTTTTAGTCAATTACCCGACATTGCTAAACACTGGTCAAGAGGCACATTCTAACTCGTTGAGAATTCGACCTCTCATAGGTAATGAAGAACAGGATTAACTAATAAGAAATATCGAAGGACATTTCACCATCTATGCTTCGCATGCAAAACGCATACACTATTTAAATATCCACCTCGACATTTTAATCACACAGTTCCAAATATCAAGTTAAAGCTTGTCATAACCAAAGACCACGCTGTCAGCACGTAGAACGCTAACAAATTTTATCTCCTGCTTCACAATGATTCGAATACACTCAAATAAAAGGCAGACGTTTTAGAGTAAATTTTATACATAACAATGCTGGATTTTGAACCCTAAAACCCCAAAAGAGAAAAGAACTTTTAAAGGTCGTTTATAGAGTTTGTCTTACATGTGGCAAGCATAGAAAATATCACTGTATTACCGCATAATTTATCAAAACATTGGCCATTGTGAATTTTGTCAAAAATCTCTCCAATACAATTTTAAAACTTGCTTTAACCGAACTTCAAGTTTGTAACCCATTTATATGAAGTTACAGTAGCAGTCTGACGGATATTCTATCATTCGCTTTATAATACTGAGAGGAAAAAACAAAAAATGAGATGTTTTGTCACTTTTACACACATTTATGCTAGGTTTTCAACCCTAATACCAGGAAAGCAGACCGCTTTGATTAGTTCTTTAGAAATTGTACCGATCAGATTTGGCGAGAGTATATGATAGAAAGATGTCACTGTACTCTGCCATTTATGGCAAAACACAATTAGTGAAGAAATATTACAAATGTATGTTGCTATGGGCAAAGAAGACAGTTTCAAAACCAAACACTCAAGGCTATGTACAGCCTCGTAAACGAATAAATAAATATGACTGTTGACACAATAAAAAAAAAGGTGAGTATCGAGATAGCCTAGAGGTAACCCCAACCGTTTTTACACGAGGTCTTCACGGCTGGGGTCGATCCAGATGCTTTAGGCTCATGTGGTCAATTGATCAGTGTGAAGGTTAAACCCACTAGGTCACGGCTCACTCGTCAGAAGAACAGACTTGTGGAATACATATAGCTGATTTCACCGTGGTGCAATACCGGAACAGATCAGGGGGGATAACTCTATAAGGCTATATGATTATGTATGCGTGGGGGTTAAACGTCGTGGTATGCGGCTATAAGCTGATGTTAAAATACACCAAACAGATAACCGCATTAACATTTGCTACAAACCTTGACATTAATCATTGGGTACTTTGTCCTTAGAATCAGTTTAAAACGTCGATGAAAACAGTGTAGTGTAACCATGAGGTGGAATTGATGCACTTTGGTTAACTGCCGAGTAGAATGTCTCCAATGTGGTCCGCACGACAGTCTTACTAGTTTGTCACCCTAAGAAATAAAAATGTGCATTTATAAATGAGCTAAGTAGCCTACAGTAGAGTAATAGTGCCAGGGCTCCTCCAGAAAGACACAAATGGACAACTGTATTATAAAATCGCGACGATATACACTTACACATGGTTTAAGTCAATTACCCGACATTGCTAAACACTGGTCAAGAGGCACATTCTAACTCGTTGAGAATTCGACCTCTCATAGGTAATGAAGAACAGGATTAACTAATACGAAATATCGATGGACATTTCATTATCTATGCTTCGCATGCAAAACGCATACACTATTTAAATATCCACCTCGACATTTTAATCACATAGTTCCAAATATCAAGTTAAAGCTTGTCATAACCAAAGACCACGCCGTCAGCACGTAGAACGCTAACAAATTTTATCTCCTGCTCCATAATGATTCAAAAACACTCAAATAAAAGGCAGACGTTTTAGAGTAAATTTTATACATAACAATGCTGGATTTTGAACCCTAAAACCCCAAAAGAGAAAAGAACTTTTAAAGGTCGTTTATAGAGTTTGTCTTACATGTAGCAAGCACAGTAAATATCACTGTATCACTGCCTACTTTATCAAAACAGAGGGCATTGTGAATTTTGTCAAAAATCCCTCCAATACAATATTAAAACTTGCTTTAACCGAACACCAAGTTTGTAACCCATTCATATGAAGTTACAGTAGCAGTCCGACTGATATTATATCATTCGCTTTATAATGTTGAGGGGAGAAAAAAGGAAAAAATTGAGATGTTTTGTCACTTTTACACACATCTATGCTGGGTTTTCAACCCTAATACCAGGAAAGCAGACTGCATTGAGTAGTTCTATAGAAATTTTGCCTCTCAGATTTGGCGAGAGTATATGATAGAAAGATGTCACTGTACTCTGCCATTTATGGCAAAACACAATCAGTGAAGAAATATTACAAATGTATGTTCCTATGAGCAAAGAAGACAGTTCCAAAACCAAACACTCAAGGCTATGTACAACCTCGTAAACGAATAATTAAATATGACTGTTGACACAAAAAAAAAGGCGAGTATCGAGATAGCCTAGAGGTAACCCCAACCGTTCTTACACGAGGTCTTCACGGCTGGGGTCGATCCAGATGCTTTAGGCTCATGTGGTCAATTGATCAGTGTTAAGGTTAAACCCACTAGGCCACGGCTCACTCGTCGTCAGAACAGACTTGCGGAGAACATATAGCTGATTTCCGCCTGACGCGAAACAAGGGTGATAACTCTTAGCAACATGTGGAAGTTGAATACTTGATGTGATTAGGTCGAAATTTCTTTGTCATCAAATTTAAGTTTCTTTTGGACACACGAACGGCAAATTTGACCCCGCAAGCATAAAGCCAATTGGGAGACATACATGTATTACGGTGACATGGAAAAGTTCGGAGCAACAGTAACAGAGAAAATTTCTAAGTACAGTGTATATCTCATTTTTATTGAAATGTAATCATGAAAGGAATTTTTTAACTTTTATGAACACAAAAAGGAGAAGCATTATATGATTCTGTTTGTGACGATTTTTTATTTTTTATTTCTAGATCTTAAAATGATTGTTAAAAAATTTGGGACAATTGTGATGAAAATTTTTTGAAAAGAATATATTAATGTTTATGAAACTTGTTATCAACATAATTAATGGTATGAAAGAACACATATATCAGTACCATGGTTCATTGTTAATCTTATCAGATGAACATCAACTACTGTTCTCTTGTAATTTATATGCATGGTATGAAGTTACATATAAGGATTGTCTTAAATTTTCTAAAATTATCTTAAATGAGAAAATATATTTCCCCTTCTGCTGATCAGAGATTACAGAGTACAGCATACTCAGCAAAATGGCAAAATGTTAAGGCTAGTTTTTCCTGATAATCTGAACATTATAATGGGATTAAATTTTTAAATTTCATGAAATTTTTTAAGCCATTTATTCCACCAAATTTCATATAAGTTTACGGTTTATTTTTGCTGGAATAGAAAACTTTTCCAGCTACTTTTCTTCTGTATGATTTTGCTACTTTACTATAACTCAACCTCTGATCTGAAGAAATAAATATGTTTTCTAGAGAAATTTCAAAACATGTCCAAGAAAGCATATACACTGTAAATTAATACACACAGAATACTAAAGATTTATTATATATGACTAATGTATGAACAAGATGATCATAATGATTTGAGCAAAATTTTTAAATATCAGAAAGTTAAAAATATGAAGCCATAAATAATTGAAATGTTGAAGTCATAACAGTGTTTCTGATAGATTCAAAATACACAACTAATCATTCAGACTGAATCTACAGAATTCAAAAATGACCATGGGGTAAGTTTCAAAAGACACTTCATACAGTTCAAAATTCTTCCTTACAATATATATGTAATTAACACATGTAGTATAGATGGGTACTCAATACAACATGTGGCGTACATGGGTACAGAACACCACACGTAGTACAGATGGGTAGACTACACATCACATAGTATAGATGGGTACAGAGCACCACACGTAGTACAGATGGGTAGACTACACATCACATAGTATAGATGGGTACAGAACACCACACGTAGTACAGATGGGTAGACTACACATCACATAGTATAGATGGGTAGACAACACCATACGTAGTACAGATGGGTAGACTACACATCACATAGTATAGATGGGTAGACAATACCACACATAGTACAGATGGGTAGACTACACATCACATAGTATAGATGGGTAGACAACACCACACGTAGTACAGATGGGTAGACTACACATCACATAGTATAGATGGGTACAGAACACCACACGTAGTACAGATGGGTAGACTACACGTCACATAGTATAGATGGGTAGACAACACCACACGTAGTACAGATGGGTAGACTACACGTCACATAGTATAGATGGGTAGACAACACCACACGTAGTACAGATGGGTAGACTACACGTCACATAGTATAGATGGGTACAGAACACCACACGTAGTACAGATGGGTAGACTACACGTCACATAGTATAGATGGGTAGACAACACCACACGTAGTACAGATGGGTAGACTACACGTCACATAGTATAGATGGGTAGACAACACCACACGTAGTACAGATGGGTAGACTACACGTCACATAGTATAGATGGGTACAGAACACCACACGTAGTACAGATGGGTAGACTACACGTCACATAGTATAGATGGGTACAGAACACCACACGTAGTACAGATGGGTAGACTACACGTCACATAGTATAGATGGGTAGACAACACCACACGTAGTACAGATGGGTAGACTACACGTCACATAGTATAGATGGGTAGACAACACCACACGTAGTACAGATGGGTAGACTACACATCACATAGTATAGATGGGTAGACAACACCACACGTAGTACAGATGGGTAGACTACACATCACATAGTATAGATGGGTACAGAACACCACACGTAGTACAGATGGGTAGACTACACATCACATAGTATAGATGGGTAGACAACACCACACGTAGTACAGATGGGTAGACTACACGTCACATAGTATAGATGGGTAGACAACACCACACGTAGTACAGATGGGTAGACTATACATCACATAGTATAGATGGGTAGACAACACCACACGTAGTACAGATGGGTAGACTACACGTCACATAGTATAGATGGGTAGACAACACCACACGTAGTACAGATGGGTAGACTACACGTCACATAGTATAGATGGGTAGACAACACCACACGTAGTACAGATGGGTAGACTACACATCACATAGTATAGATGGGTACAGAACACCACACATAGTATAGATGGGTACAGAACACCACACGTAGTACAGATGGGTAGACTACACATCACATAGTATAGATGGGTAGACAACACCACACGTAGTACAGATGGGTAGACTACACATCACATAGTATAGATGGGTAGACAACACCACACGTAGTACAGATGGGTAGACTACACGTCACATAGTATAGATGGGTAGACAACACCACACGTAGTACAGATGGGTAGACTACACGTCACATAGTATAGATGGGTAGACAACACCACACGTAGTACAGATGGGTAGACTACACGTCACATAGTATAGATGGGTACAGAACACCACACGTAGTACAGATGGGTAGACTACACGTCACATAGTATAGATGGGTAGACAACACCACACGTAGTACAGATGGGTAGACTACACGTCACATAGTATAGATGGGTAGACAACAACACACGTAGTACAGATGGGTAGACTACACGTCACATAGTATAGATGGGTAGACAACACCACACGTAGTACAGATGGGTAGACTACACGTCACATAGTATAGATGGGTAGACAACACCACACGTAGTACAGATGGGTAGACTACACGTCACATAGTATAGATGGGTAGACAACACCACACGTAGTACAGATGGGTAGACTACACATCACATAGTATAGATGGGTAGACAACACCACACGTAGTACAGATGGGTAGACTACACATCACATAGTATAGATGGGTAGACAACACCACACGTAGTACAGATGGGTAGACTACACAACACATAGTATAGATGGGTAGACAACACCACACGTAGTACAGATGGGTAGACTACACAACACATAGTATAGATGGGTAGACAACACCACACGTAGTACAGATGGGTATAGAACACAACATATAGTATAGATGGGTACACAACACGTAGTATAGATGGGTACACAACACAATGTGTGGTATAGATGGGTACGCAACACAACGTGTAGTATAGATAGGTACACAACACAGTGCGTGGTATAGATGGGTACACAACACAATGTGTAGTACACATGGGTACACAACACAACATGTAGTATAGATAGGTACACAACACAACATGTAGTATAGATAGGTACACAACACAATGCGTGATATAGATGGGTACACAACACAACGTGTAGTACAGATGGGTACACAACACAACGCGCAGTATAGATGGGTACACAACACAACTCGCGGTATAGATAGGTACACAACACAACACGTAGTATAGATGGGTACACAACACCCCACACATATGTATGAGCAGTGAAAATATAGAACAATAAAATGGTACATATAGACTGCAAATGAACACGTCTGACTGTGCTTGTGTTAATATGATTATCTGCTTGCCTTTACAATGTAACAGATGAAGGCCTGAGTATTTTCCATCAACAATGATCAATAATCAGTATAAAAAATATACCTGTACATGTTATCTTCCATCACAATGTTATCAATGACTAACGACAGTCACAGGAGTTAAAGGGTTTAACTACATCAAGAAAAATATACCAATACAATATATAAATTCTTGTTCACAGAGGCAAAGGGCTATGAATTCTTAATGTCAGTGACGATGACAAACATGTATGTGTGACATTCCATGACATTTGTGTACAGTACTACAAGTACAATGTACGTCTGATATTATAAAATCAGTGTTAGATCCTTCAAAATAATACAGATTAATGCTTGATTAATGTATTACAATCACCGTGCATTACTTAAATAATGCCATAAAAAACATCAGACAATTAGTTTGTTTAACACACACTAAATAATTAATATTACATCATTGTCACTGCCAACATGAAATAAATATAATAAAAAACCCATATAGAAGCGGACATATATGTAAAACATACATGTTATACATCTACATATGTTTCCTGTGTCATGCTGAACTCTTTTTCCTGTTTTTGATTTTTATGGTATGACCTTTTCGAGAAATAAATAATTGCTTAGCCAGTGATGGTACTAGTATGAGTAACTCCTACTTGGCTGGCTTTCTAGAGGTCCGTTCAACTTCGTTATGTACAAATACGTAAAAAAAAACAAAGAATCAAAATATCGCCTAGCAATACATATTACTCACTGATTTTTTATTTAAATTAATACATAGTTTTAAAACGTATTTTAAAAACAAAAATTAAAAATGTTGATCAGCAATATTTTCTGGAAAACTCAAAATTTTAGTTTTCACAAAAAGTATACTTAAATTTACTTGTTGTCTGAGATGTATACATGCATGTACTATGTGTAAATCTATAAATTCATATCTCTCTGTTAGCTTTGACTGTTTCTGTAATACAGATTATAAAAAATAAAGTAAAATACTAAAAATGACCTAGCAGTGTTTTCGCTTCCAACAGGTTGAGGCTGAAATGAATATACAAGGGCCTCACATCACATCACATTACAAAACAGTCTCAAACAAAATTCACATTGTTTCCACTCTGGCTTGAACTATGATGACCTCTTGTTTTACCTGTGAGATAAGTCTAATGACATATCCAACACTATGATATGTAACACTGTGTAAATCCACTGTTCCCTTTTCAGGTGATTAGGCCACTTATTGTCAGTGCACTTGACACATTAGAGTTGATGGGACACATGGGCACAGCAGGTTTATCTACCCTGATGTCTTGCATAATGGCTTGTGTAACTGTCACCCCAAAGACAAACATACCAAGCACAATGAAGCCACAGGAGAAGATTGCCAGGGCCCAGCCTTTCTTACTCCTTACCTGTCCCTCCCTCATCTCCACTGCCTTCAGCAGACACATGCCTGAAACAATCATCAGTGGAATATAACGAGACCTGACACTGAAGGCACAACCCAGAGAGAGGGAAGTATACAAAAATCAAAATTGTTCGCTTTCAACCATAAATGACACAGTCTGTGATGACCTCAATGTCCGCATACTGTAGCTGCAGCTAATCAGCTCTATGAGTCGGTGGTTATGTATGAGTTGGTGGTTATGTATGGCAACTAATCAGCTCCCTGAGATGGTGGTTATGTATGCCAACAAATCATCTCCATGAGTTGGTAATTATGTATGCCAACTAATCAGCTCTATGAGTTGGTGGTTATATATGCCAACTAATCAGCTCTATGAGTCGGTGGTCATGTATTCCAATTAATCAGCTCTATGAGTTGGTGGTTATGTATGCCAACTAATCAGCTCCATGAGTTGGTGGTTATGTACGCCAACAAATCAGCTCTATGAGCTTGTTCTTATGTATGCCAAGTAATAAGCTCCATGAGATGGTGGTTATATATGCCAAAAAAATCATCTCCATGAGTTGGTATTTATGTATGCCAACTAATCAGTTCTATGAGTTGGTGGTCATATATGCCAACTAATCAGCTCTATGTGTCGGTGGTTATGTATTCCAACTAATCAGCTCTATGAGTTGGTGGTTATGTATTCCAACTAATCAGCTCTATGAGTTGGTGGTTATATATGCCAACTAATCAGCTCTATGAGATGGTGCTTATGTATGCCAACTAATCATCTCAATGAGTTGGTAGTTATGTATGCCAACTAATCAGCCTTGAGTTGGTGGTTATGTGTGAGAACTAATCAGCTCTATGAGTTGGTGGTTATGTGTGGCAACTAATCAGCTCTTTGAGTTGGTGGTTATGTATGCCAACTAATCAACTCTTTGAGTTGGTGGTTATGTATGCCAACTAATCAGCTCAATGAGATGGTGGTTATATATGCCAACTAATCAGTTCCAACAGTTGGTGGTTATGTATGCCAAGTAATCAGCTCTATGAGTTGGTAGTTATGCATGCCAACTAATCAGCTCTATGAGCTTGTTGTTATGTATGCCAAGTAATAAGCTCCATGAGATGGTGGTTATATATGCCAACTAATCAGCTCCATGAGTTGGTGCTTATGTATGCCAACTAATCATCTCAGTGAGTTGGTAGTTATGTATGCCAACTAATCAGCTCTTTAAATTGGTGGTTATGTATGCCAAGTAATCAGCTCCATGAGATGGTAGTTACATATGCCAACTAATCAGCTCCATGAGATGGTGGTTATGTATGACAACTAATCAGCTCCCTGAGATGGTGGTTATGTATGCCAACTAATCAGCTCTATGAGTTGGTGGTAATGTAAGCCAAAATAATCAGCTCTATGAGTTGGTGATTATGTATGCCAACTAATCAGCTCCATGAGATGGTGGTTATATATGCCAACTAATCAGCTCTTTGAGTTGGTGATTATGTATGCCAACTAATCAGCTCCATAAGATGGTGGTTATGTGTGGCAACTAATCAGCTCCATGAGATGGTGGTTATATATGCCAACTAATCAGTTAAAAGAGTTGGTGGTTATGTATGCCACTAATCAGCTCTATGAGCTTGTTGTTATGTATGCCAAGTAATAAGCTCCATGAGATGGTGGTTATATATGCCAACTAATCAGCTCCATGAGTTGGTGCTTATGTATGCCAACTAATCATCTCAATGAGTTGGTAGTTATGTATGCCAACTAATCAGCTCCATGAGATGGTGGTTATGTGTGGCAACTAATCAGCTCTTTGAGTTGGTGGTTATGTATGCCAAGTAATCAGCTCCATGAGATGGTGGTTATGTATGCCAAGTAATCAGCTCCATGAGATGGTGGTTATGTATGCCAAGTAATCAGCTCCATGAGATGGTGGTTATGTATGCCAACTAATCAGCTCCATGAGATGGTGGTTATGTGTGGCAACTAATCAGCTCTTTGAGTTGGTGGTTATGTATGGCAACTAATCAGCTCTATGAGATGGTGGTTATGTATGCCAACTAATCAGCTCTATGAGTTGGTGGTAATGTAAGCCAAAATAATCAGCTCTATGAGTTGGTGATCATGTATGCCAACTAATCAGCTCCATGAGTTGGTGGTTATGTATGCAAACTAATCAGCTCTATGTTGGTGGTTATGTATGTCAACTAATCAGCTTTATAAGTTGGTGGTTATGTATGCCAACTAAACAGCTCTATGAGCTTGTTGCTATGTATGCCAAGTAATAAGCTCCATGAGATGGTGGGTATATATGCCAACTAATCAGCTCTTTGAGTTGGTGATTATGTATGGCAACTAATCAGCTCCATGAGATGGTGGTTATGTATGTTAACTAATCAGCTGCATGAGATGGTGGTTATGTATGGCAACTAATCAGCTCTATGAGTTGGTAGTTATGTATGCCAACTAATCAGCTCCATGAGATGGTGGTTATGTATGCCAACTAATCAGCTCTATGAGCTGGTGGTTATGTATGCCAACTAATCAGCTCTATGAGTTGGTGGTTATGTATTCCAACTAATCAGCTCAATGAGTCGGTGGTTATGTATGTCAACTAATCAGCTCCATGAGATGGTGGTTATGTATTCCAACTAATCAGCTCTTTGAGTTGGTGGTTATGTATGCCAAGTAATAAGCTCCATGAGATGGTGGTTATATATGCCAACTAATCAGCTCAATGAGTTGGTGGTTATGTATTCCAACTAATCAGCTCTTTGAGTTGGTGGTTATGTATGCCAACTAATCAGCTCTTTGAGTTGGTGGTTATGTATGCCAACTAATCAGCTCTATGAGTTTGTGGTTATGTATTCCAATTAATCAGCTCTATAAGTCGATGGGTATGTATGCCAACTAATTAGCTCTATGAGAACGTTGTCATGTAGGCCAAGTAATCAGCTTCAGGAGTTGGTGGTTATGTATGCGAACAACACAGCTCTATGATTCGGTGGTTATGTATACCAACAAATCAGCTCTATGAGTCGGTGGTTATGTATTCCAACTAATCAGCTCCATGAGATGGTGGTTATGTATGCCAACTAATCAGCTCTATGTTGGCGGTTATGTATGCCAACTAATCAGCTCAATAAGTCGGTGGTTATGTATGTTAACTAATCAGCTCCATGAGATGGTGGTTATATATTCCAACTAATCAGCTCCATGAGATGGTGGTTATGTATTCCAACTAATCATCTCAATGAGTTGATTATGTCTGCCAACTAATCAGCTCTATGACCTGGTGGTTATGTATGTGAAGTAACCAGCTCTATAAACTGGTGGTTATGTATGTGAAGTAAGCAGCTCTATGAGCTGGTGGTTATGTATGTGAAGTAAGCAGCTCTATGAGTCGGTGGTTATGTATTCCAACTAATCAGCTCTATGAGCTGGTGGTTATGTATTCCAACTAATCAGCTGCATGAGATGGTGGTTTTGTATGCCAACTAATCAGCTCCATGAGATGGTGGTTATGTATTCCAACTAATCAGCTCTTTGAGTTGGTGGTTATGTATGCCAAGTTATAAGCTCCATGAGATGGTGGTTATATATGCCAACTAATCAGCTCAATGAGTTGGTGGTTATGTATTCCAACTAATCAGCTCTTTGAGTTGGTGGTTATGTATGCCAACTAATCAGCTCTTTGAGTTGGTGGTTATGTATGCCAACTAATCAGCTCTATGAGTTGGTGGTTATGTATTCCAATTAATCAGCTCTATAAGTCGATGGGTATGTATGCCAACTAATTAGCTCTATGAGAACGTTGTCATGTAGGCCAAGTAATCAGCTTCAGGAGTTGGTGGTTATGTATGCGAACAACACAGCTCTATGATTCGGTGGTTATGTATACCAACAAATCAGCTCTATGAGTCGGTGGTTATGTATTCCAACTAATCAGCTCCATGAGATGGTGGTTATGTATGCCAACTAATCAGCTCTATGTTGGCGGTTATGTATGCCAACTAATCAGCTCAATGAGTCGGTGGTTATGTATGTTAACTAATCAGCTCCATGAGATGGTGGTTATATATTCCAACTAATCAGCTCCATGAGATGGTGGTTATGTATTCCAACTAATCATCTCAATGAGTTGATTATGTCTGCCAACTAATCAGCTCTATGACCTGGTGGTTATGTATGTGAAGTAACCAGCTCTATGAGCTGGTGGTTATGTATGTGAAGTAAGCAGCTCTATGAGCTGGTGGTTATGTATGTGAAGTAAGCAGCTCTATGAGTCGGTGGTTATGTATTCCAACTAATCAGCTCTATGAGCTGGTGGTTATGTATTCCAACTAATCAGCTGCATGAGATGGTGGTTATGTATGCCAACAAATCATCTCAATGAGTTGATTATATATGCCAGCTAATCAGCTCTATGAGCTGGTGGTTATGTATGTTAAGTAAGCAGCTCTATGAGCTGGTGGTTATGTATGTGAAGTAAGCAGCTCTATGAGCTGGTGGTTATGTATGTGAAGTAACCAGCTCTATGAGCTGGTGGTTATGTATGTTAAGTAACCTGCTCTATGAGCTGGTGGTTATGTATGCCAACTAATCAGCTCTATGAGCTGGTGGTTATGTATTCCAACTAATCAGCTCCATGAGATGGTGGTTATGTACGCCAACAAATCATCTCAATGAGTTGATTATGTATGCCAACTAACCAGCTCCATGAGTTGGTGGTTATGTATTCCAACTAATCAGCTCTATGAGTTGGTGGTTATATATGCCAACTAATCAGCTCCATGAGTTGGTGGTTATGTATGCCAACAAATCATCTCAATGAGTTGATTATGTATGCCAACTAACCAGCTCTATGAGTTGGTGGTTATGTATGTGAAGTAATCAGCTCTATGAGCTGGTGGTTATGTATGCCAACTAATCATCTCCATGAGATGGTGGTTATGTGTGGCAACTAATCAGCTCTATGAGCTGGTGGTTATGTATGCCAACTAATCAGCTCCATGAGATGGTGGTTATGTATGTCAACTAATCAGCTCTATGAGCTGGTGGTTATGTATGCCAACTAATCAGCTCTATGAGCTGGTGGTTATGTATGCCAACTAATCAGCTCCATGAGATGGTGGTTATGTATGTCAACTAATCAGCTCTATGAGCTGGTGGTTATGTGTGGCAACTAATCAGCTCTATGAGCTGGTGGTTATGTGTGGCAACTAATCAGCTCCATGAGATGGTGGTTATGTATGCCAACTACTCAGCTCAATGAGTCGGTGGTTATGTATGCCAACTAATCAGCTCCATGAAATGGTGGTTATGTACGCCAACAAATCATCTCAATGAGTTGATTATGTATGCCAACTAACCAGCTCTATAAGCTGGTGGTTATGTTTTCCAACTAATCATCTCCATGAGATGGTGGTTATGTGTGGCAACTAATCAGCTCTATGAGCTGGTGGTTATGTATGCCAACTAATCAGCTCCATGAGATGGTGGTTATGTATGTCAACTAATCAGCTCTATGAGCTGGTGGTAATGTATGCCAACTAATCAGCTCTATGAGCTGGTGGTTATGTATGCCAACTAATCAGCTCCATGAGATGGTGGTTATGTATGTCAACTAATCAGCTCTATGAGCTGGTGGTTATGTGTGGCAACTAATCAGCTCTATGAGCTGGTGGTTATGTGTGGCAACTAATCAGCTCCATGAGATGGTGGTTATGTATGCCAACTACTCAGCTCAATGAGTCGGTGGTTATGTATGCCAACTAATCAGCTCAATGAGTCGGTGGTTATGTATGCCAACTAATCAGCTCCATGAAATGGTGGTTATGTACGCCAACAAATCATCTCAATGAGTTGATTATGTATGCCAACTAACCAGCTCCATGAGATGGTGGTTATGTATGCCAACTAATCAGCTCAATGAGTCGGTGGTTATGTGTGCCAACTAATCAGCTCCATGAGATGGTGGTTATGTATGCCAACTAATCAGCTCTATGAGCTGGTGGTTATGTATGCCAACTAATCAGCTCTATGAGCTGGTGGTTATGTATGCCAACTAATCAGCTCCATGAGATGGTGGTTATGTATGCCAACTAATCAGCTCTA
The DNA here is from genome assembly GCF_032854445.1 of Liolophura sinensis. Classification (NCBI taxonomy): domain Eukaryota; kingdom Metazoa; phylum Mollusca; class Polyplacophora; order Chitonida; family Chitonidae; genus Liolophura; species Liolophura sinensis. Next base: position 236,638 of record NC_088303.1, on the reverse strand, counting down.
TGAGCTGGTGGTTATGTATGCCAACTAACCAGCTCCATGAGATGGTGGTTATGTATGCCAACTAATGAGCTCAATGAGTCGGTGGTTATGTGTGCCAACTAATCAGCTCCATGAGATGGTGGTTATGTATGCCAACTAATCAGCTCTATGAGCTGGTGGTTATGTATGCCAACTAATCAGCTCTATGAGCTGGTGGTTATGTATGCCAACTAATCAGCTCCATGAGATGGTGGTTATGTATGCCAACTAATCAGCTCTATGAGCTGGTGGTTATGTACGTGAAGTAACCAGCTCTATTAGCTGGTGGTTATGTATGTGAAGTAAGCAGCTCTATGAGCTGGTGGTTATGTATTCCAACTAATCGGCTCTATGAGCTGGTGGTTATGTATGCCAACTAATCAGCTCTATGAGTTGGTGGTTATATATGCCAACTAATCAGCTCTATGAGTTAGTGGTTATATATGCCAACTAATCAGCTCCATGAGATTGTGGTTATGTATGCCCACTTACCAGCTCTATGAGCTGGTGGTTATGTATTCCAACTAATCAGCTCTATGAGCTTGTGGTTTTGTATGCCAACTAATCAGCTCCATGAGATGGTGGTTATGTATGCCAACTAATCAGCTCCATGAGATTGTGGTTATGTATGCCAACTAACCAGCTCTATGAGCTGGTGGTTATGTATGCCAACTAATCAGCTCTATGAGCTTGTGGTTATGTATGCCAACTAATCAGCTCTATGAGTTGGTGGTTATGTATGTCAACTAATCAGCTCTATGAGCTGGTGGTTATGTATGCCAACTAATCAGCTCTATGAGCTTGTGGTTATGTATTCCAACTAATCAGCTCTATGAGTTAGTGGTTATATATGCCAACTAATCAGCTCCATGAGATTGTGGTTATGTATGCCAACTAACCAGCTCTATGAGCTGGTGGTTATGTATGCCAACTAATCCGCTCTATGAGCTGGTGGTTATGTATGCCAACTAATCCGCTCTATGAGCTGGTGGTTATGTATGCCAACTAATCAGCTCTATGAGCTGGTGGTTATATATGTGAAGTAAGCAGCTCTATGAGCTGGTGGTTATGTACATGTATGCCATTCTCACTGCCGGCTGATGGCTACATTTTAGATAACCAATCTTTCAACATCAGCTTTTTTTAAACATGGGCGAACCATTTCAGGATGGGACTGCATGCAAGAGGAAACAAGCCCTCCAAGAGCCAAACATTTCATGATGGGTCTGTACAGAAGAAAAAACAATCCCTCCAAACATTTCATGATGGGCCTGCATGCAGGAAGAAACAAACCCTCCAAGGGAGATTGCCGCTACTGCGAATTTGCACTTGTAATTTTGTGCTGCCATGGTGAAGCATAGTATGTCACTTAATTAGTCTGGTATGATTACCCAATGAAATCACAATGGTTCCATTTGAAACATAAATAAACATCTACAAGTGATACAGTCAAAGACACTTTGTTCTCGAAGAAATATGGCTGAAATACTGTTGGTGTTATGTTAAGTCATAATATCTCTTCATTCATTCAAGAAATCCTGTTTATCTGGGCTTGGCATTGTGATGACTTACCTGGGAAAACAAAGATGAAGATGGCTGCCAGTGAGCCGAGTACATCAATGACGACCCCGATGTTAGGGATGACAATGGAGAGAACAAGGGTGGCTATAAACCAGATCAGGGTGGTGATAATGCGGCGTGTCTTCTCTCCTAAGGCAGCCTGCTCTGCAGTTGTGTGACACAAGTCCATCCATATACTCTCCAGGGCAGCTCTGCGATAAAAAACACATACGTGTCCATACATGACAGGTAATTTGATAGGTCTCTGCTTCATGCTGCTTTCAACATTACTCCAGTCATAAAATAAATTACTTATTTATTGCTTTATTTGATTGTTGTTTAATGCCGTACCCAAGATGAGATCAATGCAAAATGATTCAAAATGATCAATCAAATGAGTCACAGGTATGACTGTTACAGGGTATGACTGTCACAGGTTATGACTGTCACAGGGTATGACTTTCACAGGATATTACTTTCACGAGATATTACTATCACGGTATAATACCGTCACAAGATATTACTGTCACGAATTATTACTGTCTCGGAATTTTATTGTCGTGAGATATTGTTGTCACAGGGTATTACTTTCACAGGATACTACTGTCATAGGATACTACTTTCACAAGCTAATACTGTCACTGGATACCATGGTTAAACGATATTACTGTCACAAGATACTGTTACGGGATACCACCGTCAAGCAATACAACTGTCACAGGGCACTATTTTATTTATTTATTTCATCGGTGTTTTACGCCATACTCAAGAAAATTTCACTTTCAAAAGTATGTCAGCAGCCAGCATTATGGTGGGTGGAAACCTGGCTGAGCTCTGAGAAATCCACGCTCATCCATAGGTTGCTGACAAACCTTCCAACGTATGGCCGGAGAGGAAGCCAGCATGAGCTGGACTTGGTCTCACATCGACCACATTGGTCAGAGGTTACTGGGTCATTACGCTGCAATAGTGCGCTAACCAACTGACACACGCAGGCCCCCACGGGGCACTATGGTTACCGGATATTAGTGCTGCGGGATATTTCTGTCACAGGTTACTACAGTCACGGAACATTATGCTCACTGGGTATTACTGTCATAGGATATTACTGTCACAGAATATTACTTTCATGGCATGCAAATGTCACCAAATATTACTGTCATGGGATATTACTGTAATGGGATACTACGATCATGGGATATTACTGTCAAAGGATACTACGATCACGGGATATTACGCTCATGGATATTACTGTCACAAGATATTACAGTCCACGAGATCAAAACGTCACAGAATATTATTGTAACATGGTTTGCTGCCACGGGATATCACAGACACAAGATATTTCTGTCACAGGATGCCACTGTCGCGGGATATTACTGTCAGAGGAGGGGACAAATAGGAAAAAAGGATACTAGACTGAATCCAGTTACATTGTACCACATATGGGGCACGATACCAGACTAAAACCAGCTCCACTGCTCCACACAGGATGCAGGATACCAGACTAAAACCAGCTGCATTATACCACATAGGAGAAAGGATACCAGACTATAACCAACTCCATTGTACCACATGGGAGACAGCACACCAGACTAAACCCAGCTCTATTGTTCAATATAAGAGGCAGGATACCAGGTTAAAATCAGCTGCATTGTTCCACATAGGGGGCATGATACCAGAATAAAACCAGCTCCATTGTCCCACATAGGAGACAGGTTCTAAACCCATCTAAACCCATCTGCACTGTCCCACTTAGGAGACCGGACACCAAGCTAAAACCAGTTCTACTGTTCTCCATAGGGGGCCGGATACCAGACTAAAACCAGCTCCATTGTCCCACATATTTATTTATTTGATTGGTGTTTTACGCCGTACTCAAGAATGTTTCACTTATACGACGTTGGCCAGCATTATGGTGGGAGGAAACCGCGCAGAGCCCGGGGGAAAACCCACGACCATCCGCAGGTTGTGGGCAGACCTTCCCACGTACGGCCGGACAGGAAACCAGCATGAGCTGGACTTGAATTCACAGCGACCGCATTGGTGAGAGATTTGTCCAACATAGGAGACGGCACACCAGACTAAAACCAGCTCCATTGTTCCAAACAGCGAACAGAAAACAAGACTAAAAAGAGTTGCATTGTTCCACACAGGGGACAGGATACCAGATAAAAACCAGCTGCATTGTTCAACATAGGAGAAAGGATGCCAGACTAAAACCAGCTGCATTGTTCCACACAGGGGACAGGACAGAAGACTACAAACAGCTCCAATGTCCCACATATGAGACAGGACACCAGATGCATTATTTCACATAGGGGTCAGGGTAGCAGACTAAAACAAGCTCCATTGTCACAAATACGAGACAGGACACCAGACTAAAACCAGCTGTATTATTTCACGTAGGTGGCAGAATACCAGACTAAAACCAGCTCCATTGTCCCATATAGGAGACAGGATACCAAAATAAAACCAGCTGCACTGCTCAACATCAGAGACAGGACACAAGACGAAAACCAGCTCCATTGTTCCTCACAGGATGCAGGATAACAGACTAAAACCAGCTCCATTGTTCCACATAGGCGACAGGACACCAGACTAAAACCAGTTCCACTGTCCCACATGGAAGACAGGACACCAGACTAAAACTATCTGCATTGCTTCACATAGGAGACACGATACCAGGCTAAAACCAGCTGCATTGCTTCACTTAGAAGACAGAACACCAGACAAAAACCACGTACATTGTTCAACATGAGAGACAGGACGAAAAGAGGAAAACCAGGTTCATTGTTCTCACAGGATGTAGGATAACAGACTAAAACCAGCTGCATTGTTCCACATAGTAGGCACAATACCAGAATAAAACCAGCTGCATTGTTCCACACAACCAGCTCCATTGTCCCACACAGGAGACGGGAAATCAGACTAAAACAACAATCATTGTCCCAAATAGGAAACGGGATACCAGACTGAAACCAGCTCCACTGTTCTACACATGAAGCAGGACAACAGACTAAAACCAGCTGCATTGTTCCACATAGGAGACAGGAAACCAGACTAAAACCAGCATCATTGTCCCACATGGGAGACAGGACACCAGACTAAAACCCTTTTGCATTCATCCACACAGGAGACAGGATACCAGAATAAAACCAGCTGCACTGCTCAACATAAGAGATGAGAAGGATACCAGACTAAAACTAGCTGCTTTGTCCCACTTAAAAGACAGGATACCAGTCTAAAACTGGCTGCATTGTTCCACATAGTATGCACGATACCAGACTAAAACCAGCTGCATTGTTCCATACCGGGGACAGGATAACGGGTTAAAACCGGCTCCATTGTCCCACATACGGGCCAGGATACCAAACTAAAACCAGCTCCAATGTTCCACATAGGAGGCAGGACACCAGACTAAAAGTAGTTCTATTGTTCCACACAGAAGACACAATACCAGACTAAAATCAGCTCCATTGTTCCACACAGGAGACAGGAAACCAAACTAAAACCAGTTGCATTGTTCCACATAGGGGACAGGGTACCAGACTGAAATCAGCTGCATTGTTTGACATTGGGGACAGGATAACAGACTAAAACCAGCTGCAAAGTTCCACATAGGGGACAGAATAACAGACTAAAACCAGCTGCATTGTCCCACATACGGGGTAGCATACCAGACTAAAATCAACTCCATTGTTCCCCATAGGTTACAGGATACCAGACTAAAATCAGCCGCAATGTTCCACATAGGAGACGAGATACCAGACTGAAATCAAATCCATTATTCCTGATAGGTTACAGGATACCAGACTAAAATCAGCTCCACTGTTCCATATAGGAGGCAGGATACCAGACTAAAATCATCTGCATTGTTCCACATAAGAGACAGGACACCAGACTAAAACCAGCTCCACTGTTCCACATAGGGGACAGGATACCAGACTCAAACTAGCTCCATTGTTCCACACAGGTGACAGGATAACAGACTACATGTAAGTCTAACTCTTTAGCTAAACAAGCTTACTAATATTAAAAAAAAAAGATAGGAAGAAATGCAATATATTGCATTTTTCCTTGTGAAAAGTACTCAAATATGATGTGCAACAATCAGTAACTGTTGTGGATGAGTTTGACAAAAAAGCATTTTGTACATATATATTTTCATGTTGACTAGTCAAATGAAAATAAGGGTATATGTATTTAATGCTATTGTAGCTTTTGACAGATTGCATTGACTGAACACCCAGGATCGTGAAGCTGTCTTAGACTGAAGTCAGACTATACTGCTCTCATACTGCTACTTTTTAGTATTTCAATACTAAGTCGTCCTAGACGTCAATGATAAAATTAAAAATTTGTGCTTGAGTTGAATAATAAGGCCCAGAATTACACCTTTAGCCTTAGACTTAAGTTCAAGATTGCTTTGTGATCCTGGGGACTGTCCTTTTAAAATTGCACTTGTCGACTTTGATGAGAACATGTAAAAGCAACATATTGTACAAGGTTTAACATACAAACATTTTTGAGCTGTCTTTTCATTGACAGCATGTCTACTGGATGGCAAGCATATCTGTAGAATAGGGATATCTCTTACCTGCCACAAAAGTTGAGAATGGGATAAGTTGTGTAAGTTTTCACGGCAATTAGAATGACAGCAATAATGACCTCTGTGTCAGGGTTGTACGACAGTAGTATGTCGCTGTTAACACGATCTCCAAATGTCCAGTAGCCACAGGTGGCAGTCACTGAATAACTCAGTACACACAGCAATATTGCTACGGATATTGTTTTGGAATACTCTTTGATGTTCCGTTTGTCCAGGCAAGCGTATATGGGGACAATGCTGACATGGCACTGAAACAGAGCAAGAGGCTTGAATGTACCAATTAGGCCAAATCAGAATAAATTATGCCAATTGAAAATGCTAACAGCTTTTCATTCATTTCTGAAAATTAGGATAACTCTCATAAGCTGATATTATCCTCCCCTACAACCCCCTCGCCAGCAGTTTTAAACTGAAATGAAGTATCTTTTTGATAACTTTGCACTTCATCCCATAAAACACATGCAGATGGTTGATAAGCTCTCATTTCTGCAGACATCATTTGCAAACAATGATAAATGTCCCGGATAATACTTCATAGAATATGCTACCCTAAAGGCAGGTGTACATGCACATGTCCATGTCATCCCAAACACATCTGCAAAGCTTCCAGCTATATGTACAAGCTAATTTATGGAATGGTACAGATAAGGCATATGCACGTCTTCAGGTCACAGTAACATATCAAGTCTAGGTGTAACGAGTCCAATAAAATATTAAGAGTTACGCAGACAAAAATGCTTACAAGCTGAGGCAAAAAAGCTAATCACTTCATGCCTAGTGAAAGTGTAACTAACCAGTTTATACAGCCAGATGTAAAACACCTCTGTAGAATTTCATATTTATTTTAAAAGAAAATCTGTCAAAAATTGCAGACAAAATACATATATACTAACTGATAACTAATGTTAAAAAATAGGTGTATGAATGTGTACTTTACCTGATATCCAAAACATATCACAGAAACAACAGTGAACACATCTAGCCAAGATTTGGGACTAGAAACAGAAACAAAACATATCACAGATACAACTGTCAACACATCTAGCCAAGATTTGGAATTAAAAACTGAAACAAAACATATCACAGATACAACTGTGAACACATCTAGCCAAGATTTGAGACTAGAAACAGAAAACATATCATATATACAACTGAGAACACATCTAGCCAGGAGTTGGGACTAGAAACAGAAACAAAATATATCACAGTTACAACTGTGAACACATCTTGCCAAAACTTGGGACTAAAAACAGAAAACATATCACAGAAACAACAGTGAACACATCTAACCAAGATTTGGGACTAGAAACAGAAACAAAACATATCACAAAAACAACAGTGAACACATCTAACCAGGATTTGGGACTACAAACAGAAAACATATCATAAATACAACTGTGAACACATCAAGCCAAAATTTGGGACCAGAAACAGAAACAAAACATATCACAGATACAAGACTGAACACACCTCGCCAAGATTTGGGACTAGAAACAAAAAACATATCACAGATACAACTGTGAACACATCTAGCCAAAATTTGGGACCAGAAAAAGAAAATATGTCACAGATACAACAGTGAACACATCTAGGCAAAATCTGGGACTAGAAAAAGAAACAAAACATATCACAGAAACAACAGTGAACACATCTAGCCAAGATTTGGGACTAGAAACAGAAAACATATCACAGATACAACAGTGAACATATCAAGCCAAGATTTGGGACTAAAAACAGAAACAAAACATATCACAGAAACAACAGTAAACACATCTAGCCCAGATTTGGGACTAGAAACAGAAACAAAACATATCACAGAAACAACAGTGCACACATTTAGCCAAGACTTGGGACTAGAAACAGAAACAAAACATATCACAGAAACAACAGTGCACACATTTAGCCCAGATTTGGGACCAGAAACAGAAAACATATCATAGATACAACTGTGAACACATCTAGCCAAGATTTGGGACCAGAAACAGAAAACATATCACAGATACAACAGTGAACACACCTAGCCAAGATCTGGGACTAGAAACAGAAACAAAACACATCACAGAAACAACAGTGAACACATCTAGCCAAGATTTGGGACCAGAAACAGAAAACATATCACAGATACAACTGTGAACACATCTAGCCAAGATCTGGGATTAGAAACAGAAACAAAACATATCACAGATAAAACAGTGAACACATCTAGCCAAGATTTGGGACTAGAAACAGAAAACATATCATAGATACAACTGTGAACACATCTAGCCAAGATTTGGGACTAGAAACAGAAACAAAACATATCACAGAAAAAACAGTGAACACATTTAGCCATTACATGGGACTAGAAACTGAAACAAAACATTTCACAGAAACAAGTGAACACATCTAGCCAAGATTTGGGACTAGAAACAGAAAACATATCACATATACAACAGTGAACACATCAAGCCAAGATTTGGGACTAGAAACAGAAAACATATCACAGACACAACAGTGAACACATCTAGCCCAGATTTGGGACTAGAAACAGAAACAAAACATATCACAGAAACAACAGTGCACACATTTAGCCAAGACTTGGGACTAGAAACAGAAACAAAACATATCACAGAAACAACAGTGCACACATTTAGCCAAGATTTGGGACCAGAAACAGAAAACATATCATAGATACAACTGTGAACACATCTAGCCAAGATTTGGGACCAGAAACAGAAAACATATCACAGATACAACTGAGAACACACCTAGCCAAGATCTAGGACTAGAAACAGAAACAAAACACATCACAGAAACAACAGTGAACACATCTAGCCAAGATTTGGGACTAGAAACAGAGAACATATTATTGATATTAAAGTGAACACATCTAGCCAAGATTTGGGACTAGAAACAGAAACAAAACATATCACAGATACAACTGTGAACACATCAAGCCAAGATTTGGGACTAGAAACAGAAAACATATCACAGATACAACTGAGAACACATCTAGGCAAAATTTGGACTAGAAACAGAAAACATATCACAGATAAAACAGTGAACACATCTAGCCAAGATCTAGGACTAGAAACAAAAAACATATCACAGAAACAACAGTGAACACATCTAGCCAAGATTTGGGACTAGAAACAGAAAACATATCATAGATACAAAAGTGAACACATCTAGCCAAGATCTAGGACTAGAAACAGAAACAAAACATATCACAGAAACAACAGTGAACACATTTAGCCAAGATTTGGGACTAGAAACAGAAAACATATCACAGATATGACAGTGAACACATCTAGCCAAGATTTGGGACAAGAAAGAGAAAGAAAACATATCATAGATACAACAGTGAACACATCTAGCCAAGATTTGGGACTAGAAACAGAAAACATATCATAGATACAAAAGTGAACACATCTAGCCAAGATTTGGAACTAGAAACAGAAACAAAACATATCACAGATACAACTGTGAACACATCTAGCCAAGATTTGGGACCAGAAACAGAAAACATATCACATTACAACTGAGAACACATCTAGCCAAGATCTAGGACTAGAAACAGAAACAAAACATATCACAGAAACAACAGTGAACACATTTAGCCAAGATTTGGGACTAGAAACAGAAAACATATCACAGATATGACAGTGAACATATCTAGCCAAGATTTGGGACTAGAAACAGAAAACATATCACAGATACAACAGTGAACACATCAAGCCAAGATTTGGGACAAGAAAGAGAAAGAAAACATATCATAGATACAAGAGTGAACACGTTAAGTTACTGGCAGATCTTCCCACATATGTCCCTATGGATGTATAAGAAATTCAGAAAATAGGATAATTATGATGTTTACTTCATTTTATTACTACTTATTTGATCTGATTTAATGCCGTACTCAAGAATTGTTCTCGTGAAAGTACATGTGCAAGTGTTGGATCAACATTTTAAAGAGAGTGTTTATATAAATGGTTAGACATCCACTACTACGTGTTTATAAAAATGTTAGACATCTAGCTATTACGTGTTTATATAAATGGTTAGACATCCAGCTATTACGTGTTTATATAAATGGCTAGACATCCACCTATTAGGTGTTTATGTATATGGTTAGACATCCAGCCATTACGTATGTCAAAGTACACATAAAAGTATCTGAAAATCTCTCATTTGGTTGAATGTACATTGTCGTAATTTTGATTTATTTCCACTCCTAAGATCAGTGCTACTTCTTGCCTTGCTTCAGTTGGGTAAGTGTTTTTTGTTCTCACCTGGCCCTCACTCCTTCAGCTGGCGTGTGAGGTAACACATACTTGACAACTACCATCACAGCCACATATACAATTCCAACTACACCTAGAGCACTGTAAATGAAGAAATGGAGAGCACAAACATAAGTTACAGAGAAGTATTTTATTTAACAATTTGTTTAATTGTACTCAAGAACATTTCACTTATATGATCGTGGCCAGCATTATGGTGGGAGGGCAGCTGGCAGAGGGCAGAGCTTGCGGGAATTTCTTGTACATGAGACCTCGACAAAGATGACTGTAACTCTGGGTATATGTAGACACTGCTAGCATGAGACCTTTACAGAGGTGACTGTAACTCTGGGTATATACAGACACTGCTAGCACAACACTTCTACAGAGGTGACTGTAACTCTTGGTATATGTAGACACTGCTAGCACGAGACCTTTACAGAGGTGACTGTAACTCTGGGTATATACAGACACTGCTAGCACAACACCTCTACAGAGGTGACTGTAACTCTTGGTATATACAGACACTGCTAGCACAAGACCTTTACAGAGGTGACTGTAACTCTGGGTATATACAGACACCTCTACAGAGGTGACTGTAACTCTTGGTATATACAGACACTGCCAGCACAAGACCTTTACAGAGGTGACTGTAACTCTGGGTATATACAGACACTGCTAGCACAACACTTCTACAGAGGTGACTGTAACTCTTGGTATATGTAGACACTGCTAGCACGAGACCTTTACAGAGGTGACTGTAACTCTGGGTATATACAGACACTGCTAGCACAACACCTCTACAGAGGTGACTGTAACTCTTGGTATATACAGACACTGCTAGCACAAGACCTTTACAGAGGTGACTGTAACTCTGGGTATATACAGACACCTCTACAGAGGTGACTGTAACTCTTGGTATATACAGACACTGCCAGCACAAGACCTTTACAGAGGTGACTGTAACTCTGGGTATATACAGACACTGCTAGCACAACACCTCTACAGAGGTGACTGTAACTCTGGGTATATACAGACACTGCTAGCACAAGACCTTTACAGAGGTGACTGTAACTCTGGGTATATACAGACACTGCTAGCAGGAGGCCTGTACACAGGTGACTGTAAATCTGGGTATATGTAGGCACTGGTGGAATGAGACCTCTACACAGGTGACTGTAACTGTGAGTATATACAGGTACTACTAGCACAAGACCTCTGCAGAGGTGATAGTAAAGCAGGGTATATACAGACACCGCTAGCATGAGTTCTTTAAAGAGGTGACTGTAACTCTGGGTATATAGAGACACTGCTAGCATGAGACCTTTACAGAGGTGACTGTGGGTAGCATGGGTAGCATGTACATGTAAGCACAGCTCAGTTATGTGTAAGGATACTTGCCTGCTGTAAGTGTACATTTAGGCACAGCACAGCTATGAGCAAGGATATCTGCGTGATGTACGTGTACATTAGGCACAGTGCAGCTATGTGTAAGGATACTTGCCTGCTGTACGTCTACATGCAGGCACAGTGCAGCTATGCGTAAGTATACTTGCCTGCTGTACGTGTACATTAGGCACAGTGCAGCTATGAGTAAGAATATTTGGCTGATGCAAGTGTACATGTAGGAACAGCACAGCTGTGAGTAAGTATACTTGCCTGCTGTACGTGTACATGTAGACACAGCACAGCTATGAGCAAGGATATCTGCGTGCTGTACGTGTACATTAGGCACAGTGCAGCTATGTGTAAGGATACTTGCCTGCTGTACGTGTACATTAGGCACAGTGCAGCTACATGTAAGGATATTTGCCTGCTGTACGTGTAAATGTAGGCGCAGCGCAGCTATGCATAAGAATACTCGCCTGCTGTAAGTGTACATATAGGCACAGTGCAGCTATGTGTAAGGATATTTGCCTGCTGTACGTGTACATGTAGGCACAGTGCAGCTATGGGTAAGAGTAGTTGCCTGCTGTAAATGTACATGTAGGTACAGCGCAGCCATGCATAATAATATTTGGCTGCTGTACATGTACATGTAGGCACAGCGCAGCTATGGGTAAGAATATTTGGCTGCTGTACATGTACATGTAGGCACAGCGCAGCTATGGGTAAGAATATTTGGCTGCTGTACATGTACATGTAGGCACAGCGCAGCTATGCGTAAGAATATTTGACTGCTGTATGTGTACATGTAGGCACAGTGCAGCTATGCATAAGAATATTTGGCTGCTGTATGTGTACATGTAGGCACAGCGAGTTATACATAAGAATATTTGGCTGCTGTATGTGTACATGTAGGCACACACATCTATGCATAAGAATATTTGGCTGCTGTATGTGTACATGTAGGCACAGCGCAGCTATATGTAAGGATATTTGCCTGCTGTACGTGTAAATGTAGGCGCAGCGCAGCTATGCGTAAGAATACTCACCTGCTGTAAGTGTACATATAGGCACAGTGTAGCTATGTGTAAGGATATTTGCCTGCTGTACGTGTACATGTAGGCACAGCACAGCTATGTGCAAGGATATTTGCGTGCTGTACGTGTACATTAGGCACAGTGCAGCTATGAGTAAGAATATTTGGCTGATGCAAGTGTACATGTAGGAACAGGACAGCTGTGAGTAAGTATACTTGCCTGCTGTACGTGTACATGTAGGAACAGCGCAGCTATGCGTAAGGATATTTGCTTGCTGTACGTCTACATGCAGGCACAGCGCAGCTATGCGTAAGGATATTTGCTTGCTGTACGTGTACATGTATGCATAGCGCAGCTATGCGTAAGAGTGCGTGCCCGCCGTACGTGTACATGTAGGAACAGCGCAGCTATGCGTGAGGATATTTGGCTGCTGTACATGTACATGTAGGCACAGTGCAGCTATGCGTAAGAATATTTGTCTGCTGTACGTGTACATGTAGGCACAGCGCAGCTATGCGTAAGGATATTTGGCTGCTGTACATGTACATGTAGGCACAGCGCAGCTATGCGTAAGAATATTTGGCTGCTGTGCGTGTACACGTATGCATAGCGCAGCTATGCGTAAGAGTGCTTGCCCGCCGTACGTGTACATGTAGGCACAGTGCAGCTATGCGTAAGGATATTTGGCTGCTGTACATGTACATGTAGGCACAGCGCAGCTATGCGTAAGAATATTTGGCTGCTGTGCGTGTACACGTAGGCACAGCGCAGCTATGCGTAAGGATATTTGCTTGCTGTACGTGTACATGTATGCATAGCGCAGCTATGCGTAAGAGTGCTTGCCCGCCGTACGTGTACATGTAGGCACAGTGCAGCTATGCGTAAGGATATTTGGCTGCTGTACCAGTACGTGTACATGATAAGCAGTCCAAGATAAAGTGGCATTTAATGCAGAAACAAGTCGGATTCTGTTTTCAAGGTGAGAATGATTAAGCCTACTGCATGTATTTGCGATATATATTTAAACAACAACAGCTACTAAACATAAGAGATGTTTACAAAGTCAATGTGCACATGGAAATAAATGAGGCTTTGCTGTCAAGTTCTGAGATCACAGAAGCAGCAGACCAAGAACGTAGGAGATGCATACAGACATTTTCTGAGTTTTTGAGAGCAAAAAAATACTTTGTTTGTGGGCTGTCACTTTATTTTCAGTGCCATAAATGAGTATGCAAAGAACAATTTAATTTTCCCAATCCCAGTTAATTGTCTGTGGGACCTCAGTGGAAGTTATTTGAAATGCCTGGGTGTCTGGGTATATACGGACATTGCTAGCACGAGACCTTTACAGAGGTGACTGTAACTCTGGGTATATGAAGACACTGCTAGCATGAGACCTTTACAGAGGTGACTGTAACTCTGGGTATATACAGACATTTTTAGTACAAGACCTTTACAGAAGTGACTGTAACTCTGGGCATATAAAGACGCTGCTAGCATGAGACCTTTACAGAGGCGACTGCAACTCTGGGTAGGCCTATATAAAGACACTGCTAGCACGAGACCTATACAGAGGTGACTGTAACTCTGGGTATATGTAGACACTGCTAGCACAAGTTCTTTACAGAGATGACTGTAACTCTGGGCATATATAGGCACTGCTAGCACGAGACCTTTACAGAGGTTACTGTAACTCTGGGTACATATAGACACTGCTAGCATGAGACCTTTACAGAGGTGACTGTAACTCTGGGTATATAAAGGCACTGCTAGCACGAGACCTTTACAGAGGCGACTGCAACGCTGGGTATATAAAGACACTGCTAGCGCAAGACCTATACAGCGGTGACTGTAACTCTGGGTACATATAGATACTGCTAGCACGAGACCTTTACAGAGGTGACTGTAACTCTGGGCATATAAAGACGCTGCTAGTACGAGACCTTTACAGAGGTGACTGTAACTCTGGGTATATAAAGGCACTGCTAGCACGAGACCTTTACAGAGGTGACTGCAACGCTGGGTATATAAAGACACTGCTAGCACGAGACCTATACAGAGGTGGCAGTAATTCTGGGCATATACAGGCACTGCTAGCATATACAAAATTTTATGGTTTACAAATATAATAGCCTCGGGTGTGAATGAAGACGGGCATGTATGTAGCAGGCTTCAGTCTCTGGTGTGCATTAAGGCAGGCTTCAGTCTCTGGTGTGAATCAAAACGGGCAGGTATGCAGCAGCGTTCGGCCTCTGGGGTGAATCAAGACGGGCATGTGTGCAGAACTCTTCAGCCTCTGGTGTGAATCAAAACGGGCATGTATGCAGCAGGCTTCGGCGTCTGGTGTGAATCAAGACGGGCATGTGTTCAGTGTCTGGTGCAAATCAAGACGGGCATGTATGCAGCAGGCTTCAGCCTCTGGGATGAATCAAGATGGCATGTATGCAGCAGGCTTCGGCGTCTGGTGTGAATCAAGACGGGCATGTGTTCAGTGTCTGGTGCAAATCAAGACGAGCATGTATGCAGCAGGTTTCAGCCTTTGGGATGAATCAAGAGGGCATGTATGCAGCAGGCTTCGGCGTCTGGTGTGAATCAAGAAGGGCATGTGTTCAGTGTCTGGTGCAAATCAAGATGGGCATGTATGCAGCAGGCTTCAGCCTCTGGGATGAATCAAGACGGCATGTATGCAGCAGGCTTCAGCCTCTGGGATGAATCAAGACGGCATGTATGCAGCAGGCTTCAGCCTCTGGGATGAATCAAGACGGCATGTATGCAGCAGGCTTCAGCCTCTGGGATGAATCAAGACGGCATGTATGCAGCAGGCTTCACACTTCATGATAAGACCACACATAAATATGTAAAGAGAACTCCTCTGAAGTGTGTCAAATGAAGGGCTTACCTGACATATTTCAAAAAGTCTATTCTTTTAGGAAAGCAGAGAGGTAAGATAAAAATTACAGATGTCACACATATCGTCACTTCTCTCTTCATGTACCATGGGTGGTCATTGCAAAATGTCTCCTTTGCCACAAACACAAAAACTGAAACAGAAAATAAGATGGCTTTATATGAGAGTTGTATTATTGCTTGAGCTTAATGCATTAAGGTCAATAATTTGTGACAAACAAGAAAAAAACTGTTATAAAAGAGTAATTCGGTTTTCAGCAAGAATTTCATACAACAGTTCCTGTCTACTTAATAATCAGTTGACTGGTTTACAGCCCCAATGGTCAAGAATTTCATACAACAGTTCCTGTCTACTTAATAATCAGTTGACTGGTTTACAGCCCCAATGGTCAAGAATTTCATACAACAGTTCCTGTCTACTTAATAATCAGTTGACTGGTTTACAGCCCCAATGGTCAAGAATTTCATACAACAGTTCCTGTCTACTTACTAATCAGTTGACTGGTTTACAGCCCCAATGGTCAAGAATTTTTCACTTCCATGACTTTTGTTCTCATCAGGGATACTGTAAATATATATATATATATATATATATATATATATATATATATATATATATATATATATATATATATAAGGTAGAACATTAAGGTTATCATAAACTCACATTCGTCCCACTGGTCCCCAATAATGATGAGGAATGTAATACAGGTCCCAAAACAGTAAAACATGATGGTGGCTGCACATAACATGTGGGCTCTCCTACCGCACATTGACAAGACAACGCCCTGGTAGGTGTTTGTACAGTTCACGTCGGAGCAGTATGCAAGAATGAGTAACGCAGCAACAATAAACACCAGAAATACCTGAAACAGAAGAGAGAGAAATTGCGGGTAGGTCCCTTTAAGCACCTTAACCTCCTGGCTTTTACGAATATTTCCACAAATACTTTGTCCAAGACCATGCAGGGTTGGACATATACCTCACTAATTTTGGTTAGATCTCATTAAAAGTATGAATCGGTATGAAATGATGTAATGTTGATGTCTATAATGAGCTACTCACCCCCTGCAGAGCCAGGGCAATGACCACGCCCCCTGCCTGATGGTAGGCATCTGGAAAGTTCAATAGCCCTGCGCCTAGAGCAGCATTAACAACCAGGAAAATGGAAGCATACCAGGAGGTGCCTGTAACAATGAAAACATTTCTACTTTGGCTTGCTGATATAAGTTGTCTTACTGGTAATGTCGTTTTACTTACTGTGGCAAAGTGCCAGTAGAGTAATCATTTGACTCACAAAACAAAATTCTGGAACATTTAACAAACTCTACGGCTACAAAAACCTTGACAGATGAGAAAGTTTAGGCTACCGTTTATAGAACCAGCAATTTCATCTTGGCACCAAGTATCATCGAGGTTATCCCCAATGGTTTTAAATTGTCTCTCTGATGAACCTTACTTCATTTTTTTGGCTTTCCTTCGCTTAATATTGGAACACAAATTACATGGTGGTGATGCTCACTATCACAACCATCTTCTTTTTATGTTACATTATGTACTGAAGATTATATTACTGATGTATGACTATCAATAGAATGGAGTTTAACAGTGATGGCTTTCTCTGAGGTCAATGTAGATTCTAGGGTTAAAAACTTGCTGTGACCAGTTCAGAACTATGACTGGAATTATTTGTACAAGAGTATCACTGTCACTACTGGGCAAGTGTGACCTTTCGACAGACATTCATGGACTAATTGCTTAGGATCAGTCTCACTAGTATCACAAAATTTATCAGCAAAAAAAAAATTTCTGTACAAAACATGGTTCTTGCTTGTGGTGTTAGTCATGTAAAGCTAGCCAAGAAACTTAGTTATCTCCTTTGTAAGCACTTTGCGAAGCATGCCTTCAAACATGAGGGTGGAGTTGGAATCCATCCAATTTCTGGGTAGAGGACATAGTCACTGCTTCGATCATCAGTGAGCATAGCAGTTTAGCTACTTCACTTCCACTTAAGGAATAGACCGCTAAATATCGAGGTAGGCATCACTAAATAGATCACTTAAAACTATTCATAAATACGCTTTCATCTATATTTTTAAATTTTTGTGAAAAGAGTTAAAGGCGTTCAAACATCTGAATTCTAAGGTGGGCTTTATGGGCCATACTATCAGAGGTTAAGAACTTTGACGTCACAGGAAGATTTTTCAAGTCTAATCATAACAATGAAAGTTAGAATAACTCTTTGTACAGAGAAGTAAAACATTACTGTAATAATGTTCCCATCATCGCCAAGAAAAGATGATGTGACGTCAGAGTTCCTAGATAATGTGAGTTTGGATCTTAAAGCCCACCACCGAGGTGATGTGACGTCAGAGTTCCTAGATACCGCCAGTTTGGATCTTAAAGCCCACCACAGAGGTGATGTGACGTCAGAGTTCCTAGATACCGCCAGTTTGGATCTTAAAGCCCACCACAGAGGCGATGTGACGTCAGAGTTCCTAGATACTGCCAGTTTGGATCTTAAAGCCCACCACTGAGTTGATGTGACGTCAGAGTTCCTAGATACCGCCAGTTTGGATCTTAAAGCCCACCAGAGGTGATGTGATGTCAGAGTTCCTAGATACCGCCAGTTTGGATCTTAAAGCCCACCACAGAGGTGATGTGACGTCAGAGTTCCTAGATACCGCCAGTTTGGATCTTAAAGCC
This sequence comes from Liolophura sinensis, assembly GCF_032854445.1. Classification (NCBI taxonomy): domain Eukaryota; kingdom Metazoa; phylum Mollusca; class Polyplacophora; order Chitonida; family Chitonidae; genus Liolophura; species Liolophura sinensis. The sequence goes on along the minus strand of NC_088303.1, from coordinate 218,150 downwards.
CACCATAGTGTTCAAATATCTGAATGCCTTCCAACACTCCATATTTTATGCATAGTTTTCAGTTGTCTGTGTGATGAACCTTACTTCATATTTTAGCTCTCTTTTACTGGAAGACATCAGACATGACACCCCACCCAGTCCCGTTATACAGACACTAGGCCAACCAGTCCCATTTCTTCGCTCTAAACTCTCAGTGATAGTATTTTTGAAGTTTATGGTGTGACCCGACCCTCATTTGACCCCGAGTTTCATAAGGTAAATTGAATGAATACAGTGTGTTTCAAATGAAAAGCCAGGCGTAGAGGCCTGGAGGCATAGAGGTGTTAACATGCATTTTCTTTTCATTCGTTTTCATTTGTGAGATTATGTGGTCAAAGATTACGCTGCCAGCCTTTGGTCAACAGAGGACAGTGAATTGTTTCACTGAGCATGGGAAGTAAAGGTCTTCAAGATACAGCCATGACAGCTTATGGAACAACATAGTGTTGTGATGGTGTACACAATCACAGCTTAATGGTATACAGAGCTATAAGACTCTCATCTCCATTATCCCTGAAAGACTCCTTTTCTTGGCCTGGCGAGGTTGGTGTCTCAACTCTTACAGTGTTAATTTCGTTCTCAATGAAGGTTCAGGCCGACTGTTTTTGTTACCGAACAAGTCTCGCCCAAATAAGAGACACCAGATCATACCATGGATGCCTTCATGGTTATAATAAATCTATTCTAAATCTAGTAGGGCCATATGGTGGATGCAGAAAGCAGGTCTTTAGGTTGGTGTATTTTAATTGCGCAAGATTTGTTTGATATAAAAAACAAACGGCCTGGACCTTCGTTGAGTACGAAATTATTATTGTAAGCATCGAGATTCCAACAGTGCCAGGCAATATTATAAGAAAAGGAGTTGGGAGTCTTTCGGGGCTACATCTCCATCAAACAAATTAAAGTCCTGGGTTTCCCTGTCCTTCCATTAAGGGCTGGGATAACAATTCCGCTTCTTCAGAAGTTAATAACTAAATATGCACGTTTGCTTGTAAATTTTGTATACATATAGCATTGTCTGTCGTTGTTGATGTATTGCAATTTGTATGGCCCGTTGAATAAGGAATTAAGACCTGTTAGCTGTTCTGTTTTGACGTGAGCCCCGGTCTTTTCAACCACGTTCGGTAGCAAACAGCTGTTTTCGTCATCTGTTTGGGAGGTGTCATAATCTTGAGACTGGATCGACATTCTCCACGAAACTTCACTGTTGGGTCACTTCAGAATCTTGTCATCTGTGTATCTCGCTTCTCTCAGCTGACGGAAAGCAGCCTCGTTTTCATAACTGGGTCACTCGAAATTAGGTCACAGCAGAAAGCAAAACATGCGCTCCCATTGTATGTTTATATATTTTCTGATGTTTAAGTTACCTTTCTGTTGTTAGAGTTGGCTTATCATAACAAGCCAGACCTGAAAACAGTAATTCATGAGTGAGATTTTATTTGACATTATAGCATACCTGGAGAGAACGCTAATTAAAATATACGTACGTGTGCATGTATTAAGCTTGCGCTAGGCTCATGCATGCATACCGAATTTATTTGTATGGTACACCTCGATCCGCTGCGTGTGTTTTATATATCCATAGATTTTATCTTTGAGTATGTTGAAGTCGTTGGATGTTGATGTTGCTGTTTTCTAGCTTGGTTTGTAAATTAACACATTGATACGTCATTGATATGACAGACCGGACCTGGTTATCTGACATATGAATTCACCAGAACCAGAAGTACACGTATAGACCAATATGTTGTACATGTATCTATATACCTAGTTATGGACCAAGAATGCATACATAGTCATGTATGTATCAGCCAAATGAAAAACAAATTACAACTTTTCTAATAGTATATAAGATAACTGTAAATCAGATGGCTGATATGGTCAACTAGGTGCTATAAGTTATGGTAATTAACTCATATGCATCTAATTTTTGCTATTAACAGTTATTTAATTATTGTGTAATTATTTCTTTTATCTTAAATAAAAGTTCTAGGAAAAGTCTTTTAACAATTCCAGTTTCAGTTTCATTCCCGAAAATAAGCGGTTTACCCAATGAATCACAATTACTAATGTAAATATATCTACTGATATAGCAACTGATATGGTGGCTGCAACAACTTAGCGCCGCGCTAGATTGTCTTTCGTCGTCATATGACTGAAAAATTGTTGAGAACGACGTTAAACCCCAAGCACTCACTCACTCACTAGATTGTCTTTGTTCTCAGGCAGGCGTTTGTTATTTCAGAATGTTAAAGATTTTCACAATTGGCGCGAATGTATAGGCTCGACACAGAGAGAAATTAAATGTACAATGTAGGCCTACGTCCACTCGGCAAAGACTCAATTATTAAGCAAGTCGTCATTGGTTGAAATATAGGTCACCTTTGTGTTACCAGCAAATAAATAACAGTTCGTCCAAATGTATAAAAAAAAACTGGCTTAATATTACACACACACACACACAAAACAACAAGAACTTGTTCCATGGGCAAACTGCATGCGTGATATACTCAATTTAGTTCTGACATGACTTCTAGACACAGGCCCCAGTCGGGCGAAACGTAACACAATGTCACGTGAGAGAAGACGTCATATTTTGTGTTGGTTCCGAGGTTGATGCAAAACAAGGAAGACATCATGGCGGACGATAACTTTTGCGCTCTATCGAAGAAGGTTATTAGGAAGAGTGTGCCTCCGACATTTTAATTCGGTGAGCCTGTGGTTTTTGGGAGTTTCCTTTGGTTGAGGTTGAAATGGGTGGCAAACCGAGCACCCCAGCACCGCGAATGCGGACATATTCGGGCAGTGGTGCTGGCCCAAGTGGCGGGCCTGATATTGCAGTTGGGGGGTCTAGCGGTTCGAGCAGTTCGAGGGCTCGTGCGCGAAGCTTGGGAAGTTTTCAGACGGGTAATAGTCCACATACAAACTCATTGAATATACCGACAAGTAACGGGGCTGCCAGGGGCACGAGCTCGCCTGATTCGGACTCCAGCACCCCTGACGACATCAACATCTCCCGTTTGGTGGCCGTGGTTTTCCTCAATCTCTACCAGTGCAGCTGATAGCTCTCCAAGGTGAGTTGAGTAAGCTACTTGTCACGTTCATAGTGGCATGATAAACAACGATATTGTGAAACAGTAAATCTGTGATAGCTACATTACCGGTATAATGCCTAGTCCAGTAGCTAAGATTAATATTTACTCAGTGGCTGTGGGAGCTGGAGGCTGATGGAGCAAAATTGGCAGAAAACTCATGATTGTGCTGTTGATTGTAGCCTGTTGAGGTAGCGGTTCAAATCCAGCAGTTGCAAACATGTAACTCTAATTTGGGTGGCTGTGGCAAGGGTTACAATGAAAAGGGCTTTCTAATGTGTCGTCGCCAAAGTTGTCGTCGGTCGTCGGTAGTTGTACATTGTATTCAAACATTATTGATAAGTAGTTACTTTCTAAGGGAGAAATCCCTTGGATGAGCTTACATCTTCATGTTACCTTCCATTTTCTAAAATATTTTACATTCTTTTGTGTATTCCAGACTCTTTTGCACAGCTTTTGCTAAAGATCTCAATTTTAGGCCCAAAGATGCTAGATTTCTAGTTTTCCATCACTGCCCACACATTACATTGCTGCAACATTATTTCAGTTTTTTGGGGGGGCTCAGAAATGGATGCAGATTATCCAAAATAATCATAATGAAAAATTCAATTTGTTAAGTCACCTTCACCAATTATTTTCTAAAATATTATTTAGATGATAATGTTGTACAAAATCTACCATGAGAGTTTTCTGGGATTTTTAGCAGATTTTCGCAATTTTTTTAATGAATGTGTAATATACTTTCTCAATTTTAAGTAATATACCTACTCAATTTTATAGTTTAAGTATAATACTTTCATTAGTAATAGTCAACATATCACAGATAGGATATTTTGCTCTGTCTCAGCCGAGGAGAGTTGTATTTCAGTCTGGTACCTTTCCCAAGGCCTATGATCTATTTATATACTTACTTGATTGGTGTATTACACCTTACTCAAGAACATTTCACAGGGCTACTTCTGGGTCAGTATTTTTTTTAACCATTCACTTTAGCGACCTCATCAGATTTTGTAGCAAATGCTATTTTTTCTTTAGCCATACTTTAAGTTAGCGGCCTTGACTTAATCTCTTGTGATCATCATCTGATTGAATGGAAGCAGTATCCAGGACTCTTGTAGGTCTCCATCTGTAATTCGATTTGTCTGCCTTGGTGTAACTACTAGAATTAGTTTGGTCTCTTCCAGCTGTATCTAGAGTTTATCAGATGTTACATTTGGAACAATTGCCCTCAAAATAATGGATCAGTGCTTGGCAGCTTGTTTTTGTTTTTGTTTTTTTGAATACTGATTTTTTCCTCTGTGTAAGAAGGTCTTCTTTGTTTTTATTTTATTTAGATACTGGTTGTTGAGTAACGTATTATGTCCGCTGACTCCAAGTATTAAGATACATGTGTCAGTTTCATTTTTGGACCAAATTGAACTTCAATTCTGCAATCACCATGTGTTTGAGCACAATTTTCAAGGAAACAAATACCATGCAGTGCAGCATATACATTAATATTATGTTGTATAGCTTACTGTTGGTTTGCACCATTGTGTGAACATAATATCAGATGGTTCCATGTGTAAGTAGGATATAGAAGGTCTCTGTTCCATCTTTTATAGATCTCAAAATGATCAGCATTATAATTATTACCAAACAAAGCTTGTATTTCACACAACTGCAACTGAGCACAACTGGGGGCCAATGTCACACACAACTGCACACAACTAACTGGACCCCAGTGTCACACAGAACTCCACACAACTAACTGGACCCCAATGTCACACACAACTGCACACAACTAACTGGACCCGGTGTCGCACACAACTCCACACAACAAACTGGACCCCAATGTCACACACAACTCCACAGAACTAAGAGGACCCCAATGTCGCACACGACTCCACACAACTAACTGGACCCCAATGTCGCACACAACTGCACACAACTAACTGGACCCCAATGTCGCATACAACTGCACACAACTAACTGGACCCAGTGTTGCACACAACTGCACACAACTAACTAGACCCCAATGTCGCACACAACTCCACACAACTAACTGGACCCCAGTGTCACACACAACTCCACACAAATAACTGGACCCCAATGTCGCACAGAACTCCACACCGCTAACTGGACCCCAATGTCACACACCACTCCACACAAATAACTGGACCCCAATGTCGCACAGAACTTCACACCGCTAACTGGACCCCAATGTCACACACAACTCCACACAACTAACTGGACCCTAATGTCTCACACAACTCCACACAACTAACTGGACCCCAATGTCGCACACAACTCCACACAACTAAGTGGACCCCAGTGTCTCACGCAACTCCACACAACTAACTGGACCCCAATGTCGCACACCACTCCACACAACTAACTGGACCCCAATGTCCCACACCACTCCACACAACTAACTGGACCCCAATGTCGCACACAACTCCACACAACTAACTGGACCCCAATGTCGCACACCACTCCACACAACTAACTGGACCCCAGTGTCGCACACCACTCCACACAACTAACTGGACCCCAGTGTCGCACACCACTCCACACAACTAACTGGACCCCAATGTCGCACACCACTCGACACAACTAACTGGACCCCAATGTCGCACACCACTCCACACAACTAACTGGACCCCAATGTCCCACACCACTCCACACAACTAACTGGACCCCAATGTCGCACACAACTCCACACAACTAACTGGACCCCAATGTCGCACACAACTCCACACAACTAACTGGACCCCAATGTCGCACACCACTCCACATAACTAACTGGACCCCAGTGTCGCACACCACTCCACACAACTAACTGGACCCCAATGTCGCACACCACTCCACACAACTAACTGGACCCCAATGTCGCACACCACTCCACACAACTAACTGGACCCCAATGTCGCACACAACTCCACACAACTAACTGGACCCCAATGTCGCACACCACTCCACACAACTAACTGGACCCCAATGTCGCACACAACTCCACACAACTAACTGGACCCCAATGTCGCACACAACTCCACACAACTAACTGGACCCCAATGTCGCACACAACTCCACACAACTAACTAGACCCCAATGTCGCACACCACTCCACACAACTAACTGGACCCCAATGTCGCACGCCACTCGACACAACTAACTGGACCCCAATGTCGCACACAACTGCACACAACTAACTGGACCCCAATGTCGGACACAACTCCACACAACTAACTGGACCCCAATGTCGCACACAACTCCACACAACTAACTGGACCCCAATGTCGCACACCACTCGACACAACTAACTGGACCTCAATGTCGCACACCACTCCACACAACTAACTGGACCCCAATGTCGCACACCACTCCACACAACTAACTGGACCCCAATGTCGCACACAACTGCACACAACTAACTGGACCCCAATGTCGCACACAACTCCACACAACTAACTGGATCTGATTGATCATATTCATAACATGGCTTTTGTCACTCCGCCGATGTTCAGTCTGTGTCAGCAGCGAGTTTGAACCACATAACCATCTCCTTACTATACACAATTGCACAAAAAGGTATATAAACTCACAGCGCTTAAGTAGCTCTATTAAATCTCAGTTGGTGGAAAAAATTAGGCCTTGAATAATGGTAATTAAGGCCTTTATCTCATGTAATACCAATTATGTGTGCATATACTACATTAACTCATTTACAAATCTAGAGTGAAAGGCAATTTCTTCATAGTCCTTGGATTTTGCTTTCTGTGGAGAGGATAATTTTGATGAATTATCAAAGAAAGAAGGCAGCCTCGCCATAACTTGATAAGTTTGTCTTCTTCAGGATAATATCAGTTGTCGGCCATATTAAGAAGTCCCACCCAGTCATCATATGATATACACAGTATTTGACTGGCCTCTTGTACATGTGCTGTCATATTGATGGGATGTTAATTCAAACTATTTCCAACTAATCATGGAAAGTACGTGTTCTTGTGTGTATAACATGGTCTGCTATCAGGAACTGACCGTAGACTAGTTGGTGACAGATGCAGGAATAGCCATTTCACATTGTTACATATGGTTGTATCAGATCAGTTGTCCATGAACACTGACTTTTTTAAACGGATTATAACTCATCCGTGTGTGAAGCACTTTGAAAGTGGTACAGCCATTGGTTGACTTTCCCAGCAAAAAAGGCAAGTGTCCAGGAGCCACCTAGGCCAAGGAGCTTTGGGATGCTAGACAGCTGGAGATGCCCTGAAATCGTTCTACTAGGTATTTATTCTTCACACAGATCCATTGTAGTTTTATGTGCTTAACAGTCTACAGTGCACATGTGTGTGCATGGGCCTTCATTCTGTTGGTCGCTATTAAATAGGTTCGACTTCACTTTAGATTTAGTTTATTTACTTATTTTGGGGTGGGGGGGGCGTTCTTTTCTTTTTGAGAAGTGGTATGGCCATGGCCATACAGCCGTACTGCTTGCAACACCACTGCAACTAGTTCTGACTCGACACAGCTGTGACATTAGCTAGGCTATAAACTCTAATCTAAAATATAAATGTGAAAACTTTACTTTATTTTTCTTTCTTTAACAGGAGATAAGATGTCCAGTGCAGATAATATTCTTAGTTGGCCTGGCATTTAAATAGGATTTGATTGTGAAGTCAGAAAATCACAACCATATGTAATTGTAGGACTAAACTACATGTAACCTGGCTATGGCCGACCTGAACAGTTCGGTATTGTACATGTACACGCACAGTATTGTTCAGTTGAAGTACATGTAGATTTTCATGTACATATACAGTATTGTACAGTCAAAATGCATGAAGAAACACACATGTACATATACAGTATTGTACAGTCAAAATACATGTAGAATCACATGTACATATACAGTATTGCACAGTCAAAATTCATGTAGAATCACATATTTACACACACAGTATTGTACAGTCAAAATACATGTAGAATCACATATTTACACACACATTGTTGTACAGTCAAAATACATGTAGAATCACATGTACAGTATCATTCTGTAAACATACATGTAGAATCATGTACATGTACAGTATTGTACAGTCAAAATACATGTAGAATCTCACGTACATATACAGTTTTGTACAGTCAGAATTCATGTAGAATCACATATTTACACACACACTATTGTACAGTCAAAATACATGTAGAATCACATGTTCATGTACAATATTGCACAGTCAGAATACATGTAGAATCACATGTACATATACAGAATTGTAGTCGAAATACATGTAGAATCACATGTATATGTAGAATCACATGTACATATATAGCATTGTAGAGTCAAAATACATGTAGAATCACATGTACATATACAGTATTGTAGTCAAAATACATGTACAATCACATGTACATATTCAACATTGTACAGTTGAAATACATGTAGAATCACATGTACATATACAGTATTGTAGTCGAAATACATGTAGAATCACACATGTACATACACAGTATTCTACAGTCGAAACACATGTAGAATCACATGTACATATACAGTATTGTGTTCGAAATACACGTAGAACCACATTTACATATACAGAATTGTACAGTATAAATACATGTAGACTCACACATGTACATGTACAGTATTGTACAGTGAAAATACATGTAGAATCACATGTTCATGTACATCATTGTACAGTCAAAATTCATGTAGAATCAAATGTTCATGTACACTATTGTTTAGTCAAAATACATGCAGAATCACGTACATGTACAGTATTGTACAGTCAAAATACATGTAAAATCACACGTGTACATATACAGTTTTGTACAGTCAGAATTCATGTAGAATCACATTTACACAGTGTTGTACGGTCAAAATGCATGTAGAGTCACATGTAAAGTATCATTCAGTTAAAATACGTGTAGAATCACATGTACATATACAGTATTGTAGTTAAAATACATGTAGAATCAAATGTACATATACAGCATTGTACAGTCAAAATACATGTAGAATCACACATGTGCATACACAGTATTCTACAGTCGAAACACATGTAGAATGACATGTACATATATAGCATTGTAGAGTCAAAATACATGTAGAATCACATGTACATATACAGCATGGTACAGTCCAAATACATCTGTCATACATAAGCAAGAATAAGTTGCATGGCTACTGTTTGTTTGATACTGCAATGAAGATATATTTGCGGCTGATTCAGCGGATGACATGCTTGTTAATGTTTTGTGCCGCATGTCTCTTGTTGACATACACGTGAAAATCCATGCAGTACTGATGATCAAGGATGTCATTTACCTATATACGTGTATACCTGTAGGTGCACTATCTCCCTGTGTTATTAGTTACATGGTTACTCAGTGATAGGATACCTAAATATATGGTGTCAGTAATCCTCATATAATGAAGGTTACTGACACATTGTATTTCCGTATCCTATCACTGAGTAAGCATGTAACAAATTTATCCTGCAAAGACCCATCAGTTCACTGCAGAAGACTGATGTATAGGTGAATTGCTTCAGCGATGTGACCATTGTATTCACAATCCAACATTTTGTCAGATGTGGGATAAATATATTTTCTGGAGTGTACATCTGGTATGTACCGAGAGTTTCAAGATCATACATTTCACAATGGATCATGGAATTTCACATCACATCTGATGTCAGTGTTATAGTGGTCACATTGACATCATGATAACCATATTATCTGATCACTTTTCAATCACCTCATTATGTTGACCTCTCACCCACCCCGCTCATATACTTGTGATGTACAGTGTCTCATGCTATTGTTGTACATGTATGAACAAGAATTATCCGGTACATAAATCTCTTTTCCAGCATTGTCCTGTTTTGTGTATGTCGTGTTATGAAATACACACACACTCACACACACCCTTTTATTGAGACTTTCTTGGTTACATTGCAGTCTTGCCGTGAAGCCAGCTGCAGTGTATTAACCATATTTGTTTTATGGCCGAAATATGAGGACAAGGAAACGTGTTAAATTAGTTCATTATTGACTTATTTGATTTTTATAGTAAGGATTGGTGATATGCACTTTTTCAACCTTAAAAAGTGACCAAGGGGCCCCCGTGGCCATCGCAGCGCATTGACCCAGGAGCCTTCCACTAGTGGGATTGCTGTGAGTCCAGCTCATGCTAGATTCCTCTCCAGTTGAACGTGGGAAGGTATGCCAGCAACCTGCAGGTGTTTGTGGGTTTGCCCGGTTTCCACTTACCATAATGGCTGGTCGCCGTCATATGTGAAGTATTCCTGAGTATGGCGTAAAAATCTCATGAAATAAGTATAAATAAATAGTGACCAAGCTCTTCTTTAAGCAGATAACAAAGCTTCCCTAAGCCATAATAGTGCAAACCTCCAAGAGTCTTTCAATAATGATGCCTCAGATCGATTTTGAATGAATGAGTGAAATTTTATGGTCTTATCAGCAAGGTTACATATGTTTTGTAGCGTGAATAAGGTAATGTGTAGAACCGGGAAATGGTAACGGTTTGTATATAATGTACTGTACAGCACAGTACATGGAACAGGATACAACTCCTTTTCTCAAAATTGCACTGAATATACATGTATAGGTATGCTTGTATGTAGTTATAATTGAATACTGGTTTAAATTTCCTGGTCCCACGACTGATAGCTTTACTACATGCAGAGTGGATAATTTGAAAGATGCAGCATGATAGTGGTACCATGCAGATGCTGTCCGGGATATAGACCCTGCCAGTCTTGGGCGGGTGGGTGTACAAAATCACCATAGCTAACCGACCAGTTGTGCTGAGATCCATGGAGAAGTCAGTTACTGCAGTCTACTTGCGGGATTAGGCCATGTTTGCCAGTACTATACTGACAGGCCTGGAAACAGTTAAAACACTGGTCTAAGTGCACCCTTGTAGAACCATTTTATATGTACTCTGTGTACTGGTCTTGTGTGTATGTACTTGTGTACATCGCATACGGCACAGTGTGTAAAGTGAGTTTTCAGTTTGCTTTAGGCATGAAATGGATAGACGTCTGTCTGATACTCCTCACCATGAGAACTTCTCTGTCTGATACCTCTCCTTGCCATGTGGACATCTCTGTCTTACTGATGATACTCCTTGCCATGTGGACATCTCTGTCTGTTACTCATCCTCACCATTTGGACTTTCCTGTTGGTCTGATTCTCCTGTTTGCCATGCAGACTTCTCTGTCTTACTGATGATACTCCTTGCCAGGTGGACATTTTCTGTCTGATACCTCTCCTTGCCATGTGGACATCTCTGTCTGTTACTCATCCTCACCATTTGGACTTTCCTGTTGGTCTGATTCTCCTGTTCGCCATGCAGACTTCTCTGTCTTACTGATGATACTCCTTGCCATGTGGACATTTTCTGTCTGATACCTCTCCTTGCCATGTGGACTTCTCTGTCTGATACCGCTCCTTGCCATGTGGACATCTCTGTCTGATACTCATCCTCGCCATTTGGACTTTCCTGTTGGTCTGATTCTCCTATTCGCCATGCAGACTTCTCTGTCTTACTGATGATACTCCTTGCCATGTGGACATTGTCTGTCTGATACTCCTCCTGGCCATGTGGACTTCTCTGTCTGATACCGCTCCTTGTCATGTGGACATCTCTGTCTTACTGATGATACTCCTTGCCATGTGGACATTTTCTGTCTGATACTCATCCTCGCCATTTGGACTTTCCTGTTGGTCTGATTCTCCTATTCGCCATGCAGACTTCTCTGTCTTGCTGATGATACTCCTTGCCATGTGGACATTGTCTGTCTGATACTCCTCCTGGCCATGTGGACTTCTCTGTCTGATACCGCTCCTTGCCATGTGGACATCTCTGTCTGTTACTCATCCTCGCATGTGGACTTTTCTGTTTGTCTGATTCTCCTCTTCGCCATGTGGACTTCTCCGTCTGTCTGATACTCCCCTTGGCCATGCAGACTTCTCTATCTGTCTGATACTCCTCCTCACCATGTGTTGTGTTAGTGCTAGCCCTTTTGCCTTTTCTCCAAAGTGGCTAACCTGGTCAGAATTTTTTTAGTCATTTTCACAATTATATAGTCACAATGAAATTAACAACTTGAAAACTCAAGCAAAGCAGTGAATCAATTAAAAACTGGAATGGATCTGCGAACAGCAGATCCTAGGCCGGAATCCCGGATCGGATCGATGACGTTTTCCCCACCAAATAATACACGGCTCTTGTAACAGCAAGTTTATGTAAATGTGCTGAATGTGGTAAATCTGCCTTAGGACATTATTTGAAAACGTGCATGTCCTTTGTTTGATGACACAGATCAAAGATTTTTGACATACATAGAGTACATGTGTAACACTTTGCACTCAGTGATTTTCAGCTTTACAGCTGTAACGGTTTTCTCTCACCAGACCTCCAAATATTGTGAAAAATTGCGCTTTTTTGCGTTTTGATCGCAATTTGCGGCAAAGCTGTATGTCGCCATCAAGAAATAAGTCCAGATTCATGATCAGGACGTCAAACTACGTCTGGTAGCATGCTTACAATGTTCGTGTGTTCATCCTAGTCGCAAATGCATTTAAAATGCATCATATAACATGGGGACGTCAAAGTGCCAAACATAGCCAATCGGCCTTTGGACAATTTTTCAAACCCTGCAACTCCCACATTTATTATGACAGTTCAACGATTTTCATATAGCCTGTTGAACTCAGTCATTTTCAGCTACACAGCTGCAGTGATTTTGTTTCACGTGACCTCCAAACATGGTCTAAAATTGCACTTTTTCACACTTTCATAGCAATTGGCGACAAAACCATGCGTCGGAGAAAGAAAAAAACACCAGACTCATGATCAGAACATCCAACTACGCCTAGCAGCCTACTTAAAACCTTGAAATTCACAACATTTTCATCGCCTGCGAAATTGACTAAGCTGGGATCGAACTCTGACATGACTGACAGGCGTCAGCGGTAAAAGAAAGAAAGAAGAACAAAGAAAAAACAAACCCGGCGCGATCTGCCTGATGTCCATTTCCTGACGTCAGTGATCTTGGCCATTCGACTGCCCCAGACACGTCTGCGTAACTCCACACAGCCGGGAGACAGTTAGCGTTTAAATCCTTGTGTAATTACGTCAAGTTGGAGAAAATTTCGCAAGCATCTCCCCTACCATCCACACTTTTGTATCTCTCACTAAGTCCCCAAGGCAGTCGCAATTCTCACTTCAAGACTATATACACATTTTCTTTACGCTTCTATCTTTCATATGAGAGCTTAAGTTATTGGTCGAAAATCAACACATAACCACATACACGGCTTTCAAAGTTTCCATGCGACCTTACACCGTTTGTCACTGAGGCAGTCGGTCGGTCATTTGCATTCCCGCGAATAGATCGGCGAGCTTGATGATGCTACACTATGCCCAGTGAAAAACTGTCATTCCTTGGCAGACTTAGCCCGCTTTTTGTAAGAAATAACACAAAAACATGACCAGTGTAACAGCAAGTTTGTACTTTCATGTCTCAATCCACGACCTGCCATACACAGACTCACTGCTCTACTGATAGCTCGGCCATTGTTAGAAAGTCAACACCTTGACCACGGCACATGTCCATATCTGTCAATCACCCTGGCCTGTTTAACGTATAGTAAAGAGGACAAGGTCTGCGCAAAACAAAGCTAACTTTTAGATGTCCACGTCATTTGCTGTTGTAGTTAGATCTCTACGCCATCTAATAGAGTACTGTATAGCTGAATGTCATCCTACAACCGTTTCGGGAGATCACGGATAGTGTAGCCGAAAGCATCGAAAACTAAATGTCGCCAGAAAGAAATAAGTCCAGATTCATGATCAGGACGTCAAACTACGGGTAACATGCTTACAATGTTCCTGCCTTCATCGTAGTCGCAAATGCATTTAAAATGCATCATATAACATGGGGACGTCAAAGTGCCAAATATAGCAAATCGGCCTTTGGACAATATTTGAAGCATTGCAACTCCCACATTTATTGACAAACTTCAATGATTTTATGCACGCCTACACTACACATATGGCCCTTTGCACAGTCATTTCCAGCTCCACAGCTGCAGCAGTTTTGTGTCACGTGACCTCCAAACATGGGCGAAAATTGTACTTTTTTGCATCTTCATGGCAATTGGCGACAAAACCATGCGTCGGAGAAAGGAAAAACCACCAAATTCGTCATCAGAACATCGAACTACGCCTAGCAGCCTACTTAAAACCTTGAAGTTGACAACATTTTCATCGCCGGACAAATTGGCTAAGCTGGGATCGAACTCTGACATGACTGACAGGCGTCACACCACGCTCCCGGGAGACAGTTAGCGTTTAAATCCTTGTGTAATTAGGTCAAGTCTTAGAAAATTTTGCCAGCATCTCCCCTACCATCCATACTATTGTATATCTCATGTAGTCCCCAAGGCAGTCGCAATTCTCACTTCAAGTCTACATACAAATTTTCTTTATGCTTACATCTTTCATATGAGAGCATAAGTTATTGGTCGCAAATCAACACATAACTAGCTACACGGCTTTCAAAGTTTCCATGCGACCTTACACCGTTTGTCACTGAGGCAGTCGGCCGGTCATTCCCTATGCGATGCTATGCCTGGTGAAAAACGGCCATTCCTTGGTAAACTTGGCCGGCTTGACTTGGCAGCTCAAGATACATCAGAATATGTTGAGAACAATTGACATTTCAGAGCTTTTTGTGACGTCACAACCTCGACCAATGGCGAGCTTCCAGAGTTTTGACCGGAAGCGAACCATTTTTGCAAACTTTTTGTAACTCGTGACCTAATTAAAAAAACAGAACAATAACAATAGGGATCCCGTTCGGGAAGAATGAGCATATTATAATGCTAGGCCCAAGTGATATAGCCTCAGAATTGTTTTAAAGTCTGATGCGTTTGTCAAGCCATTCCAGTTAGCCTGCACTATAACTTGTACTGTGCATATATGTTTATACAAATACGTTCTCATTGGGAATGATCTGCTGTCCTACAAGAATGCGTCATTCTGAAATGACTTAATCATAATGACATCACTGTTATTACCATTATAATCATTATTAAAATAAACAATAAAGTTGTTACAGCAGTAATCTTTTATCAGAGTACATATTGAAGTATTCTGTAGCCCGCTCAGTTCCTGGAAAAAACAAAAGTCCTCCCTGGACTAGTAGTTGGTGTGCTAGCACAGCACAATGACCAAGAAGCCTCTCACCACTGCTAGCACAGCACAATGACCCAGAAGCCTCTCACCCTTGCAAGCACAGCACAATGACCCAGAAGCCTCTCACCACTGCTAGCACAGCACAATAACCCAGAAGCCTCTCACCACTGCTAGCACAGCACAATGGCCCAGAAGCCTCTCACCACTGCTAGCACAGCACAATGACCCAGAAGCCTCTCACCACTGCTAGCACAGCACAATGACCAAGAAGCCTCTCGCCACTGCTAGTACAGCACAATGACCAAGAAGCCTCTTACCACTGCAAGCACAGCACAATGACCCAGAAGCCTCTCACCACTGCAAGCACAGCACAATGACCCAGAAGCCTCTCGCCACTGCTAGCACAGCACAATGACCCAGAAGCCTCTCACCACTGCAAGCACAGCACAATGACCCAGAAGCCTCTCACCACTGCTAGCACAGCACAATGACCCAGAAGCATCTCATCACTGCAAACACAGCACAATGACCCAGAAGCCTCTCACCACTGCAAGCACAGCACAATGACCCAGAAGCCTCTTACCACTGCAAGCACAGCACAATGACCCAGAAGCCTCTTACCACTGCAAGCACAGCACAATGACCCAGAAGCCTCTTACCACTGCAAGCACAGCACAATGACCCAGAAGCCTCTGACCACTGCAAGCACAGCACAATGACCTAGAAGCCTCTTACCACTGCAAGCACAGCACAATGACCCAGAAGCCTCTTACCACTGCAAGCACAGCACAATGACCTAGAAGCCTCTCACCACTGCTAGCACAGCACAATGACCCAGAAGCCTCTCACCACTGCGATCTTGGTGAGTTCAAATGCACCTGACACTGGCTTCCTCTGTGGTCATACGTGGGAAAGCCTGCCAGCAACCTGCAGAAGGCTGTGGGCTTCAAGGTGCTCCTCCTGGTTTTCCCCCATTATAGTACTGGCCACCATGGTATGAATGGAATATTTTTGAGTACATTGCAAGTATATAGGTACATGTTTTTTTCAGACATGTATATATGTATGTGCATCAATATCTAACACATACTAATTTCAAAAGGCCTCTACATACTTGTATATGTACACATGTAAACATATGTATATGTACATGTATATGTGCAGACGCGGACATACATGCATATGTACAGACGCACACATACGTGTATGTGTACACACACAGACATACATGTACATGTACACACAGACATGCGTGCATGTGTACACATGCAGACATACATGCATATGTACACACGCAGACATACGTGTATGTGTACACATAGGCATATATGTACACGTATGTGTACACACTGGGACACGCTTGTGTACACACTGGGATATCCATGTATATGTACACACTGGGACATACATGTATATGTACTCACTGGGATATGCATGTATGTGTACACGCTGGGGCATACATGTATGTGTCCATATGCAGACATGTATGTGTACACACGCAGACATACTTGTATATATATACACACAAGGACATACATGTATGTGTACACACAGACATACATGTATGTGTACACACAGACATACATAAATATGTACACACACAGACATACATGCATATGTACACACACAGACATGTATATGTCCACACGCAGACATACATCTATATGTACATACACATAGACATACATGTATAGGTCCACATGCAGACATACATCTATTTGTACGCACACAGACATACATGTATATGTACACACACAGACATGTATATGTCCACACGCAGACATACATCTATATGTACATACACATAGACATACATGTATAGGTCCACATGCAGACATACATCTATTTGTACGCACACAGACATACATGTATATGTACACACACAGATATACATGCATGTGTACACACACAGACATACATGTATGTGTACACACGCAGACATACATGCATATGTACACACAAGGACGTACATGGAGTGTACACACTGGGAAATACATGTATGTGTACACACTGGGAAATACATGTATGTGTACACACGCAGACATACATGTATGTGCACACACGTAGACATACATGTATGAGTACACATGCAGACATACATGTATGTGTACACACACAGACATGTATACATGTTAGCCTCTTACTGGATTCACTATAAGCTTGGTTATACCTGGATCAAATGCTTTTATAACATACACGCATGGACCCACATATATTTACACACGCAGACATATATGTATACATGTTAACTTCTCGCCAGATTGGCTTAAAGCTTGGTTTATACATCGGTGAAATGCTTTCATAATATACATATACATGTAAGTGTGTGAGTAATAGCAATCAATGAGTCAGTAATTATTGACAGCAGCAGTAAAAGTACATGTGTCTTGATGATAACACATGATGGGCTGCAGTTACCAGTGGATTCTGCTATCAGTCTTTATTCAGCCCAGGGACTGCAGTGAAGGAGTCATTTATATACTTATTACCTACAGTGAAGATCATGAATTCACAGCCATACATGTAAACTGTACAGATACAATTGGCAGTCATGCATTATGGGGAAATTACAGTGGGCAAAATTAGAAACAAAAACAAGCTAATGAGATACACATGCATGTATGCTGTCTTTATTTTCTAGTGTGACCATGGAGTAAATTAAAGTCGTTCAGTTTAAAAATCCAGGATAACTGATTTATTCTGATGAACACCCATGTTAAATCACAGTGAAAGTTTAGGGTTAGAGTACATGTGTCCAGGGAAAGTCTGTCCTATCCTGAGACCATTACAGGTTGAGGAACTAGAGTACATGTGTCCAGGGAAAGTCTGTCCTATCCCTAGACCTTTAAGGGTCGAGGAATTAGGGTAAGTGTCCAAGGAAAATCTGTCCTGTCCTTACACCTTTAAGGGTCGAGAAACAGACTTTTAAGGGTCGAGAAATAGACCTTTAAGGGTCGAGGAATTAGGGTACATGTGTCCAGGGAAAATCTATTGTGTCCTTAGACCATTAAGGGTACAGGTGTCCAGGGAAAATCTGTCCTATCCTCATCCTTTAAGGGTCGAGGAATTAGAGTGCATGTGTCCCAAGGAAAATCTGTCCTGTCCTTATTCGAGAAATTAGGGTACATATGTCCAGGGAAAATCTGTCCTATCCTTAAGCCTTGAAGGATCTAGGAATAAGGGTACATGTGTCCAGGGAAAATTTGTCCTATCCTTAAACCTTTAAGGGTCCAGCAATTAGGGTACATGTTTCCAGGGAAAATCTGTCCTGTCCTTAGACCTTTGAGGGTTGAGGAATAAGGGTACATGTGTCCATGAAAAATCTGCCCTATCCTTAGACCTTTAAGGGTCGAGGAATAAGGGTACATGTGTCCAGGGAAAATTTGTCCTGTCCTTAGACCTTTAAGGGCTGAGGAGTTAGGGTACATGTGTCCAGGGAAAATCTGTCCTGTCCTTAAACCTTTAAGGGTCAAGGAATTAGGGTACATGTGTCCAGGGAAAATCTGTCCTGTCCTTAGACCTTTAAGGGTTGAGGAATTAGGGTACATGTGTCCAGGGAAAATCTGTTCTGTCCTTAGACCTTTGAGGGTTGAGGAGTTAGGGTACATGTGTCCAGGGAAAATCTGTCCTGTCCTTAGACCTTTAAGGGTTGAGGAATTAGGGTACATGTGTCCAGGGAAAATCTGTCCTATCCTTAGACCTCTAAGGGACAAGGAATTAGGGTACATGTGTCCAGGGAAAATCTGTCCTATCCTTAGACCTCTGAGAGTTGAGGAATTAGGGTACATGTGTCCAGGGAAAATCTGTCATATCCTTAGACCTTTAAGGGTTGAGGAATTAGGGTACATGTGTCCAGGGAAAATCTATTGTGTCCTTAGACCATTAAGGGTACAGGTGTCCAGGGAAAATCAGTCCTATCCTCATCCTTTAAGGGTCGAGGAATTAGAGTGCATGTGTCCCATGGAAAATCTGTCCTGTCCTTATTCGAGAAATTAGGATACATATGTCCAGGGAAAATCTGTCCTATCCCTAAGCCTTGAAGGATCTAGGAATAAGGGTACATGTGTCCAGGGAAAATTTGTCCTATCCTTAAACCTTTAAGGGTCCAGCAATTAGGGTACATGTTTCCAGGGAAAATCTGTCCTGTCCTTAGACCTTTAAGGGTTGAGGAATAAGGGTACATGTGTCCATGAAAAATCTGCCCTATCCTTAGACCTTTAAGGGTCGAGGAATAAGGGTACATGTGTCCAGGGAAAATTTGTCCTGTCCTTAGACCTTTAAGGGTCGAGGAATTAGAGAACATGTGTCCAGGGAAAATTTGTCCTATCCTTAGACCTTTGAGGGCCGAGGAATTAGGGTACATGTGTCCAGGGAAAATCTGTCCTATCCTTAGACCTCTAAGGGTCGAGGAATTAGAGAACATGTGTCCAGGGAAAATTTGTCCTATCCTTAGACCTTTGAGGGCCGAGGAATTAGGGTACATGTGTCCAGGGAAAGTCTGTCATATCCTTAGACCTTTAAGGGCCGAGGAATTAGAGAAAATGTGTCCAGGGAAAATTTGTCCTATCCTTAGACCTTTGAGGGTTGGGAAATTAGGGCACATGTGTCCAGGGAAAATCTGTCATATCCTTAGACCTTTAAGGGTCGAGGAATTAGGGTACATGTGTCCAGTGAAAATTTGTCCCGTCCTTAGACCTTTGAGGGTTGAGGAGTTAGGGTACATGTGTCCAGGGAAAATCTGTCCTATCCTTAGACCTTTAAGGGCCGAGGAATTAGGGTACATGTGTCCAGGGAAAATTTGTCCCGTCCTTAGACCTTTGAGGGTTGAGGAGTTAGGGTACATGTGTCCAGGGAAAATCTGTCCTATCCTTAGACCTTTAAGGGTGAAGGAATTAGGGTACGTGTGTCCAGGGAAAATCTGTCCTGTCCTTAGACCTCTAAGGGACAAGGAATTAGGGTACATGTGTCCAGGGAAAATCTGTCCTATCCTTAGACCTTTAAGGGTTGAGGAATTAGGGTACATGTGTCCAGGGAAAATCTGTCCTGACCTTAGACCTTTAAGGGCCGAGGAATTAGGGTACATGTGTCCAGGGAAAATTTGTCCCGTCCTTAGACCTTTGAGGGTTGAGGAATTAGGGTACATGTGTCCAGGGAAAATCTGTCCTGTCCTTAGACCTTTAAGGGTTGAGGAATTAGGGTACATGTGTCCAGGGAAAATCTGTCATATCCTTAGACCTTTGAGGGCCGAGGAATTAGGGTACATGTGTCCAGGGAAAATCTGTCATATCCTTAGACCTTTAAGGGTCGAGGAGTTAGGGTACATGTGTCCAGGGAAAATCTGTCCTGTCCTTAGACCTTTAAGGGTCGAGGAATTAGAGAACATGTGTCTAGAGAAAATCTGTCCTGTCCTTAGACCTTTAAGGGCCGAGGAATTAGGGTACATGTGTCCAGGGAAAATCTGTCCTGTCCTTAGACCTTTAAGGGTCGAGGAATTAGAGAACATGTGTCCAGGGAAAATTTGTCCTATCCTTAGACCTTTGAGGGCCGAGGAATTAGGGTACATGTGTCCAGGGAAAGTCTGTCATATCCTTAGACCTTTAAGGGTCGAGGAATTAGAGAACATGTGTCCAGGGAAAATTTGTCCTATCCTTAGACCTTTGAGGGTTGGGAAATTAGGGCACATGTGTCCAGGGAAAATCTGTCATATCCTTAGACCTTTAAGGGTCGAGGAATTAGGGTACATGTGTCCAGGGAAAATTTGTCCTGTCCTTAGACCTTTAAGTGTTGAGAAGTTAGTTTACATGTGTCCAGGGAAAATCTGTCATATCCTTAGACCTTTAAGGGTCGAGGAATTAGGGTACATGTGTCCAGGGAAAATTTGTCCCGTCCTTAGACCTTTGAGGGTTGAGGAGTTAGGGTACATGTGTCCAGGGAAAATCTGTCCTGTCCTTAGACCTTTGAGGGTTGAGGAGTTAGGGTACATGTGTCCAGGGAAAATCTGTCATATCCTTAGGCCTTTAAGGGTCGAGGAATTAGGGTACATGTGTCCAGGGAAAATTTGTCCCGTCCTTAGACCTTTGAGGGTTGAGGAGTTAGGGTACATGTGTCCAGGGAAAATCTGTCATATCCTTAGACCTTTAAGGGTCGAGGAATAAGGGTACATGTGTCCAGGGAAAATCTGTCCTATCCTTAGACCTTTGAGGGTTGAGGAATTAGGGCACATGTGTCCAGGGAAAATCTGTCCTGTCCTTAGATCTTTAAGGGTCGAGGAGTTAGGGTACATGTGTCCAGGGAAAATCTGTCATATCCTTAGGCCATAAAAACAACTTGTTGGCTTACTGTATATGAACGAGAGGATTCTTTACAGTATTCATCCCAAGAAGGCCTTTTCAATTGTCCAAAATAAGCACAGTCAAGGTGCCACTGTTTAATGGACAGTTTCAAAAAATGTACATATTGTACATATGTTGTTGATTGTTTGGAAGACTGGGTAAGAATAAAGTGTCAACATTCATTGAACTGAAAAATTCTGGATTACGGCATAAAACAACTGTCATATGAATGAGCTAATTTTGCATTTAATTTTTTGTTTTACTATGACAAGATATTCTTTTATTTTTCAGGTATAAAGTGTCCTGTCTGTTCAAAGTTTGTTCCCCCGGAGGATATTGAGTGTCATTTGGTAATATGTCTGACAAAACCACGAATCAGCTATAATGGTAAGCTCATCGGTTTGATTTTAACGACTGAATTAGTGTGGATAATCTTGTCCATGTGTACAATATCATCACTGCCTAAACTTGCATTGTCTGAGTTGTAATGGGATGAAATATGATGTGTGACACGTTTTGTGTGTAGTCAGCTCAAGCATTTCCAGAAAGAATTAGGAAGACATTCCATAACTTTAAGTGATAAAATGAGAAAAAGTTTAAGGAGCAAGTGGTAATAGTTATGGGTTTTAAGAAAGTGGTATATTGATGTGTTGTATACACTTCAAAACTGGCTGCTGAAGCTTAGCTCAGTGGCACACATGTATGTCGGAGGTATCTAGAAACTGAAAATTGAAGATTACCTGAGTAGTATACACTGACTTACATGAGAGAAATATAACTGAGTCATATGGAAAGGTTGGAGCTCGTCTGTTTGATTATACATGGATATGTGCAGTGGATAGAGATGTATATATTCATGCAAGAATGAAGGTATTCATTTCTGCCAACACTGTCATTTCTCACATGTTCAGTTCTCCTACATCCTTTGAGACTTTCAGAAATTTGCACTTTTTCGACTCTAAATCATTTCAGTTAAAGGAGAAATTTCACAAGCTACATGTAGTATTTTTGCTGAAATAAACAGGTGTACAAAGGCCTTTATTAATACACGTATATGGCTCAAAACTGTTCTTCGTTTCATTGAGTATGCATATGTGTACATGTGTGTGGTTAAAATGAATGGTTGCCTCTGTTTGTACAATGTACACGGGGGTCATCAGTTGATCGATTGAAGCATGGAGAATTTTAGTTATGAAGTATTCACCTGGTTTCTGTCATGGAACATTGACCTGTTATTAATGCACCAGGCACACATTTACTATTGTTGGACTACTGATCTGTTAACTAGTTTGCATGGTATTTTGTATATGGAACAAACAGATATGCAGTAAATGACATCAACTTTCACCCATGACTAGTCATATATACATGTAAGTTGCACATTTTGCCTGATTCTGAGAGCTCTATTCATGTTGGGTTTTCATGTTTCATTATTTTCCCCTTCTTTATTTCATTCAAACTTTCAAACAGAATAAGAAAAAAATGTGAAAGGCTCTGGGGGAGCAGAGTTTATGATGTCATGTGGTTAGAACTTATTGTCGATGATAAGGTAATGATATCATCAGTTAGTTAGTGATTGCAGCAGGCTGTGTGGAGGCAGGGGTTATAAAGCTATATGATTATCACTGGTAATGATATCATCAATGATATTGGTATTGATATCATCAATGATATGGTAATAATATCAATGAAATGGTAATGATATCATCAATGACATGGTAATGATATCATCAGTGATATGGTGATGATATCAATGAAATGGTAGTGATATCATCAATGAAATGCTAATGATATTGTATCATTGATGATATCATCAATGATTAAATGATTGCAGCAGGATTCCTGGTTTACACCTCGCTCTGTTCCTGACATGCATGTTTCTCGCACCCTGTACACCCTGTCTCAGCCTTTTGCATTAATATGCTAAGCATGTTAGGCTTATTAATAATTATGTAATTCATCAAGAATAGATTGGGGAAAATAAGGAAGATGCTATGGCCTTAGGGATTAGAAACATTGCCATAAACATTATTTGATAAGGAAGTTACCTACACACATTGTTAAGGTCTCACCTTCCATCGGTGATTGTGCGCATGTATACATGTGTACATGCTCTTTCAATGATTGCACCTGCTGGGAAATGGGCTGAATGATGTACACATAACAGCAGGCAGATTCTGCTGATGAACGGTTACATTAATACACCTTGATGTACACGTAACAGAAGGCAGATTCTGCTGATAAATGGTTACATTAATACACCTTGATGTACATGTAACAGCAGGCAGATTCTGCTGATGAACAGATACATTAATACACCTTGATGTACACGTAACAGAAGGCAGATTCTGCTGATAAACGGTTACATTAATACGCCGTGATGTACACATAACAGCAGGCAGATTCTGCTGATAAATGGTTACATTAATACACCTTGATGTACACATAACAGCAGGCAGATTCTGCTGATAAATGGTTACATTAATATGCCTTGATGTACACGTAACAGCAGGCAGATTCTGCTGATGAACGGTTACATTAATACGCCTTGATGTATGCGTAACAGAAGGCAGATTCTGCTGATAAACGGTTACATTAATATGCCTTGATGTACACGTAACAGAAGGCAGATTCTGCTGATGAACGGTTACATTAATACGCCTTGATGTACACGTAACAGCAGGCAGATTCTGCTGATAAACGGTTACATTAATACGCCTTGATGTACACGTAACAGAAGGCAGATTCTGCTGATGAACGGTTACATTAATACGCCTTGATGTACGCGTAACAGAAGGCAGATTCTGCTGATGAACGGTTACATTAATACGCCTTGATGTACACGTAACAGAAGGCAGATTCTGCTGATGAACGGTTACATTAATACGCCTTGATGTACACATAATAGCAGGCAGATTCTGCTGATGAGCGGATACATTAATACACCTTGATGTACACATAATAGCAGGCAGATTCTGCTGATGAGCGGATACATTAATACACCTTGCACTGGCTACAGACCACAGCACAGGATTTTTGTGCATAAGTTTGTCAACAGTAACAAGTGAGGATATTTATTTTCTTGTGTGTTTAAGATCACCTTGTTTTAATTACTTTATATTTATTAAACAGGCTAGTAGAATACATAATGCTGTCATGATTGGCAGTTATGGGTCTTACTTTTTCGCTGTCATGTATGTATGTATTTAAAAGCACCTGTAATGATAGCATCATGAACAGGCATGTTCACATGTTAGTTGTTAGTGATATGTACATGTACATGTAGATTGCCATATCTCAGACCATTGGAATTAACATGTACCTGAGATTCTATGTAATGTCATTTTTGTCATTGCTGTCAATGAAAAATACAAGAACATTAACATTCAAGAATGTGTTGAATGAGGTGGCGTTTTCAAAGCCAGCGCTTGCTGTCATACAAGCAGAATGTTCTGGAGCATGGTGTTACAACATGCAGTCAATCAGTAAAGTGGATGGTGGACTGTGTTGCAAAAGATTGTTGTCCACAAGGCACGTCTTTCACAGAGCACAGCAATAATTCTGTGCACGGTATTGGGGTATCAGGATCCTGCTGCAAAAGGCCCTAAGGGGGCTAGTGGTTGGTTAGTGGATTTATTTTGAGAACAGTGTAGTGTAGCCTAACTAAAAGACGCCTTAATATAACCCGCAGTTGGATATAACAAGACCAAAATCTTGTTAACCATCCTAAAGTCTCTTGTACTGTTTCTATACATACCTTTTATTGTCATTTTACAGAAGATGTGCTCACAGAGGACAAAGGAGAATGTGTGATATGTTTTGATGATCTTCAGCAAGGGGATACAATTGCCAGATTACCCTGTCTTTGTATATATCATAAGGCGTAAGTATCAGGCTAAGTGGAGGCGCGTGCACATGTGTATACATGCACTTGTATAGACATTCAGAAGAAAGAGTACTGGCACAGACCATTAGCTGGCTAAAGTTTCTCCTGTACATGTATGAGTTAAGCTGGCCTAAGTTTCTCCTGTACATGTATGAGTTAAGCTGGCTTAAGTTTCTCCTGTACATATATGATTTAAGCTGGCTTAAGTTTCTCATGTACATGTATGAGTTAAGCTGGCTTAAGTTTCTCCTGTACATATATGATTTAAGCTGGCTTAAGTTTCTCATGTACATATATGGTTTAAGCTGGCCTAAGTTTCTCCTGTACATGTATGAGTTAAGCTGGCTTAAGTTCCTCCCGTACATGTATGAGTTAAGCTGGCCTAAGTTTCTCCTGTACATGTATGATTTAAGCTGGCCTAAGTTTCTCCTGTACATGTATGAGTTAAGCTGGCTTAAGTTCCTCCTGTACATATATGATTTAAGCTGGCCTAAGTTTCTCCTGTACATGTATGAGTTAAGCTGGCCTAAGTTCCTCCTGTACATGTATGAGTTAAGCTGGCCTAAGTTTCTCCTGTACATGTATGAGTTAAGCTGGCCTAAGTTTCTCCTGTACATGTATGAGTTAAGCTGGCTTAAGTTCCTCCTGTACATGTATGATCTGTGTCCACTATTAACCACAAAGCCTTTAAAGGTCACTTTACAAATTTATAAAACATTTGTTTTACATCTATAAATTCATAATTGTTAAATATACTGGTTATCTGCAAACACATAGAGAAATAATCTTGATTCATAATATGTGAGTGCATCAAAATACATATACTTGCATCATGTGCACTCAGAGAACCATGGGAATTTTGCTTTTTTTTTTTTTACCTATTCTAGACTCCTTTGTAGCATTCTGAATGTGGGATGTTCCATAACTTAAAAGTTTACACTGGCAAGCAGGTCATGTACATGCAGTGCATAATCTGTGTGCATGTAGATCAGTGGGAGATGTTCATGTATAGAAATATTACACGGCACTTCGTGTAATCGTTGATTAGCTCCCATTCTGTTTAATGTGGCACTCAGTCCTGATGCTGAAACTTTTCCACGTTGTGTTTAGACAAGATCTCGCATCTTCATCTTCAGATAGTTGCAGGTGCTGCACCCAGTACATGTAGATCTACATGTCCATGTATGTGTCTTGTACAAGAGCCTAGGATGTGGCTGTTATGTGAAATGTGTACGTCCTGTGTTTGTCAATCCTACTTGTACATTTGGTTATTTTGGGCACTGACCCACGAATGTATATATACACACATATATATATATATATATATATATATATATATATCTACACACACATATGTATGTGTGTGCATGTGTGTATACAGTAGAAGCTAGACTTGATAGTAAGATTTGTATTTGTTTTTCACATTGGCTATACATTTAGGAGTTAGGGTTAGACGCACTTCCATGGACAAGTTTTAGTACATGTACATTTGAAGTTTTTCTGCAACATCATCATCACGTGTTTTTCAAAACCTTCAGAAAATAGAATTTATATGGATTCAGTAGTGTGCTTTATGTACCCGTACATCTAGGCTTTAGGGAGCTGGGATTTTCTGCATGTCAAGTTACAGTTCAGCGCATGCCTGAAAATGTGTATCAAACACTTAGTTGAAGTGTGGTATTTTAAATGTAAACACCTGCATGCATTCCTTAGGTAAGTGGGCCTGTGTGTTTATCAATCTGGACAAGAGATGTACACCAGATATATCCTTCCTTGCACATAACTGGAGGAACAGGGTATTCTTAGAGTTGGTTTATTGAAACTTGTTCATGGTAATCATCTTCTCAAGTGTTGCTCAATGTCTGTGTTTAAATGAGAGATTCTGTAGCCTTGTGCACTTTAGGGCACTCTTTGGCTTATTTCAGATTTAAACCCAATTGCTCAGATAAACATTAATCAAGCAAATACAATACTTTTGCTCACTAATGAATTTTTTAGGTGTCATTGTAGCTGATTGAATAATTAGTGAAGTGATTATCTGTTCATTTAATTTGTGTTTAATGTTGTGCATGTGCCTGGCTGGCAAACTGTCTAACTAAAAGCCACAGCTAATCCAGCTGGAACGGGATTTGAACCTGTGTCCTCATTGCTCTGAGGCCATTCGGCTGCAACTTGAAGAATACTTCAGCTGACTGAACCAACGAAGAATGGGAGTATATTATAAATGATCAAGCTAATATAAGCTAATAGGCTATTAGTTCAGTGTGTCATCTAATTATCTATACATCAGCTTGTATACATGCAGATGGACATATGTATGACAGGACCTGTCTTTTTGTCTTCCAGGTGTATTGACCGGTGGTTTGAGGTGAATAGGTCATGTCCAGAACATCCACAAGATTAACAGGAGGGGCACGAGGGGTGGCATCATCTGTCAACACACACGTTTGGGGATGAATGTCATCCTGGGGTTAAGAATGAAGACTACACCTGTGTGGATATGTGCTTCTCATCTGTGCCCAGGGTGATTTTAATTCTCAGAACGTGTTTAGAATTAGCCATGTGCTACACTACAGATGGTATTTAAAACTAGCCATGTGCTACACTACAGATGGTGTTTCAAATTAGCCATGTGCTACACTACAAATTGTGTTTAGAATGGAGATGACACTGTGCATGTAAAAAAAATTGTGCAACTCCTCATGAACATTTCAGATGAGTACTGGTGAAGCCCTCAGAAGATGTTGTATATATGTATATGTATGTAACCAATGACTCAGTGTGATGCATCTTGATTTTATGGTACATATAAAAGAAAAAGACTATATTTAAAACAAGCACTATAGCTTGCCTCAGCTGTCTGATAATGAGCTGAAGAGAATGCTCTGTATAAAAGAGCATTTTTGTTGTTCTGTCTTTCGGGTAGGGGGACCATATTGAATTTCTAGTTAGCCACATACACCTTCTGGTGTGAAGATGTGTGGGACAAGACAGTTTATGAATTTCTTGAGACTTGAGATCATATGATGACGCCAACCAGCCAGCCAACAGACCTGTGTCAGTGTTGACATCTCTTGGTATATACAGTGGTTTGGTGTGCACTGGAAAATGTGCTAACCTTGGACATATTTTTCTATCTGCAAATCGCCTGGTACACACAGTATATGTTGTGTTCCTTTGTGAATTCTGCTTGTTTTTTGGTGTGGCAGTGTGTCTGTGGCAGCCCTACAGGAGACTGTCACAGTGTTATGGCCACCCTCATCAGATTCCTCACCCTAACAACAGTACATGTTTAGCTTACATTATGTGTCCAGCTGTATCCCAACATGACGCTCAATGTGACAACCTACCAGTGATAAAGCTGCATTACTACAATATGGTTTAATATTTCAGGTCACAACTGCTTGAACTTAGGACATGCTCTACTCTGTACGGTCTGTTTTCATCCAAACTGCATAACTGTCTATCCTTTGGAAGTTGGTTGTATGCTGCAAGTGCATACTACACTGCATTGTGTGAATTTAGCTGATAAATACCTGATAATGTTTTAGAATGGCTATATTAAGTCCAGGTACATGAAGATGTGTTGGTATGTTGGAAGTGTTGATGCCTGTGTATGGATGCACTATGTTATGTACACGTAAGAAAGAAATTTTGATGAGCAAGAATACCTGTATGTGCAGCCACATCTCATAGGGGATAGTAGATTTGGATGCAAGTTGACAAAGGCTTTTATACCAGGTAACTAAATGTAGATCATTATCTGTACTGTTCTGGCCAGAATTTGCACTAAGAGCACTTAATAGAGCATTAATGTAGGTGGATTCTGTGGTAGTATGATGATGTTCATATTGATGAACCCAATGCTTCTTGACACACGGTATGGAATTCAGATTGTGAGGTGGATTGTATGGTGGTATGATGATGTTCATATTGATGAACCCAATGCTTCTTGACATGCGGTATGGAATTCAGATTGTGAGGTGGATTGTATGGTGGTATGATGATGTTCATATTGATGAACCCAATGCTTCTTGACACACGGTATGGTATTCACAGTGTGAGGTGGATTGTATGGTGGTATGATGATGTTCATATTGATGAACCCAATGCTTCTTGACACACGGTATGGTATTCAGATTGTGAGGTGGATTGTATGGTGGTATGATGATGTTCATATTGATGAACCCAATGCTTCTTGACACGCGGTATGGAATTCAGATTGTGAGGTGGATTGTATGGTGGTATGATGGTGTCCATATTGATGAACCCAATGCTTCTTGACACATGGTATGGTATTCACAGTGTGAGGTGGATTGTATGGTGGTATGATGGTGTCCATATTGATGAACCCAATGCGTCTTGACACACGGTATGGAATTCAGATTGTGAGGTGGATTGTATGGTGGTATGATGGTGTCCATATTGATGAACCCAATGCTTCTTGACACACGGTATGGAATTCAGATTGTGAGGTGGATTGTATGGTGGTATGATGGTGTCGATATTGATGAACCCAATGCTTCTTGACACACGGTATGGAATTCAGATTGTGAGGTGGATTGTATGGTGGTATGATGATGTTCATATTGATGAACCCAATGCTTCTTGACACACGGTATGGTATTCAGATTGTGAGGTGGATTGTATGGTGGTATGATGATGTCCATATTGATGAACCCAATGCTTCTTGACACGGTATGGAATTCAGATTGTGAGGTGGATTGTATGGTGGTATGATGATGATCATATTGATGAACCCAATGCTTCTTGACACATGGTATGGTATTCACAGTGTGAGGTGGATTGTATGGTGGTATGATGATGTCCATATTGATGAACCCAATGCTTCTTGACACACGGTATGGAATTCAGATTGTGAGGTGGATTGTATGGTGGTATGATGATGTCCATATTGATGAACCCAATGCTTCTTGACACAAGGTATTCTTCATATACATGTACATTGGTCCTGGGTCTTGCTGTATATTTGGTTCATGCTGTGTATGCTAACCCTGACAACATACATGTGTGTAGTTTTTGACTTAGTCATACTTGGGTTCATTGATGATAAAGTTGAGGCATCACAACACAAATGGGAATGGTTTCACAAACTTTAGACCCTCTCACTCTATACATTGTTATTGTCAAGTGTCATACCTTGAGTACTTGTCAAGTGTCATACCTTGAAAAACATCCTAGCAAAAGGATGAAAGCTTGTGAAACCTTCCACATTTATGTGCCGATGCCTATAATCATACATGTAGTTTGCTGAAATCAAGGGAGGGGAGGTAACTGGGTGATACATGTGGATTACACAGGTTAATTGCAAGCAGTCTGTATTAAATGAAGCTCTAGTGTACATGTACGTAAACATGACAGAGGCATTTGGACAACAATTCTAGATTGTTTGTGGACTTGTGAGCCACATCACTATGTATGGAGGGATTATAATTGTAGCTACAGTTAGTACATTATCTGTCTAAGCTTCTCCCCCACAACTTACATGTACCCACACATAGCCATGCCAGATCCATTTAAAACCCACCCTTTCACCTCGGTATTTATCTGTAGCATGCATCGTGGGAAGGTCTGCCTGCAAAATGCAGATTGTCATGGGTTTCTCTCAGGCCCTGCCTGGTGTCCTCCCACCATAATACTGGCTGGCGTCATATAAGTGAAATATTCTTGAGTACGCATAAAACACCAGTCAAATGAATAAGTTAATACATGTATACATACATGTATATGTCTCTAGTATCCAGCCACATTTACATGCATGTCTGTAGTATCCAGCGACATTTATGTCTTGCTTTGATTTAGGAGACAGGAAATGTTTTGGCACTAAGTGCTTTGATAGCGACGTGTGTGCAGGAATTTGGCAGAAATGAAGTATCAATGGGTCCATCCCACATTTTTGAAGTTCTCTAGCCCCTATAAGGCTACCATAGTACATATATGCCTTTCATTCAAATTTTTCTTTTGTTAATTAAGGAAAGATACACTTAATATGAAAATCTTGATTAATGTGTAAGCATATTATATATAATTATATAGTCCTTAACCTTGAACACTTTGCAATAGTTATCTCTGCACAGTTTGATCTGTATGAGTTTTATAGCGTGAAGTTTGTATTGTGTTTGGAGCTTGTACAGTACTTTGTATAATAGTGTCGAGGTAGGTTGTTATAAACAATGTGCAGGTAGGATTTATGATTGAAACGCATCAGGTAGATGTGCCATGCCCTGTAACAGTACAGCTGATATCTGTGATAATTTATACTCTATACATTAAAAATTGTTACTGAAAATTGAGAGATGGAAGTACAGATAGTTTGTATTAAAACACAAGATTAATATTTCCGGGTAAATAAGAGTTTTGGAGCACATAACAGGCATGTGTTTGTGTGATTTGATGTTGTGACAATGCTGCTTGTTCCAGACCACTATACACATTTATATAATGGTTAAAAATGCAGGTGACATAATTAGTCATTATCAGGGTTAGATCCAGGAATTGTGGATGTGTCCTAGCATAATCGAGGGAGTGGAGGGCTGATGTGGGAGGAGGGGTTTTAGGGAGACCATGAAACTAACCAGTAGATACAGTCTTTCATTTTTTTTATCTGATTTAAAAAAAAAAAATTGAAATTTTTGTAAAATATATTCATTTGATTTTGTACCTGTCCTTGTCACTGATTTTGTACCTGTCCTTGTCACTGATATTGCCAGGTCCTGGATCTTTCATTGATTTTGTACCTGCCTTGTCACTGATTTTGTACCTGTCCTTGTCCCTGATGTTGTCAGGTCCCAGATCTATCACTGATCTTATACCTGTTCATATCACTGATTTTGTACCTGTCCTTGTCCCTGATGTTGTCAGGTCCCAGATCTATCACTGATCTTATACCTGTTCATATCACTGATTTTGTACCTGTCCTTGTCCCTGATGTTGACAGGTCCCAGATCTATCACTGATCTTATACCTGTTCTTGCCACTGATATTGCCAGGCCCCAGATCTATCATTGATTTTGTACCTGTCCTTGTCACTGATGTTGCCAGGTCCCAGATCTATCATTGATTTTGTACCTGTCCTTGTCACTGATGTTGACAGGTCCCAGATCTATCACTGATCTTATACCTGTCCTTGTCACTGATTGTGTACCTGTCCTTGTTACTGATGTTGCCAGGTCCCAGATCTATCATTGATTTTGTACCTGTCCTTGTCATTGATTTTGTACCTGTCCTTGTCCCTGATGTTGACAGGTCCCAGATCTATCACTGATCTTATACTTGTCCTTGTCACTGATTCTGTACCTGTTTTTGTCACTGATGTTGCCAGGTCCCAGATCTGTCATTGATTTTGTACCTGTTCTTGTCCCTGATGTTGACAGGTCCCAGACCTATCACTGATCTTATACCTGTCCTTGTCACTGATTCTGTACCTGTTCTTGTCACTGATGTTGCCAGGTCCCAGATCTATCATTGATTTTGTACCTGTCCTTATCACTGATGTTGCCAGGTCCCAAATCTATCATTGATCTTGTACATGTCCTTTTCACTGATGTTGCCAGGTCCCAGATCTATCATTGATTTTGTACCTGTCCTTCTCGCTGATTTTGTACCTGTCCTTGTCACTGATGTTGACAGGTTCTAGATCTATCACTGATCTTATACCTGTCCTTGTCACTGATTTTGTACCTGCCCTTGTCACTGATTTTGTACCTGTCCTTGTCACTGATTTTGTACCTGTCCTTGTCACTGATTTTATACCTGTCCTTGTAACTTATGTTGCCAGGTCATAGATCTATCATTGATTTTGTCCCTGCCTTCTCACTGATTTTGTACCTGTCCTTGTCACTTATGTTGCCAGGTCCCAGATCTATCACTGATCATGTGCAACAATTTGGCTGCAACTTCCATGAATAGTTGATGATGTTGAACTGTAGATATCCTGTTTCACTGTTATTGTTACCTGTCAAGGCCACGTTCTGGACAAACATGTACACGCACATTGTGTGGGAGCATACTCTGGTAATACATGTACATGTACATTGTGTGGGCGCATACTCTGGTAATACATGTGCATTGTGTGACCACATACTCTGGTAATACATGTACATTGTGTGGGCGCATACTCTGGTAATACATGCACATTGTGTGGGCACATACTCTGGTAATACATGTGCATTGTGTGGGCACATACTCTGGTAATACATGTACATTGTGTGGACGCATACTCTGGTAATACATGCACACTGTATGGGCACATACTCTGGTAATACATGTGCATTGTGTGGGCACATACTCTGGTAATATATGTACATGTACATTATGTGGGCACATACTGTGGTAATACATGTACATTGTGTGGGCACATACTCTGGTAATGCATGTACATTGTGTGGGTGCATACTCTGGTAATACATGTACATTGTGTGGGCGCATACTCTGGTAATACATGTGCATTGTGTGGGCACATACTCTGGTAATACATGTACATTGTGTGGGCATATACTCTGGTAATACATGTACATTGTGTGGGCGCATACTCTGGTAATACATGTACATTGTGTGGGCACATACTCTGTTAATACATGTACATTGTGTGGGCACATACTCTGTTAATACATGTACATGCACATTGTGTGGGCACATACTCTGGTCATTCATGTACATTGTGTGGGCACATACTCTGGTAATACATGTACATTGTGTGGGCACATACTCTGTTAATACATGTACATGCACATTGTGTGGGCACATACTCTGGTAATACATGTACATGCACATTGTGTGGGCACATACTCTGGTAATACATGTACATTGTGTGGGCGCATACTCTGGTAATACATGTACATTGTGTGGGCACATACTCTGTTAATACATGTACATTATGTGGGCACATACTCTGTTAATACATGTACATGCACATTGTGTGGGCACATACTCTGGTAATACATGTACATTGTGTGGGCACATACTCTGGTAATACATGTACATTGTGTGGGCACATACTCTGGTAATACATGTACATTGTGTGGGCACATACTCTGGTAATACATGTACATGCACATTGTGTGGGTGCATACTCTGGTCATTCATGTACATTGTGTGGGCACATACTCTGGTAAAACATGTACATTGTGTGGGCACATACTCTGGTAATGCATGTACATTGTGTGGGCACGTACTCTGGTAATACATGTACATTGTGTGGGCGCATACTCTGGTAATACATGTACATTGTGTGGGCACATACTCTGGTAATACATGTACATTGTGTGGGCACATACTCTGGTAATACATGTACATTGTGTGGGCACATACTCTAGTAATACATGTATATTGTGTGGGCACATACTCTGGTAATACATGTACATGCACATTGTGTGGGTGCAT
The DNA here is from genome assembly GCF_032854445.1 of Liolophura sinensis. Taxonomy (NCBI): domain Eukaryota; kingdom Metazoa; phylum Mollusca; class Polyplacophora; order Chitonida; family Chitonidae; genus Liolophura; species Liolophura sinensis. The sequence continues at coordinate 183,185 of NC_088303.1, read as the reverse complement.
ACTCTGGTCATTCATGTACATTGTGTGGGCACATACTCTGGTAAAACATGTACATTGTGTGGGCACATACTCTTGTAATGCATGTACATTGTGTGGGCACATACTCTTGTAATGCATGTACATTGTGTGGGCACGTACTCTGGTAATACATGTACATTGTGTGGGCGCATACTCTGGTAATACATGTACATTGTGTGGGCACATACTCTGGTAATACATGTACATTGTGTGGGCACATACTCTAGTAATACATGTATATTGTGTGGCACACACTCTGGTAATACATGTATATTGTGTGGCACACACTCTGGTAATACATGTACATTTTGAGGGCACATACTCTGGTAATACGTGTACATTGTGAGGGCACATACTCTGGTAATATATGTATATTGTGAGGGCACACACTCTGGTAATACCTGTATCACCATAGGAATGGCTGCCACAAGAGTGTTCTGTCAGCTCAGTTCACACCCAGCAGAACCTGGTCTAGTATAGGGGAAAAACTGAAGGTCCATATCAACGGAAACAACAGCCCAGTCACTTGAAATGTAGTTTCTGATTCCAGTGACATGCACAAGGGTAATACCTGCCTTGTCTGCGTTATGTGTGTGCCGACATGGAAAATAAAAGTCTAGTTGTAAGACTGACTTGAATGGTATTTGGAGGCATGCCAGTAGAGGCCAATATGTACTGTGTATTTTTTTCAAAACATGGTGCCTAAAACTTTGAAACAGGATTGCTTTCTGACAGTAAGAGCTGGAAACCTTAACTTGCAAATACAGATCGTATTCAAACTGGTTGATGCTTGTGAAAAGAGTGGCGTACATACACTCCTCCTAGCCCGGTAGTCTACTTTGTATGAGCAGTGATGAATATTGTACATATTGTACACTGACCTTATTCCTCTGACCTGTTTGTCAACCTCTTTTCCTGGCATGGATGTGTGTTGTGATAGCTGTCACCTGTAGTTTATGCGTACCTCTCACAAATCACAGAGTATTTCAGGTCAAATATATGTCAGTCTGAAACAACTTCTGCCTGGTCAGACCTGCATGTAATATTGGATCCATTGGCCTTACTCCTAATTATCCTTCAGTGATACATGTGGGTTACTGTATACTGCTCAAACACTCATCAGCCACCCACAGATATAATATTGTTTTTATCCGGGTCAAGCTAGCTAGTGCTGAATGCAAGCTTTGTAGTGACAGTGAATGCTGTATTCACCTGGATGTTGTCTCAGTTAAGATGTCTGTACCATCAATGTTTATAGAGGTATCATTTATAGATCATCATTTAAATTAGTAATAAATAATATTTCAAGGGATCTGTTCAAGGGATCGAGCGCTGACATAAAGATGCTATGCCTTTTGGTGTTTATGAAGTATAGCACAGTTTAGTTTGCCAGTATAAAGGTTTTCTGTTATTATGGATCGGTTAATAGCAATTGGGCCATCATCATGCACTGTCCTTTTGGTGAATGTGAATTTACTTGTATGTTGTATTTGTTGCAGTTTTTAAGTTTATGTTGTCAAAGTTTCTGTTGATCTACGGCGAAATCCCGCTGTCTGTCTCATATGAATTATTAGGTTAATTCTTACATCCCTCTAACACTATAATGACAACCTTCTGTACGTGAAGCTCAGAGCTTTATAGAGCGCCCTTGATTTCTAAAATGACTTAGATGATAGGGATTTTAGCATAGTGCTGAGCACTGCAATAATTCCGTTTACATGAGAATATTAATGATCATTATGTTTACGTGAGAATATAAATGATCATTGTGCAAATGAACGTTGTGGAGTTTCTTTATACTTGTATATATATTTTGGGAGGGGAAGGGGTATCATAATTTTATCATCCACATGTAATTGCAGCTGCTTAACTGTCAAATACATATTACCTATGTAAGGTAAATATAAATATTCAAGGCCCATATAATATAACAGGTATATTTTACCATCTGCAAGGAATCATTTTGCTACAAGAAGTCAACCCCTGTGTGAAATATGCATGATTACCTGCCCCTAAGCTACATCATATGGTTTGTGGAGACTGACCCATACCATGTATTATGATGGGCGGTACATGTAGACTACAACTGAAAAAACAGACTTTCTGTAAGGTAGAAAAACTAAAAGAAAAAAATTGGTTTAAAAAACTTAGACCCTAAAAATAAGAGCGTTTGCAGCTATGCATAACCTATTGTAAACCTTGTCACTGTTAATTTGACAACAGTGACCAGTGTAGGGAAGTCTCTTGAATGCGTGTACATTGTACATTCACAGTTCCTGAGAAATATGGAAAAATATTTTCTTCATACAAACTCCACTGTCTTAAATATTATGCTAATCTTTATTTTGTGGATGAAATTAGTGATGTCTGCCAGATAACAAATTACAAGTTGCATCTTTCATCTGGTGAGCCATTCTCTTCTGTGTATGGGCAGTGAATTGTCTTAAGGTATGAAAGCATCATTGTCATTGCCAGTTATAAATGACCTTCCACATCACGTTAATCTTTCAGTTACGCTTTACATCCGTAGTGTTAAATACCCAACTAAGAAAATGCTTCAGTCTTTCACGCATAATGGTGCATCATTTTTTATGAAATGCATTTCTGTATGTGTTGGTAACACACATGATTTAGAGTACAGAAAATTAAGTCACAAAAGTTGTAAATGGAACAGTTGAGGAAATCATTAAATACATAATTACAGACGGTTACAGATTGTATTCACAGGAGAATTACTACTGATTCTGCAGACAGTTATGTGTTAAGGGAGACAACTCCTGATAACGTTCCATGACCAAAATGTTTGAACTGGATCCATGTATTGTCTTGGTAGATTTCATATGTAGATTTCAGTTTTAATTTCTTCCCATCAGTTTTTTCTCTCCTTTTGATGTATAGTTCAGAAGGAGATGTCTTTAATGCCTGTGATGTCAACCTTTTTGGGGGCTGTGGCTTTCTTGTCATGTGCGCTTACCTCCAGCTCTGTCCATGTACAGAACTTGCCGGCACAGTTATACATCATAGCCTATGCAGTTGCTCTTATGTCTGTTAGAAATAGAGATGATAACATAGTAGGAAAAGCATACACCAGTGTGTGAACATTCTCAAGACTTCTGAAGGACTTGATCAAGTTTTCCAAAATCAAACCTCCATTGAGCCTGTGTTGGATGTCCAGTGCAATAGCAGTACGGCAGTAGAGCTTTGCTGTAAATTGTAAATCCCCTGTTTTTTAGCGTGTTTTGTTTCTTGTAAGCTGCAGAAGAGTTTTCATGATGACAAAGATTGTTTTATGGCAGTGTCCAAGTTTTAACAATGGAGCCAGCTTGTGCATCCTGCCCAACTCTGGCTTGGGCTGCGTCAACTCATGACAGCTAGGACGCAGTAGCCCGTTTATACAGCCTGCAGTCCTGCCAGTACAGTGAAGAGCTATATGGCGAGGCTGCTCATGTTAACATTTACTTGTTCTGCGAGCCAGAATAATGTATGGTGTGAAATGTCACACAGGATCTTAGTAAATGTAGCAGGTTTTTTTTTACAGCTAAACAATTGTAAATGTGACATGTAATAAAGCATATTATATAAGAACTTGCCATGACCTTGTCCTCCCTCGTAGTTCCAGTCCAAATTGTGAGGTTACTTATTAGCTGCATGACTGAATTGCCTGTAAAAACCCAAGTTCACATGTAGGGATAACTGTAACCTTACCTTGGATTTGTTCGCCAGGCGCGAGAGTTCATGCCTGTTATAAATTTACACTGGAAAGTGAAAATAGATGACCAGGCTGCTAAGGAATAAAGGTGTGGCCGGCAAAATTGTAGCTTGCATTTTTGTAGAGGTCTGTACTTTTGTGGTACACGCAAGATAAGTGCCTGAGGTGCCAGGCAACAGAACTCTGGAACTACTCTAAGAAAATTAAATACAATGCTGTATAGCTCTACCTGAGTGTTAGCAAAGGTAGAGTGATGTAGAGCTACATGTATCAGGTAAAGCATTGGTAAGAAGAATTAGTAATTGGTAACAGGTATTGAATAACAAAAAGAGGCACTTGTTCGCTTACTCTGTCCAGTGACATGAACATCCCACCCAGTCACATCACAAGTTTGCTCTCACAGTCCAGTTACATGAACACCCCACTCAGTCCAGTGACATGAACATACCACCCAGTCACATCACACTGGTCCTCACTCAGTCCAGTGACATGAACACCCCGCCCAGGCACATAACACCCTGCCCAGACACATAACACCGGTCCTCACTCAGTCCAGTGACATGAACCCAGGCACATAACACCCCACCCAGGCACATAACACCCCGCCCAGGCACATATCACCCCGCCCAGACACATAACACCGGTCCTCACTCTGTCCAGTGACAGACACCCCACCCAGCCACAACACACCGGTGCTAACTCAATCCAGTGACATGAACACCCCACTCAGTAACATCACATTGTTCCTCACTCTGTCCGGTGACATGAACGCCCCACCCAGTCACAAAACTCCTTTGTTCACTCAATCCGGTGACAAGAACACCCCACCCAGTCACAGCACACCTTTGCTCACTCAATCCAGTGACAAAAACAGAATGACAGTCACAAAACACAGCTCCTCACTGTGTCCAGAGACATGAACACCCCATCCAGTCAAAACACACCGATCCTCACTTTGTCCAGTGACATGAACACCCCACCCAGTCACAGCACGCCCATGCTAACTCTGTCCAGTGACATGAACACCCCACACAGTCACAGCACACCGTTGCTCACTCTGTCCAGTGACCTGAACACCCCACCCAGTCACAGCACGCCCATGCTAACTCTGTCCAGTGACATGAACACCCCACCCAGTCACAGTACACCATTGCTCACTCTGTCCAGTGGCATGAACACCCCACCCAGTCACAGCAAATGGGTGCTTTCTCAGTCCAGTGACATCAACACACCACCCAGTCACAGCACACCCATGCTCACTCTATCCAGTGACCTGGACATCACATCACTGAGTCCAGTGGCATGAACACCCCACCCAATCACAGCACACCTTTGCTCACTCAATCCAGTGACAAGAACACCCCACTCAGTCACATCACACCAGTCCTCACCCTGTCCAGTGACATAACCACCCCACCTAAGCACAGCACACAGGTGCTTGTCTGTCCAGTGATATGAATACCCCACCCAGTCACAGCACAGTATTGCTCACTTTATCCAGTGACCTGAACACCTCACGCAGTCACATCACACCAGTCCTCACACAGCAAATGGGTGCTTTCTCAGTCCAGTGACATCAACACACCACCCAGTCACAGCACACCCATGCTCACTCTATCCAGTGACCTGGACATCACATCACTGAGTCCAGTGGCATGAACACCCCACCCAATCACAGCACACCTTTGCTCACTCAATCCAGTGACAAGAACACCCCACTCAGTCACATCACACTGGTCCTCACCCTGTCCAGTGACATAACCACCCCACCTAAGCACAGCACATGGGTGCTTTCTCAGTCCAGTGACATGAATACCCCACCCAGTCAAAGCACACCTTTGCTCACTTAGTCCAGTGACATGAACATCCCACCCAGTCACAGCATGCCCATGCTAACTCTCTCCAGTGACATGAACACCCCACACAGTCACAGCACACCTTTGCTCACCCAGTCCAGTAACATGAACACCCCATCCAGTCACAAAACACAACTCCTCACTCTTTCCAGTGACATGAACACCCCATCCAGTCACAGCACGCCCATGCTAACTCTCTCCAGTGACATGAACACCCCATCCAGTCACAAAACACCGCTCCTCAGTGTCCAGTGACCTGAACACACCACCCTGTCACAACACACCGATCCTCACTCTGTCTAGTGACATGAACACACCATCCTGTCACAACACACCGATCCTCACTCTGTCCAGTGACATGAACACCCTGCCCAGGCATGTGTCCAGTGACATGATCACCCCACCTAAGCACAGCACACAGGTGCTTGTGTGCCCAGTGGTATGAATACTTCACCCAGTCACATCACCGCATTGCTCTTTTTATCCAGTGACCTGAACACCTCACCCAGTCACCTCACATCTTTGCTCACTCAGTGCAGTGACATGAACAAACACCCCACCCAGTCAGAGCACACCTTTTCTCACTCAGTCCAGTGACATGAACACCCCACCCAATCACAGCACACCATTGCTCACTCTGTCCACTGGCATGAACACCCCACCCAGTCACAGCACGTGGGTGCTTTCTCAGTCCAGTGACGTCAATACACCACCCAGTCACAGCACACCCATGCTCACTCTATCCAGTGACCTGGACACCCCACCTAGTCACATTACACTGGTCCTCACTAAGTCCAGTGGCATGAACACCCCACCCAATCACAGCACACAGGTGCCCACTCTGTCCAATGAAATGAACACCCCACCCAGTCACAGTACACCGGTGCTAACTCAATCCAGTGACATGAACACCCCACTCAGTAACATCACACTGCTCCTCACTCTGTCCGGTGACATGAACGCCCCACCCAGTCACAAAACTCTTTTGCTCACTCAATCCAGTGACAAGAACACCCCACTCAGTCACATCACACCAGTCCTCACCTTGTCCAGTGACATGAACACCCTGCCCAGGCAGATTGTCCAGTGACATGACCACCCCACCTAAGCACAGCACACAGGTGCTTGTTTGTCCAGTGATATGAATACCTCACCCAGTCACAGCACAGCATTGCTCTTTTTATCCAGTGACATGGACACCTCACTGAGTCACAATACCAGCCTCACTCAGTCCAGTGACATGAACACCCCACCCAGTCACAACACACTGGTCCTCACTCTGTCCAGTGACCTGAACACCCCACCTAGTCACAGCACACAGGTACTCACTCCATCAAGTGACATGAACACTCAACCCAGTCACAACACACCCTTGTTCACTCAGTCCAGTGGCATGAAACCCCCTTGCAGTTACAACTCACTGGTGCCCACTTAATTTTCACAGCTGTGTACTTATATTCTGTCCAGAAGAGGTGTAATTGCAGTATAGGAGAAGTTTAGAGGTAAAATTAAAGTGCCTTTTTTTAAATAAAGATAATGTACGAAACCTTCCTATATTGGCCTTTCATACAAAATAAGACAACACAGAGACAGGAATGAGATCTTCAGTCAACCAAAGTTTGTTTATTTTGTCACATATAACGTTGTGTTGCTTAATGTCACATAAAATATAAGTACATGTACATTGTGTGAAAACTATATAAATATGTACCATATAGCCGTCTGCATGGTAAAGCTTTAAGTCAAATCTCCATATATATATACTGAGAACTCTTGTTCTCAGTGTAAGAAAAGCATAGCTGAAATACATCTTTCCACATATACTGGTATGCAATAACAGCCTGCTATATCTACTATTTTTGAAGAAGTTAAGTAAAGCCATTAAAATATACAACAAAAATACAAGAATGATATAAGTTATTTCCTGATTCTTGCAAGACAAAGACAGCCTGTAGCTTAATATGAACTTACAACTGTGACAACCTACATGTATCAGATTTCCTAGGTATCATTTATACAGAAACAGTACCTATGTAATAGAAATGCATTGAACATAACATGCAAAAAAAGAACGGAATGATCACCAAATTCCATAATTAGCTAATGGAGCAATGACAAAAGGTGTATATTTTTCAGAAAATATATCGAAAATATACCACTTGTGATCTAATCTATGATCTGTAAGACCATATTATTGAAAACAAGAACAAAAGTAACATTTGGATTTCAGTCTTTATATACATGTACAATGCATGCAACATCAGAAGCACAAATTTACAACACAAAGATCCATGGGACAACTGAATGTGTATTATGATCACTGCTAACAAAAAACAAAAAACAGAACAAAAATCAAATGTGGTATAAAGAACTGTTAGCACCCAGTGAAACACTTTACACACAATGTTGCAAGTTGACAGAATGTATTAAATTAGTAACAAGATATTTTTGTGTAAAATATACAGTATTATAAAAATGTAAAAATGTATCAAATGTTAAATGGAAGATCTATTTGACAATGTGGGTCACTTTGGCACCCACACAAAGTTTGTCATTAAACATTCTTAAAAAAGGCATCCAGCCCTATGCTGTGTGGTCTGTTGTTCAGTCTTGCTGAAGTCATTCAGGCCTATGCTGTGCAATCTGTTGTCCAGTCATGCTGAAGTCATTCAGGCCTATGCTGTGTGGTCTGTTGTTCAGTCTTGCTGAAGTCATTCAGGCCTATGCTGTGCAGTCTGTTGTCCAGTCTTGCTGAGGTCATTAAGGCCTATGCTGTGTGGTCTGTTGTTCAGTCTTGCTGAAGTCATTCAGGCCTATGCTGTGCAGTCTGTTGTCCAGTCTTGCTGAAATCATTCAGACCTATGCTGTGCAGTCTGTTGTCCAGTTTTGCTGAAGTCATTCGGGTATATAATGAGTAGTTTGTTGTTCAGTCTTGCTGAAGTCATTAAGGCCTATGATGTGCAGTCTGTTGTCCAGTCTTGCTGAAGTCATTCGGGTATATAATGAGTAGTCTGTTGTTCAGTCTTGCTGAAGTCATTAAGGCCTATGATGTGCAGTCTGTTGTCCAGTCTTGCTGAAGTCATTTAGGCCTATGCTGTGTGGTCTGTTGTTCAGTCTTGCTAAAGTCATTCAGGCCTATGCAGAGTAGTCTGTTGATCAGCCTAGCTGAAGTCATTTGAACCTATGCTGTGCAGTCAATGGAGCTTGGACCAGAGTCCACACTGCATAGGAAAAGGTAGCCCATTATTCTCACATTAAATTTCAAGTTACAAATATGCTCTTCCTGTCATAAGAGAATGTTACATGACTTTGTTTCAATATACTGATATACAAAAAATTCCGGTATACGTACAGTATGTCATGTGAAAAAATATATGTGATTACAAAATTTATCCAAATTTCTTCACTTGCACTCGGACAATTTCACTATCCTGTAACATCTGGAATAAACAAGACAAATGTAAGGCATTATGAACCATCTTATCATATTAATATATCGGTCATAATCATAAGTGCCGTCAAGAGGCAATTGACTATCACAGCTGTCGAAGAGGCAAACATGACGTAATGGCACACTCGAGAAAATTTCACTTGCATGAAGGCAAGCAGTATTATGGATGGAGGAATAGTCCAGGTGAGACAGGTGACAACAGAAAAAGCTTTGTGACTGTTACATATCTACATATCTAATCAGGTGAGACAAGTGACAGCAGAACGATCTTTGCGGCTGTAACAATACCTACCTATAATCAGGTGAGACAAGTGACAGCAGAACTAGCTTTGTGACTGTTACATATCTACCTATAATCAGGTGAGACAGATGACTACAGAACAAGTTTTGTGAGTGTTACAAATCTACCTATAATCAGGTGAGACAAGTGACAGCAGAACTAGCTTTGTGATCTTTGTGGCCGTTACAATACCTACCTGTAATCAGGTGAGACGGATGACAGCAGACCTAGTTTTTTCATGTAATCAGGTAAGACAGGTTTGTTTTATTTATTTGATTGGTGCTTTATGCCATACTCAAGAATATTTCACTTATGCGACAGCAGCCAGCATTATGGTGGTGGAAACCAGGCAGAGCCCGGGGGAAACCCATGACTTGCTGGCAGAACCTTGGTCAGACAATTGACACCAGAACTAGCTTTGCAGCTGTTACAAAACCTACCTGTAATCAGGTAAGACAGGTGACAGGAAAACTAGCTCTGTGGCTGTTACGATACCTCACATGTGATCAGGTAAGACAGGTGACAGGAGAACTAGCTTTGTGGCTGTTGCAATACCTACCTGCAATCAGCTGAGACAGGTAACAACAGAACTACATGTAGCTTTGTGGCTGTTACAATACCTACCTGTAATCAGCTGAGACAGGTGACAACAGAACTACATGTAGCTTTGTGGCTGTTACAATACCTACATGTAATCAGGTGAGACAGGTGAGTCATTCTTTGTCTGCAGGTGGAGGAGGTAAAGGTCTTCCTCGGGGAGGTCGGGCTAACAGAACAGAGAGAAAAAGATACATCAGTCTAGAATTAATATACCTTGCATATTTTTATCACTTATTAAACTTATGATCCCACATCTCATCTTCCCTTGCAAGGACTTTTATCAAAGAGTCACATAAATACTTTTTCAAATGAATTCCCCAAATTACACATAAAGATATTCTGTAAGTAATGTACACATCAAACAACACACAAGTTTCAAGACCTGATGTTACAACAACAGATCGTCGTCATCCCCTTGACATTACAACAGTAGAACATTGTCGTCCCTTTGATGTTACCACAACAGAGTGTGGTCGTCTACTTGATGTTACGACAACAGAGTGTGGTCGTCTACTTGATGTTACGACAACAGAGTGTGGTCGTCCCCTTGATGTTACGACAACAGAGTGTGGTCGTCCCCTTGATGTTACGACAACAGAGTGTGGTCGTCCCCTTGATGTTACCACAACAGAGTGTGGTCGTCCCCTTGATGTTACCACAACAGAGTGTGGTCGTCCCCTTGATGTTACCACAACAGAGTGTGGTCGTCCCCTTGATGTTACCACAACAGAGTGTGGTCGTCACCTTGATGTTACCACAACAGAGTGTGGTCGTCACCTTGATGTTACCACAACAGAGCGTGGTCCTCCCTTTGATGTTATGACAACAGAGTGTGGTCGTCCCCTTGATGTTACCACAACAGAATGTGGTCGTCTCCTTGATGTTACCACAACAGAGTGTGGTCGTCCCCTTGATGTTACGACAACAGAGTGTGGTCGTCCCCTTGATGTTACGACAACAGAGTGTGGTCGTCCCCTTGATGTTACCACAACAGAGTGTGGTCGTCCCCTTGATGTTACGACAACAGAGTGTGGTCGTCCCTTTGATGTTACGACAACAGAGTGTGGTCGTCCCTTTGATGTTACGACAACAGAGTGTGGTCGTCCCTTTGATGTTACGACAACAGAGTGTGGTTGTCCCTTTGATGTTACGACAACAGAGTGTGGTAGTCTACTTGATGTTACGACAACAGAGTGTGGACGTCCCCTTGATGTTACGACAACAGAGTGTGGTGGTCCACTTGATGCTACGACAACAGAGTGTGGTCGTCCCCTTGATGTTACAACAACAGAGTATGGTTGTCCCCTTGATGTTACGACAACAGAGTGTGGTCGTCCCCTTGATGTTACGACAACAGAGTGTGGTCGTCCCCTTGATGTTAACAACAACAGAGTGTGGTCGTCCTCGATGTTACGACAACAGAGTGTCGTTGTCCTCGATGTTACAACAATAGACCATCATTGTCCCCTTGACATTACAACAATAGAGCGTCCTCATCCCCTTGATGTTACAATAACAGAGCACTGCCATCCCTTTGATGTTACAACAACAAAGTGTGGTCGTCCCCTTGATGTTACAACGGCAGAGTGTGGTCGTCCCCTTGATGTTACAACAACAGAGTGTGGTCGTCCCCTTGATGTTACGACAATAGAGTGTGGTCATCCCTTTGATGTTACAACAACACAGTGTGGTCATCCCCTTGATGTTACGACAACAGAGTGTGGTCGTCCCCATTGATGTTACAACAACAGAGTATGGTTGCCCCCTTGATGTTACAACAACAGAGTGCGGTCGTCCTCTTGATGTTACAACAACAGAGCCTCATCATCTCCACTGTTGATACAACAACAGAGCGTCATCATCCCCTTTATGTTACAACAAGAGAGCATCATCGTCTTCTTGATGTTACAACAACAGAGCGTTGCCGTCCCTTTCAATATGACATCGCTTTACAGCATGGTACAGGGCCAGTCTGCCAGTTTTAATGATCAGTCATATGACCGGCACACAGAATATTGAAAACTTGAGTACATCTACCACGGCCAATTGAAACAGTAATGTTTTGCATTGGGATAACATTCTGATCTGGTCAAGATAACATTCTGTACTTCAACTGTAACTTGAACAGAACTCAATCACTTTACGATATCACATGTCCTAGAGTGATTCTTGGTTCCTATTGGTAAACACACGGTCACATGATAATCCCCCAAGCGATGAGGAACATCGATCACATGCTCAAGCAAAGCAGTGTCACACTCACAAAGTAATATCGCACATTCACTAGGCAATAGCCAGTGATTTCGCGCTAATATCCAACAATTATGTGGGTTTACTCTATTGCAGTTACTGCTCTGAGTGTGTTTCCTTGATGTCTGCTTGTTTGTAAGGTAAACATCCGAACGATTGCTAGCTACGATATCACTTGACAAAGTCAGCGATTTAAGTGTCAAAGGAGCCAGTATGCTGCTGTTTGGTATAATAAAACAATGCTGGGGGTGGGATATCAGGAATGGTCAGTTCTCGTCAAGTGATATTCAACTCCAGCTTCCCACTCAAAGAACATCACTTCAGTCTCTGCGTCTAGCAATTCCTGATACCCTCATCATGCAATGTATCATGTGACATGTACAACTTAAAATACAGACATTAATTGTGCTTATCTTGGTATGCACCTCCACTGGTTGTGCTTACCTTGGTATGCACCTCCATTGATTTTGCTTACCTTGGTATGCACCTCCATAATAGGCAGAATTTGAGTTGATGGAATGTCTGTCTGAGCTGGAAGACTGTAAGGATAATTTTGGTTTATTAGGCAATGATGGAATATTGAGATTTTCTTTATTCATTGGTGACATTTCTGTGTCACGTGAAAAAACATAATCAGCTGAGTTTGTCCTGGAAAACAACATTTCTGTACAATATCTTGACCAGTCTGTATTTAATACTGTACCTCTTCTTAAGACAATAATTTACTTAAAAGTAAAACGGTGGCAAGGTTTATCGCAGGAGAAGATTGAAGTGTCTGATATGTATTTCATGTATGTCCTCACTGAAGTAAACCTCTGGCAAGCAGCGAGTCTGACAACTTCTCCTGTGGCACACACTCATGCACCATGCAAGCTCTTTTTGTACTTCTGCAACACAATCATGCAGCATGCAAGCTCTTTTTGTACTTCTGGAGCACAATGATGCAGCATGCAAGCTCTTTTTGTACTTCTGCAACACAATCATGCAGCATGCAAGCTCTCTTTGTACTTCTCCAACACAATCGTGCGGCATGCAAGCTCTTTTTGTACCTCTGAAACACAACTATGCAACACGCAAGCTCTTTTTGTACCTCTGGAACACAACCATGCAGCATGCAAGCTCATTTTGCACCTCTGGAACACAACCATGCAGCATGCAAGCTGTTTGGGTACCTCTGAAACACACTCTTGCAGCATGCAAGCTCTTTGGGTACCTCTGAAACACACTCTTGCAGCATGCAAGCTCTTTGGGTACAGCTGGCATGTACCAAGTCTGAAAACCTCTCCTATGGAACACACTCACGCAGCATGCAAGCTCTTGGTGTACCTCGGGCAAACACCAAATCCGACAACCTCTCCCATAGGAATAGACTCACGCAGCATGCAAGCTCTTGGTGTACCTCTGGCAAGTGCAGAGTATGACAACCTCTTCCATGGGAACACACTCACACAACATGCAACCTCTTGGTGTACCTCGGGCAAGCACCAAGTCTGACAACCTCTCCCATGGGAACACACTCACGCAACACGCAACCTCTTGGTGTACCTCGAGCAAGAACCAAGTCTGACAACCTCTCCCATGGGAACACACTCACGCAACATGCAAGCTCTTGGTGTACCTCGGGCAAGTACCAAGTCTGACAACCTATCCCATGGAAACACACTCACGCAACATGCAAGCTCTTGGTATACCTCGAGCAAGCACCAAGTCTGACAACCTCTCCCATGGGAACACACTCACGCAACATGCAAGCTCTTGGTGTACCTCAAGCAAGCACCAAGTCTGACAACCTCTCCCATGGGAATACACTCACGCAGCATGCAAGCTCTTGGTGTACCTCGGGCAAGCACCAAGTCTAACAACCTCTCCCATGGAAATACACTCACGCAGCATGCAAGCTTTTGACGTACCTCGGGCAAGCACCAAGTCTGACAACCTCTCCGATGAATCACACTCACGCAGCATGCAAGCTCTTGGTGTACCTCGGGCAAGCACCAAGTCTGACAACCTCTCCCATGGAAATACACTCATGCAGCATGCAAGCTTTTGGTGTACCTTGGGCAAGCACCAAGTCTGACAACCTCTCCCATGGGAATACACTCATGCAGCATGCAAGCTTTTGGTGTACCTTGGGCAAGCACCAAGTCTGACAACCTCTCCCATGGGAACACACTCACGCAGCATGCAAGCTCTTGGTGTACCTCGGGCAAGCACCAAGTCTGACAACCTCTCCCATGGAAATACACTCATGCAGCATGCAAGCTCTTGGTGTACCTCGGGCGAGCACCAAGTCTGACAACCTCTCCCATGGGAATACACTCATGCAGCATGCAAGCTTTTGGTGTACCTTGGGCAAGCACCAAGTCTGACAACCTCTCCCATGAATCACACTCACGCAGCATGCAAGCTTTTGGTGTACCTCAGGCAAGTGCAGAGTCTGACAACCTCTCCCATGGAAATACACTTGTGCAGCATGCAAGGTTTTGGTGTACCTCGGGTAAGCACCAAGTCTGACAACCTCTCCCATGGGAATACACTCACGCAGCATGCAAGCTTTTGGCATACCTCAGGCAAATGCAGAGTCTGACAACCTCTCCCATGGGAACACACTCATGCAGCATGCAAGCTTTTGGTGTACCTCAGGTAAGCACCAAGTCTGACAACCTCTCCCATGAATCACATTCACGCAGCATGCAAGCTTTTGGTGTACCTCAGGCAAATGCAGAGTCTGACAACCTCTCCCATGGGAACACACTCATGCGGCATGCAAGGTTTTGGTGTACCTTGGGTAAGCACCAAGTCTGACAACCTCTCCCATGGGAACACACTCACGCAACATGCAAGCTTTTGGCGTACCTCAGGCAAATGCAGAGTCTGACAACCTCTCCCATGGGAACACACTCATGCAGCATGCAAGCTTTTGGTGTACCTCAGGTAAGCACCAAGTCTGACAACCTCTCCCATGAATCACATTCACGCAGCATGCAAGCTTTTGGCGTACCTCAGGCAAATGCAGAGTCTGACAACCTCTCCCATGGGAACACACTCATGCAGCATGCAAGGTTTTGGTGTACGTTGGGTAAGCACCAAGTCTGACAACCTCTCCCATGAATCACATTCACACAGCATGCAAGCTCTCTGTGTATACGTGTTAATGCTGGAGTGATCTCTTACAAACTTCAGAGAAGACGACACCACAAATTACCACCGACGCCTCAACAAAGAGTGGAAGAATACATTTAGAGGTCACTGAGCTTAATAAATAATCACTGGTACAAGCCATATTATACATTTTTTGACTGACGCTTACGTCGTACTCAAGAATATTTCACTTATACGATGAGAAAATCCATGTCCATCCGCACGTTGCTGTCAGACTTTCCCACATAAGAAGCAAGCACGAGCTGGATTTGAACTCACAGTTATGGCATTGGTGAGATTATCTTGATTCTTGGTGCTGCACTAGCATTCTAATCCCGAAGTCATGGAGATCCCCTACCAGGTTGATGGTTTTTACACAAACAGGTTGATGGTCACCCTTGTATCATGTTAGTATTGAACTACATGTATCATTGCACTAGCTTTCATTTGCCTCAGGCGCACGATTTACTTGTTACTGCTTTTGTCTCCACATATACAGCTTCCTGTAACTATCTTCAATCTATCCCTTACACACTCCACTTTAGCACTGTTCTTTGAAGCTTTATTTGCTCAAAATTTTGATAAGCAATTTGAAAAATGATGAGTATTAAAGGAGAGTTAATGCTACACTTTGTAGATCTGGTCAGCACAACTAGCTTATAGACCTGGTCAACATAATTCCCAATCTGTAGACCTGGTCAACATAACTTATAGTTTGTAGACGTGGTCAACATAAATTATAGTTTGTAGACCCAGTCAAAATAAATCAGAGTTTGTAGACCTTGTCAACATAACTTATAGTTTGCAGACGTGTCCAACATAGCTCATAGTTTGTAGACCTCGTCAACATAACCTATAGCTTGTAGACCTTGTCCACATAACCTATAGTTTGTAGACCTGGTCAACATAACCTATAGTTCATAGACCTGGTCAACAAAACCTATAGTTTGTAGACCTGGTCAACATAACCTATAGTTCGTAGACCTGGTCACCATAGCTTATAGCTTGTAGACCTGGTCAACATAGCTTATAGTTTGTAGACCTGGTCAACATAGCTTATAGTTTGTAGACCTGGTCAACATAACCTATTGTTTGTAGACCTGGTCAACATAACTTATGGTTTGTAGACCTGGTCAACATAACCTATAGTTTGTAGACCTGGTCAACATAGCTTATAGTTTGTAGACCTGGTCAACATAACCTATAGTTTGTAGACCTGGTCAACATAGCTTATAGTTTGTAGACCTGGTCAACACAACCTATAGTTTGTAGACCTGGTCAACATAGCTTATAGTTTGTAGACCTGGTCAACATAACCTATAGTTTGTAGACCTGGTCAACATAGCTTATAGTTTGTAGACCTGGTCAACACAACCTATAGTTTGTAGACCTGGTCAACATAGCTTATAGTTTGTAGACCTGGTCAACATAGCTTATAGTTTGTAGACCTGGTCAACATAACCTATTGTTTGTAGACCTGGTCAACATAGCTTATAGTTTGTAGTCCTGGTCAACATAGCTTATAGTTTGTAGACCTGGTCAACATAACTTACAGTTTGTAGACCTGGTCAACAGAACCTATAGTTTGTAGACCTGGTCAACACAACCTATAGTTTGTAGACCTGGTCAACATAGCTTATAGTTTGTAGACCTGGTCAACATAACCTATTGTTTGTAGACCTGGTCAACATAACTTATGGTTTGTAGACCTGGTCAACATAACCTATAGTTTGTAGACCTGGTCAACATAGCTTATAGTTTGTAGACCTGGTCAACATAACCTATTGTTTGTAGACCTGGTCAACATAGCTTATAGTTTGTAGACCTGGTCAACATAGCTTATAGTTTGTAGACCTGGTCAACATAGCTTATAGTTTGTAGACCTGGTCAACATAGCTTATAGTTTGTAGACCTGGTCAACATAGCTTATAGTTTGTAGACCTGGTCAACATAGCTTATAGCTTGTAGACCTGGTCAATATAGCTTATAGTTTGTAGACCTGGTCAACATAGCTTATAGTTTGTAGACCTGGTCAACATAACTTATAGTTTGTAGACCTGGTCAACATAACCTATAGTTTGTAGACCTGGTCAACACAACCTATAGTTTGTAGACCTGGTCAACATAGCTTATTGTTTGTAGACCTGGTCAACATAGCTTATAGTTTGTAGACCTGGTCAACATAGCGTATAGTTTGTAGACCTGGTCAACATAGCTTATAGTTTGTAGACCTGGTCAACATAGCGTATAGTTTGTAGACCTGGTCAACATAGCTTATAGTTTGTAGACCTGGTCAACATAGCGTATAGTTTGTAGACCTGGTCAACATAGCTTATAGTTTGTAGACCTGGTCAACATAGCTTATAGTTTGTAGACCTGGTCAACATAACTTACAGTTTGTAGACCTGGTCAACATAACCTATAGTTTGTAGACCAGGTCAACACAACCTATAGTTTGTAGACCTGGTCAACATAACCTATAGTTTGTAGTCCTGGTCAACATAGCTTATAGTTTGTAGACCTGGTCAACATAGCTTATAGTTTGTAGACCTGGTCAACATAACCTATAGTTTGTAGACCTGGTCAACATAGCTTATGGTTTGTAGATCTAGTCAGCACAATTTATAATTTATACATCTGGTCAGCATAACGTATAGTTTACTGATCTGGTCAGCATAATTTTCCTCAACCTGTGCACAACCATTCCACAAAGAGACACACCATTATGTAGGGTAGGGGTGCACTTCTGGAGTACTTCAGTCCATAGATGTAATAAATCTCTAGCATGCTCAAATTTTAAGTAATTTGAATATGAAAAACACATACACAGATCAAATGTGACCTGCACACCAACTTTTATCAGAATCGGACAATACTGGAGATATTGCACATACAGAAACCAAAGCATGACACTGTTTATCCTTTTTTTGTAAATGATCAGCTATTAGACACAAAGCTAGAACATATACCAGACTTCTTTTGGGGGGTGCCTTTGCTGGCAGAGATGGTGGGGCACTGAGACCGGCTATGGCATGGGCATTGTCGTTTACTTGGTTGTAGATCTTCTGGCAGTGTTGACTAGAAAATCCAAACATCCCCTCCCCTGTGTCGCACGACCTGCGAACAAAACAGGGATAGATGCTTTTAAGCCTGTTGATCCACCAATAAGCTAATAAAATTTTGTCAAAATATTGACATGTCAAATATGCAACTTTTTTTTTAGTATCTATGCTTTTGCATTATCCTAGATACTTTTATATGCAGGAAGTTTAGCAGTTCAAAGTGGTGAACACCAGTATATTTTGTCTAAAATAAAGCAGACTTTAATTGTGTAACATACATGTACAGATAAGGTCAGACAGAGTGATCAAATGCAACATGGTAAGATCAGACAGAGTAATCAACTGCTACAAGATAAGATCAGACAGAGTAATCAAATGTTACAGGATAAGATCAAACAGAGTAATCAAATGCTACAAGATAAGATCAAACAGAGTAATCAAATGCTACAAGATAAGATCAAACAGAGTAATCAAATGCTACAAGATAAGATCAAACAGAGTAATCAAATGCTACAAGATAAGATCAAACAGAGTAATCAAATGCTACAAGATAAGATCAAACAGAGTAATCAAATGCTACAAGATAAGATCAAAGAGAGTAATCATATGCTACAAGATCATTTTTCAGTTCTCAATAATATATGTTACTTTGGAGAAAAGTAAATCTTCCATTTCCTGTATATAAGTTACATTTATTTTACAAAACTAAAATATGTTGTACATGTAGCTGGCATGGTATTGACTGTACTCAAGTTTGGGTGCACTCATAGATGTAATATTGGCATATAGGCTTACACTCTATACCTATAGGCCTAGGCTATCAAGCTGTTTGAAATACAGCTTGATGTCAATATTAGAATGTCTATCATGTGTAGTTTGTCTCTTCACAAATGCACACTTCACAATGTCCACAAGCTTTTGCCAGTTTCCACCCTATGATCACTCTAACACCCTGTTTCGTGTCACCCACCTGCCAGCCTCAAAGGTGAACTTGCCGTGGTCCTGTCCGTAACGACGCAGTGAGCGGATGGGCCAGGTAATGAGGCGCTTAGTGGGGTCGTCACAGTCAAACAGGTGAATGCTCTCACAGGTAACCTGCATCAGACACTCACCATGAAAGTCCAGCTTGGTGGAGGGCAACAGGCACACATGGTAAATATCTACACACAAAACGGTGGGAAAAAATATTAGTTTCACTGTTTTTAACTGAATTTATTAACTGTTCTATTAATAACAGGTTAACTGCTTCAATGACATAAGAAAACCGTACACCAGATTCTATGATTAAATTAAAAATATGATGTCTGCAATTATTTTTCCATTAATAGCCAGAAATTGTTTGAAATGGTGTCAATTGTTATTCTTTTGACAGCTCATCACAACTGCAAGCTACATGTACACAATTTTCAGATCAATAAGGTCTTACAGTTACTAGTCTGAAGCCTTTATTACCCTCTAAGGACAGGCCAAGACGTACGTATGCTAGCACCTATGTATCCTAACTTGGAGATTAAGAAATAAAAATTGTATGTTTCATGACACACTGAAACAGAGCCGTTTTCAGATAAGTGTTCATAAAAATTCGTAATGCTACTGGTATGAGCATATCTTACTTTTTAAATCTAACTCCAGACCTGAGGTAACGACATCTGGCTCATTTCCGCTGGGAGAACACCGACTGAAGAGCACGTGTCTGAGTTTGCTCACCCAGTGATCAGCCTCAATATCTGTACACAGACAAAAAGCAACAGGTTTTTTCTTACATGAAGTTACAGTATACTTAACACTGTGATGAGCCATTCAGGATCTGCAGATTTAGCCAAGCTCTGTCATAAACGTCTTTTACTGGATTTCTGAACACAGTATTATGAGAAGACAGTACATAGCTGTTTGCTTGGAAGTTTTACGTATAGTGTTATTTGACTAAATTTTTGACATTTTAAAATGTCAAACTGCTTGATCTAATTCAAAAGCCGTGAGAGAAAGCCATGAGAGCTCTATTTGAGCCAACCACCTCATCAGTAACAGCCAGACTGGTTGTAGCAAATACATTTCAGTGGAATTTTGGACTTTCATTGAATTCAGTTATTTGCCATGCTCAAGACCTTATCACTTTAATATGTTAAACAGACCAGAGAACTAAAAGCACACACCTTTGGCAAATTAATAATCAAGTTTCGAAACTATGATGTACAAACTTGTATGTCACAATGGTAGAATCAAGATAAGAGGTCCTCCACAATCATGATCCAACAAAAGATGTGCAATGCAGAATAACATAATGCCATACTGAATTGTAACTTGATAATGAATGTGACTAGACACTGTCAAGACGACGTACCAGAATCTGCCAGAAACTGGCGTGAGGTGTTGTCGGAGTAACGAGCAGCAAAGGCACATTTGCGGATATCGCTTGGTAGTCGACTCACATCTTCCACTCCGCCCAAAGATATATCTTTCTTGTTCACGCCATACTTAGCCGATGTTTCATCTTCATACCTCTCCAAGCGACTTGGACCCGTGCTTGAGGCCTTCTTTAGAACAAGCCATTTCTTTTTGAAAAGCTGTAAATATCACAAGATTATAAAGTGCAAATGAACAGATTCTTTGTATGAATGAAGTGAATGAGCTCTTAAGCTCTTTCACTCCTCACATTTTCCTATTGTCAATGGTCAGAACAGTTGCCATCATAGTCAGATTCGCTTGTGACACAGCACTCAGAGGTTACAGCAGGGAAACATGACTGGTTGGCTGGTGTCGGTATAACTTCACTGGGTGGGATGTCACGTCTGGTGTCTTCGGCATGATACATCAGTGCAGCAGCACTCTGGCATGGATTTTCCGTGCCACAAGAAGATACATTATATATGTACTCCTTATCGTCAAATGACTGAAACCTTAAATTGGTAAGTAAACCCCTCAAGCATACATATATACTAGGGTTGCAGGCCTACTGTGTGCATCACTGCTGCAGGTTAAATGTACACACCTTCTTACGAGTCACTGCAAGCCACATGTAGCCTACTATGCTCAAAACAATATGACTAGATGCAAACTGTTCCTATAAAAATATACTTAAATTTTTTGGATCACTACTAAATTTCTCAGCAGAATACTTTGTGGGCAAAATGACTTTCTTGCATCATTGCTTATGGTGACATAAAATTGTGGCACAAAAAGCAGACAGCAAATATATGGATGTGGAATGGGTTTTCGTCTAAATCACAGGACTGCCATGCATTGGGCAAAATTCTCTTTGTCAAGAAAAAGAAAGATTTGTCAGTAGGTTTGATGGTTAATGAAGACATTAGGAGAACTCTTCATTGCTCCTATCGAGAGGCTCCAGGGCAGACTCGATCTGTTCTGACCATGCAGTCCAGTGCCCTTTAGAACTATGGGTAATTAGGCTTCAGGGGGCATGCAGAGTGAAGCGCTACAAGGTTTACATCCCGTTGCTAACTTGCTACGTCATCTGGCACCGCAGACTCAAATCTCACTTGAGCGTTAATTAAGGGTGACTGCTGTTAATTGAATGTTGACAGCTAAAAAGTCATTTGAAATGATCCATCACTGCACACGTTTTGCCTGATGAGTGCCACCTCTCAACCGCACACTGCCACGCAACCGCTGCTGCAACTGCTGTCGTGTCCACGTGCATTCTGCTCGGCTTCCGGCCCGCCACGTCGACACAATAAATGATAATTTAGCATCAGACAGTTGCATGCACTGACTCATAGCAAAGAACCCAAATTCCTAAAAAGTTTCCATAATAACTCTTAGATGTTGAGCTGTCGACATTGTGGCATTTCCTTCCTCAATAGGCTGCACCTTTCACTGCGGCTCTTGATCAAAGAAGAACCAAAACATTGAAGGTTTTATGGCTTAATCTTATAATGTGTCTCCAAATTAGACTGAATTTTATTCCACTTTATCATGTGAAGCAGAAACAGCAGACACAATTATAAATGCCACTTACACCATATCCATATGACTGAGCAATAGTTTTTTTCTATTTTTTTTTACCATACAACAAAACGACTAATGGCCATTTGTCATAAAATGAGGATGCTCACAGGTTTTGCCCACAGCAAGAGAGGAAGGAGGAGGATGTAGGAAGATGTATAAACATGTCCAGTATATTTATTCAGCCCACAGTAAAATTGTCTCTCTTCATAAATTTCCTTGCTGCATCATCCAGTCCAAAGAGGCTTTAGTTGACAAAGTAAGGAGGTCTGTAGGGGTTAACTCCAGGTATTCAGGTGTCCTCCTAGCTTACACCTATATTCAAACTGGGCTGCCATAGCTGGGTATATTTGTGAACAATTTAATTATTACATAAGATGTGATCATTAACACTAATGGAAGAAAAGCTTGCTTACTCCAACTTTCCCGCTCTTTAAACGAACATAGCCTTGCTTGACGATGTCGTTGAAATTTGTAGTCATTGTAGTTGAGTTTGAATCAATTCAAGCACTGCCTTCAGCACTCAGAAATCTGCACAAAGTAGAGAACACAGAGAAATACACACATCTGGACACAACTACATCCATATTATGTTGGGTTTACCTCACATTTTCAACCTTAAATCATATAAAAATGTCAGTTAATCCCAATCTACGCATGTCATACACTTTGTATTGGATGACTTTATTCGTTTAGGCTATTAAGCATATAATATCTAGTGAGTCAGTGCTTGGGGTTTAACATTGTACTTAACAATTTTCAGTCATATGATGACGAAGGCGTCCTCAGAGCATTTGTAGCATGCCTACTTATTGCAGGATGGATTTCCACCACTCTTTTATCTAGTGCTGCTTCACTGAGATGCCTTACCAAAGTCAAGTAAGCTGCCCCACCACAGCTATTATACTAATGTAGGTCAACTAGTCATTGCACTATCCCTTTAAACTGTTACAACTGCCTCTTCTAAGGTCTGAGGAGTGACCAGATCCAGGGTCTACTGCCCCCAAAGCACATATAATATCTAACAGTCCATTAAACATGCAAAATGTACAAGATCATTTTTTTAAATATGCAAGTTAAATGTGATGTTAATACTTGAAAGTGCTATCTCAATTACCATAATTGTCCACACACACCAATGACATCCAGACCCGAGTTTCACAGAGAATCCTTTCTGTTAAAGAAAGGCTACTGGCATTAAAGAAGAAAATTTAAATATCAAACAAATACCATTTAAAAAAGTATGCATTTCCTTGCGGGTGCATGCCATAAAAATTCTAATATGTACTTCAAGTTGATAAATTATAAATAAAGTCAGCGCCAAAATCCGCTGTGGGCGACTAAATTTCAACTAAGAACTAGTCCTGAAGTCTTCTGTGTTAGGAGGAGAAGTGCAGTTCGTACATTTCTGGTAGAACTCTTCTTCCCAGAAGGCAGCGAACAGTACAGTTCATTTTCTGCTTGACGATCGGGAAAGTGGAATGTTGGACGTAGGTTCCGAGGTTACACGAACCAGCGGACAGTTTTAACGTCTCTCATTGGCTGAAAGGCAACACACTCCCCAGCATAAATTACAGGGTGCTAAAGATGGAGTATGCGATGGACTCAGCCATTTATGCCAGCTTTGCCGTTTTCAGACTTTACATGTATGGCGAGGAAAAATCGCAAAATTATGCAGCAGGCACCACCAGACAGAAAAAAATGTTCTCTTTTCAGGCTATAGTGTCACGTTTTTAAGTTTTCTTCTCCTTTAATGAACCACAAATAGTGCAATATTACTCCAATAATTGACTCTAGTTTCAATGAAATATGGCTATTGTACATGTAACTGAATAATCCCTTCATTAAAGTAGATGCATTCATGTACAATAACTGTTTTCTCTGATCAATCAAACAATTATGAAATTTAATGAATGTTTTAATACAACTACCGTATCATTAAATGACCCGTCAATGGCAATCACATGCATGTATACATGGTATTATGACTGAAAATAAGGCCCAAAAACTGATGACAATGACAGATTTCAGGCTATTTTCCATCAATAAAGGTAATTCAAAACAATCCATCAAATTTAAAGTTACAGGGGAAAATGTTATCAGGGTTTATATGTGTGCGATTCTGGTGCAAAATACATTTCAATGTATACAGTAGGCCTACAGATAATATGGCTTATATAACATGCAGACAAAACCATAACGTGCTTCTGCAGATGCAAAAACCAAAATGAATTACATCTGCTAGGACATGTAAAACATTTGCAATGCCAAATATGTCCACACATCCTGTTTACAATAATTATGCTTCATGTATTTATCTATCTTAAACATCAACTGATTGGTGCTGAGAAAGTTAAGGATATATTCTGATTACATGAAAGCTAGAAGTGGGCACGCTGAAAAAATACAACAGTAGATTTTACTGTATGCATAAAACATCTCCACACACGTATATGTCATCAAAAGGATATCAAATGAAAGAAATATGACATGCTCGCAGTACAGGTATGCACCATCCCCACTCTAGTGCACAGTGAAGTGCACTCGAGCATACAATGAGAGAAACGTCACATTCTTCTGAATGCGCCACAGGAAACTGGTGGATTTACAGACAAATGCCTTGTGACCCATTACTCACACAATGTGCCACAGGAAACTGGTGGATTTACAGACAAATGCATTGTGACCCATTACTCAAACAATGTGCCACAGGAAACTGGTGGATTTACAGACAAATGCCTTGTGACCCATTACTCAGACAATGTGCCACAGGAAACTGGTGGATTTACAGACAAATGCCTTGTGACCCATTACTCAGACAATGTGCCACAGGAAACTGGTGGATTTACAGACAAATGCCTTGTGACCCATTACTCAGACAATGTGCCACAGGAAACTGGTGGATTTACAGACAAATGCCTTGTGACCCATTACTCAGACAATGTGCCACAGGAAACTGGTGGATTTACAGACAAATGCCTTGTGACCCATTACTCACACAATGTGCCACAGGAAACTGGTGGATTTACAGACAAATGCCTTGTGACCCATTACTCAGACAATAAGCCACAGGAAACTGGTGGATTTACAGACAAATGCCTTGTGACCCATTACTCAGACAATGTGCCACAGGAAACTGGTGGATTTACAGACAAATGCCTTGTGACCCATTACTCAGACAATGTGCCACAGGAAACTGGTGGATTTACAGACAAATGCATTGTGACCCATTACTCAGACAATAAGCCACAGGAAACTGGTGGATTTACAGACAAATGCCTTGTGACCCATTACTCAGACAATGTGCCACAGGAAACTGGTGGATTTACAAATGCAATGTGATGCAGCGTATTACTCACAGAGAACTCTGAAAGAAAGTGGTGCATTTATACATCTTTGACAGGCAAATCGTGAAGTGCATCAAATCGTGAAGTGCATCAAATCGTGAAGTGCATCATTTAGCAACCTATGTACTATGGTTGGCAACAGCAACCCAGCTGAGGAAATGTTAGCAACAGCAACCCAACTATGTGTGGCCACTGCAACCTTATGTGATTGGCCCAAAATTTTAAACAAAGCTGAACACTGACACTGCCATCTACAGCATCTGATCCCTTCTCACAATATCTCTTACTTCATATACATGTAGGCAAGCTAAAAATGGGTAGCAGTTGGAAATCAGGACATCTAAAAGAGCTGGGATGATACTGTTGCTAATCCTGTGACTGGATATTTGTTGCGGTTTTTTATGATTCATCTGGAGAGATGACCAAGGCAGAGCACCATGACTTTACAGCCAATACACATTCCACCCCATGACTTTACAGCCAATACACATTCCACCCCATGACTTTACAGCCAATACACATTCCACCCCATGACTTTACAGCCAATACACATTCCACCCCATGACTTTACAGCCAATACACATTCCACCCCATGACTTTACAGCCAATACACATTCCACTCTAAGAGAAAATTAAGATTAATTACAGTTGATTCTCTTCAGTATTCATCAGTGTTGTCAATGAAGCTGTACAGTATGCATGGTTGGCTTCCAAACCTGTGATCAAAGGCCATTAAAATAACAGACAAAGAACAAGCCGTTTCAAGATAATGTAACATCAGTTGGGCCTGCATACATTGCACCTGCTTGTCCTCAGCAGGATTGAATCATTATAATATAGGTAAATGTATGTCAAAACGCACAAAAGAACAAAAACGCCCAGGATTTTGTTAGAAATTGATGAATTGGACTATCAAAAACGAGTTTAGTATGTAACTTGTCTTGTTATATTAAGCCATGTCCCCTCTCCCCTCCTGGATAACATAAATATAATACAATCAGAGATTAAAAAAATGTATGTCCCCTCTTCTCTCCAGGAAAACACAAATATAACACAATCAGAGATTAAAGATGTATGTCCTCTCTCCCCTCCAGGAAAACACAAATATAGTACAATTCAGAGATTACAAAGATGTATGTCCCCTCTCCCCTCCAGGAAAACAAAAATATAGCAAAATCAGAGATCACAAAGAAGTATGCCCGCTCTTCTCTCAAGGAAAACACAAATATAACAAAATCAGAGATAAATAAGATGTATGTCCCCTCTTCTCTCCAGGAAAACATAAATATAACACAATCAGAGATTACAAAGATGTATGTCCTCTCTCCCCTCAAGGAAAACATAAATGTAACACAATCAGAGATTGCAAAGATATATGTCCCCTCTCCCCTCAAGGAAAACTCAAACATAGGACAATCAGAGATTTCAAAGATGCATGTCCCCTCTCCCCTCCAGGAAAACACAAATATAGCACAATCAGAGATTACAAAGATGCATGTCCCCTTTCCCCTCCAGGAAAACACAAATATAGCACAATCAGAGAATACAAAGATGCATGTCCTCTCTCAGCTCCAGGAAAACATAAATATAGTACAATCAGAGATTACAAAGATATATGTCCCCTTTCCCCTCGAGGAAAGTATAAATTTAGCACAATCAGAGAATGCAAAGTTGTATGTCCACTCTCCCCTCTAGGAAAACACAAATATAGTACAATCAGAGATTACAAAGATGTATGTCCCCTCTCCCCTCAAGGAAAACACAAATATAGTACAATCAGAGAATACAAAGATGTATGTCCTCTTCCCATTCCTGGAAAACACAAATATGGTACAATCAGAGAAGTATGTCCTTATTTCTTTATTTGATTGGTGTTTTACGCCGTACTAAAGAATATTTCACTTATACGACGACAGCCAGCATTATGATGGGTGGAAACCGGGCACAGCCCGGGGGAACCCACGACCATCCGCAGGTTGCTGACAAACCTTCCCACGTATGGCCGGAGAGGGAGGCCAGCATGAGCTGGACTTGAACTCACAGCGACCACATTGGTGAGAGGCTCCTGGGTCATTACGCTGCGCTAGCACGCTAACCGACTGAGCCACGGAGGCCCCCTTTGAGAAGCATGTCCTCTCTCCCCTCCAGATATTACAAAGATGTATGTCCTCTCTACCCACCAGAATAACACAAATATAGCACAATCAGAGATTACAAAGATGTATGTCCCCTTTCCCCTCCAGGAAAACACAAATATAGCACAATCAGAGGTTACAAAGATGCATGTCCCCTCTCCCCTCCAGGAAAACACAAATATAGCACAATCAGAGATTACAAAGATGTATGTACCCTCTTCCCTCCAGGAGATAACAAATATAGCACAATCAGAGATTACAAAGATGTATGTACCCTCTTCCCTCCAGGAGATAACAAATATAGCACAACCAGAGATTTCAAAGACGCATGTCCCCTTTCCCCTCCAGGAAAACACAAATATAGCACAATCAGAGGTTACCAAGATGCATGTCCCCTTTCCACTCCAGGAAAACACAAATATAGTACAATCAGAGATTACAAAGACGTATGTCTGTTCTTCTCTTTAGGAAAAAATAAATATAACACAATCAGAGATTACAAAGATATATGTGCCCTCTCTCCTCCATGAAAGCATAAATTTATCACAATCAGAGAATACAAAGTTGTATGTCCACTCTCCCCTCCAGGAAAACTCAAATATAGTACAATCAGAGATTACAAAGATGTATGTCCTCTCTCCCCTCCAGGAAAACTCAAATATAGTACAACCAGAGATTACAAAGAAGTATGTCCTCTCTCCCCTCCAGGAAAACATAAATATAACACAATCAGAGATTAAAAAGATGTATGTCTCCTCTTCTATCCAGGGAAACATAAATATAGCACAATCAGAGATTACAAAGATGTATGTCTGTTCTTCTCTCCAGGAAAACATAAATATAACACAATCAGAGATTAAAAAGATGTATATCCTCTCTCCCCTCCAGAGATTACAAAGATATATGTACACTCTATCCTCCAGGAAAACACAAATATGGTACAATCAGAGATTACAAATATGTATGTCCTCTCTCCCCTCCAGGAAAACACAAATATAGCACAATCAGAGATTACAAAGTTGTATGTCCACCCTCCCCTCCAGGAAAACACAAATATGGTACAATCAGAGATTACAAATATGTATGTCCTCTCTACCCACCAGAATAACACAAATATAGTACAATCAGAGATTACAAATATGTATGTCCTCTCTCCCATCAAGGAAAACACAAATATAGCACAATCAGAGATTACAAAGTTGTATGTCCACCCTCCCCTCCAGGAAAACTCAAATATGGTACAATCAGAGATTACAAATATGTATGTCCTCTCTCCCATCAAGGAAAACACAAATATAGCACAATCAGAGATTACAAAGTTGTATGTCCACCCTCCCCTCCAGGAAAACTCAAATATAGTACAATCAGAGATTACAAATATGTATGTCCTCTCTCCCCTCCAGGAAAACACAAATATAGCACAATCAGAGATTACAAAGTTGTATGTCCTCTCTCCCCTCCAG
Source organism: Liolophura sinensis (assembly GCF_032854445.1). Classification (NCBI taxonomy): domain Eukaryota; kingdom Metazoa; phylum Mollusca; class Polyplacophora; order Chitonida; family Chitonidae; genus Liolophura; species Liolophura sinensis. The sequence continues at coordinate 153,910 of NC_088303.1, read as the reverse complement.
GAAAACACAAATATAGCACAATCAGAGATTACAATGTTGTATGTCCACCCTCCCCTCCAGGAAAACACAAATATAGTACAATCAGAGATTACAAATATGTATGTCCTCTCTCCCCTCCAGGAAAACACAAATATAGCACAATCAGAGATTACAAAGTTGTATGTCCTCTCTCCCCTCCAGGAAAACACAAATATAGCACAATCAGAGATTACAAAGTTGTATGTCCACCCTCCCCTCCAGGAAAACACAAATATAGCACAATCAGAGATTACAAAGTTGTATGTCCTCTCTCCCCTCCAGGAAAACACAAATATGGTACAATCAGAGATTACAAATATGTATGTCCTCTCTACCCACCAGAATAACACAAATATAGTACAATCAGAGATTACAAAGTTGTATGTCCTCTCTCCCCTCCAGGAAAACACAAATATAGCACAATCAGAGATTACAAAGTTGTATGTCCTCTCTCCCCTCCAGGAAAACACAAATATAGCACAATCAGAGATTACAAAGTTGTATGTCCTCTCTCCCCTCCAGGAAAACACAAATATAGCACAATCAGAGATTACAAAGTTGTATGTCCACTCTCCCATCCAGGAAAACTCATACTTTCCCTATTTCCTCCCGTGAAAAAAAATATGTCCCTCTTATAATAAATAATAGATCATATAATTTCACATTAAATTTACATGGAAATTTGAATCCCTATTATTTCAAACACTCCTTCATGTCTTTGTGACAATTATACGCACTTCAAGCCCAGAATGTGCACAACCCCTGATTTGATCATGAAAATTGCATCTCTGATGAGAAATTGTGTTACGCGTGTCCCATGGGAATTGGATATAACGCAGATGGTTTTAGTGCTCATTAAATAGGGAGCCAGAATTCTGAAAGCCGTGAGCAGGGTGACAAACTGTGTCATTGCTGGGGAGGTTGGGGTGGGTATTAGCTATGTTTCAGGGATTGGCAGCCACTTTTTAACAAGGAATGTATAATGTTTTCGCTAAGATGTTATACTCTCATTCTTTCTTACAGTATGATTCAAGGGAAATTCAAATGCTTGGTGTAGCAGTAGATGTGTGTATACACTATCAAGCAATCTTTCAGCATGGTGAAGAAATCTTGAGGTGTCAGATTTGATGCTTTTCAAAACTGAGTAACAGTACATCTATTGAAGCTACAACCGTTTCTTCCACTTTATGAGTTTTAGTAAATTTTCATGGCTTCAAAAGTTTGTTACATATCACAAAAGGCACACGTACATGTGCAGACTTCCTCTACTCACAGGTCCAATAAACCTCCAGCACAATTAATATGCTATTGAGTACATCATTATACACAAATAGCTATGCAAAAAAAAATTCATTGTGCTCATGAAAGACCACAGACGTTACCATGCTCGCATGGCTTGGTGCTTCCTAAAGACCTCACTATGCTACCATGGCTTGATGTTTCCTATAGACCTCACCATGCTAGCACGGCTTGGTGTTTCCTAAAGACCTCACAATGTTAGCATGGCTTGATGTTTCCTATAGACCTCACCATGCTAGCATGCCTTGGTGTTTCCTAAAGACCTCACAATGTTAGCATGGCTTGATGTTTCCTATAGACCTCACTATGCTAGCATGGCTTGGTGTTTCCTATAGACCTCACAATGTTAGCATGGCTTGATGTTTCCTATAGGCCTCACAATGTTAGCATGGCTTGATGCTTCCTATAGGCCTCACAATGTGAGCATGGCTTGATGTTTCCTATAGGCCTCACAATGTTAGCATGGCTTGGTGTTTCCTATAGACCTCACAATGTTAGCATGGCTTGATGTTTCCTATAGACCTCACCATGTTTGCATGGCTTCATGTTTCCTATAGGCCTCACAATGTTAGCATGGCTTGATGTTTCCTCTAGGCCTCACACTGTTAGCATGGCTTGATGTTTCCTATCGACCTCACCATGTTTGCATGGCTTCATGTTTCCTATAGACCTCACTATGCTACCATGGCTTGATGTTTCCTATAGACCTCACAATGTTTGCATGGCTTGATGTTTCCTATAGACCTCACAATGTTTGCATGGCTTGATGTTTCCTATAGACCTCACAATGTTTGCATGGCTTGATGTTTCCTATAGGCCTCACTATGCTAGCATGGCTTGGTGTTTCCTATAGACCTCACAATGTTTGCATGGCTTGATGTTTCCTATAGACCTCACTATGCTAGCATGGCTTGATGTTTCCTATAGACCTCACCATGCTAGCATGGCTTGGTGTTTCCTACAGACCTCACCATGTTAGCTTGGCTTGGTGTTTCCTACAGACCTCAGCAGACACACAATTATCCTGATGACAGGTTTTAAAGCTCCACTCCTGTTCTCAGCGCCAACAGCTTCCTTTCATCACAGCCATAAAACCTCCTTAATCTGCTTCTTAAACCACTGCACATCCAAACAAAATCCCATCAAAGCAAAAAAGAAAAAGCATGTGCTGTTGAAGAGGACTTCCACGAGTTTATTGCTTTTCAAAGCCAATGATATAAAAAAAAAATCCCAGCCTCAATCATCATTAAAGCCTAATCGCTGAAGTTTAATATCTGGATCAGTTTTGTTATTGTATCAAAGAGAAAGACTGTCAAATCAGGGGACTTCAGCTGGATGAAGAGCTTTTAAGCCTTCCCAATGCTACCCTATGGCTAATCTAACTCAACAAAGCATATTCATCAACAGTAGCGAACATACAGCTAGCAACCAGCTGAGGAAGGGGGTGTGGCTATGTTGCATTGTAACTGACCTTTAAACATCTGGCTTCCAGTCAGCATTCTGATAATGTAATGTCTGCAAAGATTCAGGTACAGGTTAAGAGCTTAACATGGCAACTCTGGCAACTTGACACCATATTGTTGGGTTTGGGCTGGTCTGAGTCAGACCTGGCCATTTCATTAATTGTCTGCCCTGCCCTATGTGGCGCTGCTCTATGTGGCCAAGATATCTTGGGTGTTCAACAGTTATGTCCACTATAGTTTGACTGCTATTTTCCCAGGCGTCTTGCCTTGTGAGTTCTGTCCCGGCTGAAGATAATGCAACCCTGCCCCATATACCAATCACTGCCTCTCAGAGCTATTAACTGGTATAACCATGTCAAATTTATCCACTCATTTCAAAACCAATATGATAACAAAACAGTAACCATTATTTCAAATTCAATAAATAACAAGATGCATAAGTTCAAAAGGTTTTGTCATCGAATTAGTCATTTCAAAATCAATAGTGTTCAAAACAAAAGTCATTGTTGATTCAATCAATATAAACAGCATACATCCATTCAGAAAGTTTTAGTTTGTACTGTCATTTCATCAATTAACACTTCTGCTGTATCAGTTTACTAAGAAGGAAGTACTTTAATGAAACTTTATTTATCAACTCTCAACCATGATATAACTTGAACTTGAGTCTACAAAGCATGTGTACAGAATTGCTTACATGTGTATTCATGTACATCAGATTACTCTGTATTATCATTTAATTATAATCTTTGTTGACTTTATACATATATCAATTGATTGTTTTACATTTGGATAGATTTTTTGTGTGTTATATTACATGGAACTCTTAGGCTGATGCAGGCCTGGCAGCAAAGTTTTCAGAACATGTGAGAAACAATAAAATAAATTTGTCTTAACATTACACAAACTTATAATTAATTGTCACCACTGATCAGATCAATAAGAAAACTTGAATTCTACCTCTGTGTTGATTAGAGACTCACACTAATGTTTGCTTTAAGATTTTTATCATTCTCCACCTGATTATCACAACATTTGCAGGAATCCCCAAGATGGTTCTACATGGGAGGTTGACCTGTCTAATGTGGCTGGCAGCTAAAGCTTTGGAGACATGACTGCGTCTTAGCATTTGTGTGCTCTGCAGGGTAACAGTTGACACAGTCTCAGTCTGGCGACACCGATTCTAATGACTTATACATTAGGGTCTTCGGTGCTCAGAGGATCAAGCTAAGTCATGGTCCAACAGTTTTAGAAACAAGTCCCAGTTTAAACTGATATCAGTCTCGCTCGATGAGTTTTTCTCCCCTTGGTGACACTCATCTCCATTACTGGCCAGTAATTATTTCACGTTCTGCAGAGCCATGCGTTGGCAGGATAATTATCTGCCATCATGTAATTACACATTACAGCCACAGCAGGGAATTCAACAACATGCATAAAACATATAACCAGGAAAAGGGGTGGGGTAGGGGAAGAGGGAGGTAGAAAGAGAGGGAGGTGGAGAGAGAGCGGAAGGGGTGGGGATGCAGCATTTGCATACAATGCCAATGTGTTCTGCTGGGGTTTTGCCCCATGGCCTGATAAAACAAAGAGAGGTTATCAAGATGATGGGGTGCCAGCAAAGAGCATGGCCTTGATGGTGCACATGCTTGTGCTGGGTGTCAATATCAGACCTGACCCAATGGAAGCATTAACATCCTGCTCGTAAAATCAGGACAGACAGCATGCAATAGAGTCAGGTTTATTAAGGTTTGAAAATCAGGTCTTCTACACATACTTAAGATCCCAATCTCTGTCTAAACTCTCCCCAGACTACATCCCCCATCCCCCATCAGGTGACACACCCAACTGTCATAAAAATGGGAATTTATCCAAGATTAACACTGAGGACACAAACACTACCAACCAATCCCATACACTCAGAGTTCTTATGGTAAAGCAACACTATCAAAATGATTAATAAACAGCCATGTCACAGAGGCAAAGATTTCACTGAGTTTGTAAACTTCTCAGATTTAGGAAGATATTTCAATGAATTACACATATGCCACTTGTTGCACTTTTTGAAAATAAACATTAAGTTGAATTAAACCTAAAACATTAGGGAACAAATTATCAGGGAGGTTTACACTTGGTCATGTTGGTTACTGTATGAAGAGACATGTGTTTCTATCTAAAATTCAAAAAAACACTTTTATTATGCAAATATGTAAGGTTTCAAAGAGTTAATAAATATCAATGAAAATTGACCTGAGAGTCTGAGTAGGAATGTACATGTAGACATTGTTTCAAAGAATTTGTATATACCATGCAAAAGGCGAGTGAAAAGAGTGTGGTCGATTCTTTGTTTCAAATTAATCAAATTAAGGTTCACAGACATGGCAGGTCCCAATGGCAAACTGATCAGAGAGTATACCAAGCATGTTTAAAAGGCTTGGCAGATATTAACAGCAAACTGATCAGAGAGTATCAAATGGCAAACTGAGTAAAGATATACCAGGCAAGTTTAAAAGGCCTTGCAGAGATCAACACCAACTGAAAGTATACCAGGCATGTTTAAAAGGCTTGGCAGATATAAATGGCAAACTGATCACAGAGTATCAATGGCAAACTGATCACAGAGTATAGCAGGCATGTTTAAAAGGCTTAGCAGATATCAATGGCAAATGATCAGAGTGTATACCAGGCGTGTTTAAAAGGCTTGGCAGATATCAACGGCAAATGATCAGAGTGTATACCAGGCGTGTTTAAAAGGCTGGGCAGATATCAATGGCAAATAATCAGAGAGTATAGCAGGCGTGTTTAAAAGGCTTGGCAGATATCAATGGCAAATGATCAGAGTGTATACCAGGCATGTTTAAAAGACTTGGCAGATATCAATGGCAAATGATCAGAGTGTATACCAGGCCTGTTTAAAAGACTTGGCAGATATCAATGGCAAAATACCAGGCCTGTTTAAAAGGCTTGGCAGATATCAATGGCAAATGATCAGAGTGTATACCAGGCGTGTTTAAAAGGCTTGGCAGATATCAATGGCAAAATGATCAGAGTGTATACCAGGTATGTTTAAAAGACTTGGCAGATATCAATGGCAAATGATCAGAGTGTATACCAGGCATGTTTAAAAGGCTTGGCAGATATCAATGGCAAATGATCAGAGTGTATACCAGGCATGTTTAAAAGACTTGGCAGATATCAATGGCAAAATGATCAGAGTGTATACCAGGCCTGTTTAAAAGGCTTGGCAGATATCAATGGCAAATGATCAGAGTGGATACCAGGCGTGTTTAAAAGGCTTGGCAGATATCAATGGCAAAATGATCAGATTGTACACCAGGCATGTTTAAAAGGCTTGGCAGATATCAATGGCAAAATGATCACAGACATCAATTAAAAAATGCAATAAGATGGCAATTCTCATGAACACAAAACTACAAACCACTGACATTGAGTCATATGACGTAAAGTAAATATTTGGAAGGGCATCTTAGGAATAAAACAATCTTACCATTGTTAAAGTTCAACAAGGTAGTGGTTCAACATAGAGGGTAACTCACTTTTGTTTTTTCAGTTAATGTGGTAATTATTTTAAAAGAGACAAATAACTACAGAAAGACTCTTTTAATTAATTCCTTCAGTGAAAACGACCTGTAAATGTAAGGTATTTAGGACAAGTTGTCATTTTTGGATTCAAGTTGTACTTTCAAAAGGTTCATTTTATTCATGACCAATTACTTCAACCACACAGCATGAGCTCAGACACCAACATGACCAATGTGGCTTCAAACACACAGAATGAGCTTAGCCAGCAACATGACCAATGTGGCTTCAAACACACGGCATGAGCTTAGCCACCAACATGACCAATGTGGCTTCAAACACACGGCATGAGCTCAGACACCAACATGATCAATGTGGCTTCAAACACACAGCATGAGCTCAGCCACCAACATGACCAATGTGGCTTCAAACACACGGCATGAGCTCAGACACCAACATGATCAATGTGGCTTCAAACACACAGCATGAGCTCAGCCACCAACATGACCAATGTGGCTTCAAACACACGGCATGAGCTCAGACACCAACATGATCAATGTGGCTTCAAACACACAGCATGAGTTCGACCACCAATGTGACCAATGTGGCTTCAAACACACGGCATGAGCTCAGACACCAACATGACCAATGTGGTTTCAACCACACGGCTTGAGCTCAGACACCAACATGACCAATGTGGCATCAAACACAGCATGAGTTCAGACACCAACATGATCAATGTGGCTTCAAACACACGGCATGAGTTCAGCCACCAACATGACCAATGTGGCTTCAAACACACAGCATAATCTCAGACACCAACATGATCAATATGGCTTGAAACACACAGAATGAGCTCAGACACCAACATGATCAATGTGGCTTCAAACACATGGCATGAGCTCAGACACCAACATGACCAATGTGGCTTCAAACACAAGGCATGAGCTCAGACACCAACATGATCAATGTGGCTTCAAACACATGGCATGAGCTCAGACACCAACATGACCAATGTGGCTTCAAACACAAGGCATGAGCTCAGACACCAACATGATCAATGTGGCATCAAACACACGGCTTGAGCTCAGACACCAACATGACCAATGTGGCATCAAACACAGCATGAGTTCAGACACCAACATGATCAATGTGGCTTCAAACACACGGCATGAGTTCAGCCACCAACATGACCAATGTGGCTTGAAACACACAGCATAATCTCAGACACCAACATGATCAATATGGCTTGAAACACACAGAATGAGCTCGACCACCAATGTGACCAATGTGCCATCAAACACACAGCATGAGCTCAGAGACCAACATGATCAATGTGGCTTGAAACACACAGTATGAGCTCGATGACCAATGTGGTTTCAAACACACAGCATGAACTCGACCACCAATGTGACCAATGTGCCATCAAAAACACAGAATGAGCTCAGACACCAACATGATCAATATGGCATCAAGCACACGGCATGAGCTCGACCACCAATGTGGCTTCAAATACACAGCATGAGATCAGCCACCAACATGATCAATGTGGCTTCAAACACACGGCATGAGCTCAGCCACCAACATGACCAATGTGGCTTCAAACACACAGCATAATCTCAGACACCAACATGATCAATATGGCTTGAAACACACAGAATGAGCTCGACCACCAATGTGACCAATGTGCCATCAAACACACAGCATGAGCTCAGACACCAACATGATCAATGTGGCTTGAAACACACAGTATGAGCTCGATGACCAATGTGGTTTCAAACACACAGCATGAGCTCGACCACCAATGTGACCAATGTGGCATCAAACACACAGAATGAGCTCAGACACCAACATGATCAATGTGGCATCAAGCACACGGCATGAGCTCGACCATCAATGTGGCTTCAAATACAAAGCATGAGGTCAGACACCAACATGATCAATGGGGCTTCAACCACACAGCATGAGATCAGCCACCAACATGATCAATGTGGCATCAAACACACAGCATGAGCTCGACCACCAATGTGAGCAATGTGGCTTCAAACATACAGCATGATCTCAGACACCAACATGATCAATGTGTCATCAAACATACAGCATGAGCTCGACAACCAATGTGATCAATGTGGCTTGAAACACACAGCATGAGCTCAGACACCAACATAACCAATGTGGCTTCAAACACACAGAATGAGCTCAGCCACCAAAATGATCAATGTGGTTTCAAACACATGGCATGAGCTCAGACACCAACATGATCAATGTGGCTTGAAACACACAGCATGAGCTCAGACACCAACATGATCAATGTGTCATCAAACATACAGCATGAGCTCGACAACCAATGTGATCAATGTGGCTTCAAACACACGGCATGAGCTCAGACACCAACATGATCAATATGGCTTGAAACACACAGCATGAGTTCGACCACCAATGTGGCCAACATGATCAATATGGCTTGAAAAACACAGCATGAGCTCGACCACCAATGTGACCAATGTAGCTTCAATCACACAGCATGAGCTCAGCCACCAACATGATCAATGTGGCTTCAAACACACGGCATGAGCTCAGCCACCAACGTGACCAATGTGCCATCAAACACACAGCATGAGCTCAGACACCAACATGATCAATGTGGCTTCAACCACACGGCATGAGCTCAGCCACCAACATGACCAATGTGGCTTCAAACACACGGCATGAGCTCAGACACCAACATGATCAATATGGCTTGAAACACACAGCATGAGTTCGACCACCAATGTGGCCAACATGATCAATATGGCTTGAAAAACACAGCATGAGCTCGACCACCAATGTGACCAATGTAGCTTCAATCACAGAGCATGAGCTCAGCCACCAACATGATCAATGTGGCTTCAAACACACGGCATGAGCTCAGAAACCAACATGATCAATATGGCATCAAACACACAGTATGAGCCCGACCACCAATGTGACCAATGTGGCTTCAAACACACAGCATGAGCTCAGACACCAACATAACCAATGTGGCTTCAAACACACAGAATGAGCTCAGCCACCAAAATGATCAATGTGGTTTCAAACACACAGCATGAGCTCAGACACCAACATGATCAATGTGGCTTCAAACACACAGCATGAGCTCAGAGACCAACATGATCAATGTGGCTTCAAACACACAGCATGAGCTCAGCCACCAACATGATCAATGTGGCTTCAACCACACGGCATGAGCTCAGCCACCAACATGATCAATATGGCTTGAAACACACAGCATGAGCTCGACCACCAATATGACCACTGTGGCTTCAAACACACAGAATGAGCTCAGCCACAAACATGACCAATGTGGCTTCAAACACACAGCACGAGCTCAGACACCCACATAATCAATGTGGCTTCAACCACACGGCATGAGCTCAGCCAAACAACATGACCAATGTGGCTTGAAACACACGGCATGACCTCAGACACCAACATGATCAATGTGGCTTCAAACACACAGCATGAGCTCAGACACCAACATAACCAATGTGGCTTCAAACACACAGAATGAGCTCAGCCACCAAAATGATCAATGTGGTTTCAAACACATGGCATGAGCTCAGACACCAACATGATCAATGTGGCTTCAAACACACAGCATGAGCTCAGAGACCAACATGATCAATGGGGCTTCAACCACACAGCATGAGATCAGCCACCAACATGATCAATGTGGCTTCAACCACACACCATGAGCTCAGCCACCAACATGATCAATATGGCTTGAAACACACAGCATGAGCTTGACCACCAATATGACCACTGTGGCTTCAAACACACAGAATGAGCTCAGCCACAAACATGATCAATGTGGCTTCAAACACAAGGCATGAGCTCAGACACCAACATGATCAATGTGGCTTCAACCACACGGCATGAGCTCAGCCACCAACATGACCAATGTGGCTTCAAACAAACGGCATGAGCTCAGACACCAACATGATCAATATGGCTTGAAACACACAGCATGAGTTCGACCACCAATGTGGCCAACATGATCAATATGGCTTGAAAAATACAGCATGAGCTCGACCACCAATGTGACCAATGTAGCTTCAATCACACAGCATGAGCTCAGCCCACCAACATGACCAATGTGGCTTCAAACACACGGCATGAGCTCAGACACCAACATGATCAATGTGGCTTCAAACACACAGCATGAGCTCAGACACCAACATGATCAATGTGGTTTCAAACACACAGCATGAGTTCAGACACCAACATGATCAATGTGGCTTCAACACACGGCATGAGCTCAGCCACCAACATGACCAATGTGGCTTCAAACACACGGCATGAGCTCAGACACCAACATGATCAATATGCTTGAAACACACAGCATGAGCTCAGCCACCAACATGATCAATGTGGCCTTGAAACACACAGCATGAGTTTGACCACCAATGTGGCCAATGTGGCTTCAAACACACAGCACGAGCTCAGCCACCAACTTGATCAATGCGGCATCAAACACACAGCATGAGCTCAGCCACCAACATGATCAATGTGGCTTCAAACATATGCATGCAGAAAATGTGACATATGCACACAGTATACTGCTATTAACCATGCAATTTTGACCACACAAATAAATGCCATACAATTTGGTGACAGAATTTACATTTTCCTGGTAGGATTATGTGCCACCCTATCTTTCAAAACACCTTTCTCAGCTAAATCTACCGAACTCTCAGAATGAAGCAAAATGGAGTAACTTTGTCATGTACCAGATGTACACTACCCACAGGTACACTACACAAATGTACACAACCCACAGGTACACCACACAAAATGCTCACTACCCACAGGTACACCACACAAATGTACACTACACACATGTACAATAAATGTACACATGTTCACTACACAAATGTACACTACCCACAGGTACACTACACAAATGTATTACTACCCACAGGTACACCACACAAATGTACACTACACGCATGTACAATAGATGTACAAATGTTCACTACACAAATGTACACTACACACATGTACAATAGATGTACACATGTTCACTACACACATGTACAACAGATCCTAAAAGATCCTATAAAAGTGCCATAGAAAACAAGTTGTAACTTACCAGGTGTGGCTATAGTGTGTCACCGCGAGAGGACATTCCTCCATCCCAGTGTATTCTCTCTGTCTGTGGCTGTTTTCACAGCTCATCTGTCGGAGAACAAAAACCCAGTGCTGCAATGATGGAGAATGTGGCGATACCCAAGACTTGCCCCAAGATTGATGACAACTTCTCCAGATACCGGAGTTGATTACTAATCACTAGAGATTAGAAACGAGCCATTGTGCTGTTGAGATGGGCAAAATAACAAAATAATGTGATTGGACAACAGCGCAGGAGAATTGTATAGAGTCCACCAATAATTGATCAGCATACTTTTCATTAGGGACATGGGGCAGTGTGATTGGTCATGAAAGTTTGAGTGACACTAATCAGACTCTCAGATGACTACAGCGCTGAGGTGACAGAGGGTTGCAGTCAGAGCTGAAGTAATGGAGGCCTGCAGCCATCCTAAACCATAGTTATTGTGTTTTCCTGCTGATTTATGACTTTCTTTGTTCTCTGGCCATAAGATTGAGCCAAGAACACTGACTAGGGTATTCCAAGTCACCTTAGGCACACTCATTTCCATACACTCCCTAAATACTTGAACGACATGCCCAAGGCTAATAAACACCAAACTTACGTCAAACATCACGTTTAGTATGTTAGACAAACTCAACACACTGAAACTGCTTCTTGGTGTAACCACAGCAAAAACATATCTTTTTTCTTCTGCTTTTGTATTGCTTTCTTTTAGTATGTGAATTCAACACTGCACGCCCATGTGGGTTTTGGGGGAAATCAATAAAAAAAGCTCTGTTTCTGCCAATTCCCATCTGTAACAAGGCCGGGTAATTAATTACCAATGACAAACGTCTGACATTTAGCCTGCAGTAACTCGTGAACAGATTGTGGACATTTCCAAACCCAACCGACATTGCATGCACAGGCATCTGATGTCTTCATTTCAATAGAAAATGGACATTATAGATTATCAAGAACTGAACATACTCAAAATCTGAACATTCTAACAATTTGTTATCTTCCCAGGCAAAAGTAATTTAACAAAACTATACATAACCTTCAGAATCGATATATGGCATCGTCAAATTGCAGGACGACTTTAAGGTAACAGCACTGTATTGAAATTTAAGTTTATATGTTCTTTCCATTGGGAAATAATGGCTGAAGTTTAGGATTGACTAATCTATATGAAGAACGATTAACCTGTTTGTTCTAATGCCTGTTACAGTACAGCTGGATGCCAGCCAAATATACTGCTTTCATCAGAGGCTGACCCTGATCCACTCCATCCTGCTATCCTGACGCGATCGTATGAAAATGACAGTCACTACCCCGCATGACATCCCCAGTTTGCATAACACGTCACACAATGTCGTCTCATGGATAATATCAGTGTCTTGATAACAGCTTGTGGTCGCCTACTCCACTCACATTGTAGCTGAAGACAAGTGCGAGATCTCTGATGTTGGCGAGTTAGGATCCAGGTCCCCTAACTGTTCGATGGGTGAAAGATTGATGATAGGACAAATCATGGATTTAGCTGTACATTACTCTATGCCAATAGAAGCTCGTCTGCCGTACTCAGGGTAATGGTGGATGTGCTCATCTTCTGTACAGGTTCAAAAGAACATGATCGGATCATAGTGGGCCCACAAAACGTTGACCGGGAGCCATAATGGGCAAAGGACATTCCACAGGAATGCAACTGTACTGTATATCACAATACGCACACAGGGAGCCATGATGGGCATAGGACATTTCACAGGAATGCGACTGTCCTGTATATCACATAATGTGAACAGGGAACCATGATGGGCAAAGGATATTCCACAGGAATGCAACTGTACTGTATATCACAATACGCAAACAGGGAGACGTGATGGGCGTAGGATATTAAACTGGAATGCGACTCTGCTGTACATCACAATACGCAGACAGGCAGCCATGATGGGCATAGAATATTCAGCCGGAATGCAACTGTACTGTATATCACAATGCGCACACAGGGAGCCATGATGGGCAAAGGACATTCCACATGAATGCGACTGTCCTGTATATCACATAATGTGAACAGGGAACCATGATGGGCAAAGGATATTCCACAGGAATGCAACTGTACTGTACATCACAATACGCAGACAGGAAGCCATGATGGGCATAGAATATTCAGCCGGAATGCAACTGTACTGTATATCACAATACGCAGACAGAGAGACATGATGGGTGTAGGATATTCAGCCGCAATGCGACTGTACCGTATATCAAAATATGCAGACAAGGAGCCATGATGGGCGTAGGACATTCAGCTGGAATGCAACTGTACTGTATATCAAAATATGCAGACAAGGAGCCATGATGGGCGTAGGACATTCAGCTGGAATGAGACTCTACTGTATATTAGAATATGCAGACAGGGAGCCATGATGGGTGTGGGGTAGTCAGCTGGAATTTGACTCTACTGTATATCACAATACGCCAAACGGAAGGCATCATGGGGCGTAGGATATTCAGCCGGAATGTAACTCTACTGTATGTCACAATACATCGACAGGGAGCCTTGATGGACGGATGATATTCGGCCAGAATGCGACCCTCCTGTATATCGCAACACACAGACAGGGAACCACGAAGGGTGTAGGATATTTGGCCAGAATGCGGCTCTACTGTATAACACAACACGCAGACAGGGAGCCATGATGGGTGAAGGGTATTCAACCAAACTGCAGCTGTACTGTATATCACAATACGCAGACAGGGAACCATGATAGGTGTAGGATATTCAGCCAGAATGCGACTGTACTATATATCACAATACGCAGACAGGGAGCCATGATGGGTGAAGGGTATTCAACCAAAATGCAGCTGTACTGTATATCACAATACGCAGACAGGGAACCATGATAGGCGTAGGATACTCAGCCGGAATGCAACTGTACTATATATCACAATATGCAGACAGGGAGACATGATGGGCGAAGGATATTCAGCCGGAATGCGACTATACTGTACATCACAATACGCAGGCAGGGATCCATGATGGGTGTAGGACATTCAGCCAGAATGCAACTGTAATGTAATGCAACTGTAATGTATAATACAATTTGCATACAGGGAGCCATGGTGGACGAAGGATATTCAGCCGGAATGCGACTGTACTGTATATCACAATACGCAGACAGGGAGACATGATGGGTGTAGGATATTCAGCCGAAATGCGACTGTATTGTATATCACAATATGCACACAGGGAGCCATGATGGGCGGAAGATATTCGGCCAGAATGCGACTGTCCTGTATATCACAATACACAGACAGAGAGCCATGATGGGTGTAGGATATTCAGCAGGAATGCAGCTCTACTGTATATCACAATACGCAGACAGAGAGCCATGATGGGCGAAGGATATTCAGCAGGAATGCAGCTCTACTGTATATCACAATACGCAGACAGAGAGCCATGATGGGTGTAGGATATTCAGCAGGAATGCAGCTCTACTGTATATCACAATACGCAGACAGAGAGCCATGATGGGCGAAGGATATTCAGCAGGAATGCAGCTCTACTGTATATCACAATACGCAGACAGAGAGCCATGATGGGTGTAGGATATTCAGCCGGAATGCGACTCTACTTTATATCACAATATGCACACAGGGAGCCATGATGGGTAAAGGATATTAAACTGGAATGCGACTCTACTGTATATCACAATAACCGGACAGGGAGCCATGATGGGCGGAAGATATTCGGCCAGAATGCAACTGTACTGTATATCACAATACGCAGACAGGGAGCCATGATGGGTGTAGGATATTCAGCCGGAATGCGACTGTATATCACAATACGCAAACAGGGAGCCATGATGGGTGTAGGATATTCAGCCGGAATACGACTGTATATCACAATACGCAAACAGGGAGCCATGATGGGCGTGGGATGTTCAGCCAGAATGTGACTGTACTGTATGTCATTTTTTGTACAAAGAAAATCGAACCTCATATTTATCACATCCACTTTTCCAAAACCATGCATATTAATAATATTCATACAAAAAGAAAGTAATGTTACAGAGATGGAAGACATTCACATCCAACATTACCCTGTGTACAGTACAGAAGTAAAGAAGATGAGCACATCCACCATTACCATGAGTACGGAAGATGAGCACATCCACCATTAACCTGAGTACAGAAGATGAGCACATCTACCATTACCCTAAGTACAGAAGATGAGCACATCCACCATTAACCTGAGTACGGAAGATGAGCACATCCACCATTAACCTGAGTATAGAAGACGAGCACATCCACTATTACCATGAGTACGGAAGATGAGCACATCCACCATTACCCTGAGTATAGAAGACGAGCACATCCACCACTAACCTGAGTACAGAAGATGAGCACATCCACCATTAACCTGAGTACGGAAGATGAGCACATCCACCATCACCATGAGTACAGAAGATGAGCACATCCACCATTACCATGAGTATGGAAGATGAGCACATCCACCATTAACCTGAGTATAGAAGACGAGCACATCCACCACTAACCTGAGTACAGAAGATGAGCACATCCGCTATTACCCTAATTACAGAAGATGAGCACACCCACCACTAACCTGAGTACAGGAGATGAGCACATCCACTATTACCCTAAGTACAGGAGATGAGCACATCCACTATTACCCTAAGTACAGAAGATGAGCACATCCACCATTACCCTAAGAACAGAAGATGAGCACATCCACCATTAACCTGAGTACAGAAGACGAGCACATCCACCACTAACCTGAGTACAGAAGATGAGCACATCCACCATTACCATGAGTACGGAAGATGAGCACATCCACCAATAACCTGAGTATAGAAGACGAGCACATCCACCATTACCATGAGTACAGAAGATGAGCACATCCACCATTAACCTGAGTATAGAAGACGAGCACATCCACCATTAACCTGAGTACAGAAGATGAGCACATCTACCATTACCCTAAGTACAGAAGATGAGCACATCCACCATTAACCTGAGTATAGAAGACGAGCACATCCACCACTAACCTGAGTACAGAAGATGAGCACATCCGCTATTACCCTAATTACAGAAGATGAGCACATCCACCATTAACCTGAGTACAGAAGATGAGCACATCCACCATTAACATGAGTACAGCAGATGAGCACATCCACCATTACCCTAAGAACAGAAGATGAGCACATCCACCACTAACCTGAGCACAGAAGATGAGCACATCTGCTATTACCCTAATTACAGAAGATGAGCACATCCACCATTAACCTGAGTACAGAAGATGAGCACATCCACCATTACCCTAAGTACAGAAGATGACCACATCCACCATTACCATGAGTACGGAAGATGACCACATCCACCATTACCCTAATTACAGAAGATGAGCACATCCACCATTAACCTGAGTACAGAAGATGAGCACATCCACCATTACCCTAAGTACAGAAGATGAGCACATCCACCATTACCCTAAGTACAGAAGATGAGCACATCCACCATTACCATGAGTACAGAAGATGAGCACATCCACCATTACCCTAATTACAGAAGATGAGCACATCCACCATTAACCTGAGTACAGAAGATGAGCACATCCACCATTACCCTAAGTACAGAAGATGAGCACATCCACCATTACCCTAAGTACAGAAGATGAGCACATCCACCATTACCCTGAGTACAGAAGATGAGCACATCCACCATCACCACGAGTACAGAAGATGAGCACATCCACCATTACCAAGTACAGAAGATGAGCACATCCACCATTACCAAGTACAGAAGATGAGCACATCCACTATTACCCTAAGTACAGAAGATTAGCACATCCACCATTACCAAGTACAGAAGATGAGCACATCCACCATTAACCTGAGTACAGAAGATGAGCACATCTACCATCTCCATGAGTACAGAAGATGAGCACATCCACCGTTAACCTGAGTACAGAAGATGAGCACATCCACTATTACCCTAAGTACAGAAGATGAGCACATCCACCATTACCAAGTACAGAAGATGAGCACATCCACCATTACCATGAGTACAGAAGATGAGCACATCCACTATTACCCTAAGTACAGAAGATGAGCACATCCACCATTAACCTGAGTACAGAAGATGAGCACATCCACCATTACCCTAAGTACAGAAGATGACCACATCCACCATTACCCTAAGTACAGAAGATGAGCACATCCACCATTACCCTGAGTACAGAAGATGAGCACATCCACCATTAACCTGGGTATAGAAGATGAGCACATCCACCATTACCCTGAGTACAGAAGATGAGCACATCCACCATTAACCTGGGTATAGAAGATGAGCACATCCACCATTACCCTGAGTACAGAAGATGAGCACATCCACCATTACCAAGTACAGAAGATGAGCACATCCAGCATTAACCTGAGTACAGAAGATGACTACAGCTTGTGTATAGAGATGTATAAGTGTATGCACATATGAATGAGCCATGAGAGACTTGCAGCCTGTGTATATGGATGTACAGGTGTACACATGCATGAATGTGCCACGAGAGACTTACAGCCTGTGTATATAGATGTACAGGTTAGGGCTAGCCATGAGAAACTTACAGCCTGTGTATATAGATGTACAGGTTAGGGCTAGCCATGAGAGACTTACAGCTTGTGCATATAGATGTACAGGTGTACACATGCATGAATGTACCATGAGAGACTTACAGCCTGTGTATATAGATGTACAGGTTAGGGCTAGCCATGTGAGACCTACAGCCTGTGTATACAGATGTACAGGTTAGGGCTAGCCATGTGAGACTTACAGCTTGTGCATATAGATGTACAGGTGTACACATGCATGAATGTGCCATGAGAGACTTACAGCCTGTGTATATAGATATACAGGTTAGGGCTAGCCATGAGAAACTTACAGCCTGTGTATATAGATGTACAGGTTAGGGCTAGCCATGAGAGACTTACAGCTTGTGTATATAGATGTACAGGTTAGGGCTAGCCATGAGAGACTTACAGCTTGTGTATATAGATGTACAGGTTAGGGCTAGCCATGAGAGACTTACAGCCTGTGTATATAGATGTACAGGTTAGGGCTAGCCATGAGAGACTTACAGCCTGTGTATATAGATGTACAGGTTAGGGCTAGCCATGTGAGACTTACAGCCTGTGTATACAGATGTACAGGTTAGGGCTAGCCATGTGAGATTTACAGCTTGTGTATATAGATGTACAGGTTAGGGCTAGCCATGTGAGACCTACAGCCTGTGTATACAGATGTACAGGTTTGGCCTAGCCATGAGAGACTTACAGCTCGTGTATATAGATGTACAGGTTAGGGCTAGCCATGAGAGACTTACAGCATGTGTATACAGATGTACAGGTTAGGGCTAGCCATGAGAAACTTACAGCTTGTGTATATAGATGATTCGGAAATGTATTACGAGTAAATGGCGTTCAGCTCGTAAAAAAAAACAGCAGAAGGTGCGACCTAGATTTGCCAAGCATGACATCATGCATCTATTATTTCACTTATACACCAGCAGCCAGCATTGTGGTGGGGGGAAACCAGGCAGAGCCCAGGGGAGTCTTCAGGGATCACCTGCATGTGTGTGGCAAGGGTATGTAAATTCTCTTACAGTAAAGAAAGAAGTGAATATATATGCAACCATAATCCACCATCATGCTCATTGTCATATATGCAAGATAGCACAGTAGGTAGCGTGCCCGCTTTGGCAGCGGTAGATCCAGGGTCAATCCTGGGTCGAGTCACACCTAAGACCTTAAAAGAGGAAGTATAATGGCTTGGGTTGGGTGGCTGACTTGCCTTTGGTAAGTCGTCTCAGTGAAGCAGCACTAGATAAAAGAGCGGTGGAAATCCGTCCTGCAACAAGGAGGCACATTACATGCACTGTAATGGTTCCTTCGTCGTCATACAACTGAAAAAATTGTTAACTACGACGTTAAACCCCCAAGCACTCATTCACTCACTTCTGTCCATTAAAATTTAAACAATATGTATATTTATATCATAATGGCAAACTTATGCTTCAATTTTAGATTATTAGGGACATTATAACTGGAAACCAATCAGCCCTTGACCAACCTGCACTCGGCCAATCAGCCCTTGACCAATCAACCCTCGACCAATCAGCCCTCAATCAATCAGCCCTTGGCCAATCAGCCCTTGATCAATCAACCCTTGACCAATCAGCCCTTGACCAACCAGCCCTGGACCAATCAACCCTCGACCAATCAGCCCTCAATCAATCAGCCCTTGGCTAATCAGACCCAACCAGCTCTCGACCAATCAGCCTTCGACCAATCAGCCCTTGATCAATCAACCCTCAACCAATCAGCCCTTGACCAATCAGCCCTCAACCAATCAGCCCTTGGCCAATCAGCCCTTGACCAACCTGCCCTCAGCCAATCAGCCCTCGACCAGTCAACCCTCGACCAATCAGCCCTCAGCCAATCAGCCCTTGACCAATCAGCCCCAACCAGCCCTCGACCAATCAACCCTCGACCAATCAGCCCTCAATCAATCAGCCCTTGACCAATCGGCCCCAACCAGTCCTCGACCAATCAGCCCTCGAACAATCAACCCTCGACCAATCAGCCCTCAACCAATCAGCCCTTGGCCAATCAGCCCTTGACCAATCAGCCCTTGACCAATCAACCCTTGACCAACCTGCCCTCGGCCAATCAGCCCTTGACCAATCAACCCTCGACCAATCAGCCCTAGACCAATCAGCCCTTGACCAACCTGCCCTCGGCCAATCAGCCCTTGACCAATCAACCCTTGGCCAATCAGCCCTCAATCAATCAGCCCTTGGCCAATCAGCCCTCAACCAATCAGCCCTTGACCAATCAACCCCAACCAACCCTCGACCAACCAGCCCTTGGCCAATCAGCCCTTGACCAATCAGCCCCAACCAGCCCTTGACCAGCCAGCTCTTGACCAATCAGCCCTTGACCAATCAGCCCTCAACCAATCAGCCCTTGACCAACCTGCCCTCGATCAATCAACCCTTGACCAATCAGCCCTCAATCAATCAGCCCTTTGCCAATCAGCCCCAACCAGCCCTCGACCAATCAGCCCTCGACCAATCAGCACTTGATCAATCAACCCTCGACCAAACAGCCCTTGACCAATCAATCCTCGACCAATCAGCCCTCAATCAATCAGCCCTTGACCAATCAGCCCCAACCAGCCCTCGACCAATCAACCCTCGACCAATCAGCCCTCAATCAATCAGCCCTTGGCCAATCAGCCCTTGACCAATCAGCCCCAACCAGTCCTCGACCAATCAGCCCTCGACCAATCAGCCCTTGACCAATCAGCCCTTGATCAATCAGCCCTTGACCAATCAACCCTTGACCAACCTGCCCTCGGCCAATCAGCCCTTGACCAATCAACCCTCGACCAATCAGCCCTCGACCAATCAGCCCTTGATAAATCAGCCCTTGACAAATCAACCCTTGACCAACCTGCCCTCGGCCAATCAGCCCTTGACCAATCAACCCTGGACCAATCAGCCCTCAGTCAATCAGCCCTTGGCCAATCAGCCCTCAATCAATCAGCCCTTGACCAATCAGTCCCAACAAGTTCTCAACCAACCAGCCCTTGGCCAATCAGCCCTTGACCAATCAGCCCCAACCAGCCCTCGACAAACCAGCCCTTGACCAACCAACCCCCAATCAATCAGCCCTTGGCCAATCAGCCCTGGACCAATCAACCCTCGACCAATCAGCCCTCCATCAATCAGCCCTTGACGAATCAGCCCTTGACCAACCAGCCCTCAACCAATCAGCCCTCGACCAATCAGCCCTGGACCAATCAACCCTTGACCAACCTGCCCTCGGCCAATCATCCCTTGACCAATCAACCCTCGACCAATCAGCCCTCGACCAATCAGCCCTTGATAAATCAGCCCTTGACCAATCAGCCCTTGACAAATCAACCCTTGACCAATCAACCCTTGACCAATCAACCCTTGACCAATCAGCCCTCAGTCAATCAGCCCTTGGCGTATCAGCCCTCAATCAACCAGGCCTTGGCCAATCAGCCCTTGACAGCCCCAACCAGCCCTCGACCAACCAGCCCTTGACCAACCAGCCCCCAATCAATCAGCCCTTGGCCAATCAGCCCTTGACCAATCAACCCTTGGCTAATCAGCCCTCAATCAATCAGCCCCAACCAGCCCTCGACCAATCAGACCTCAACCAATCAGCCCATGGCCAATTAGCCCTTGACCAATCAGCCCCAACCAGCCCTCGACCGACAAGCCCTTGACCAATCAGCCCTTGACCAACCAGCCACCAATCAACCAGCCCTTGACCAATCAGCCCCAACCAGCCCTCGACCAACCAGCCCTCGACCAACCAGCCCTCGACCAATCAGCCCTTGACCAACCAGCCCTCAATCAACCAGCCCTCGACCAATCAGCCCTCGACCAATCAGCCCTTGACCAATCAGCCCTTGACCAACCAGCCCTCAACCAATCAGCCCTTGGCCAATCAGCCCTTCGCCAATCAGCCCTTGACCAATCAGCCCCAACCAGCCCTCGACTAACCAGACCTCGACCAACCAGACCTCGACCAACCAGCCCTTGACCAATCAGCCCTTGACCAACCAGCCTTCAATCAATCAGCCCTTGGCCAATCAGCCCTTGATCAATCAGCCCTTGACCAATCAGCCCTTGACCAACCAGCCCTCAACCAATCAGCCCTTGGCCAATAAGCCCTCAACCAATCAGCCCCAACCAGCCCTCGACCAACCAGCCCTTGACCAATGAGACTCTACTGTCTTGGTTATGGCCTCAAACATACCTCAGAATGAGAGAATCATCCATAATATATTGGTTTTCTTTGTCACAGAAAACATGCAGCCATGACTTATAAAACATTTGCTTAGTTAGGACTGCCTGTGCTAAAATGAATGCTCTAAAATAGCCAGGGCAAATACTGCACTGAGTTTTGCTAGAACATAAACAGTGTTTTGGGGCACTAGACAGATATTTTTTTGCTCCTGTATTCACTGTTGCTGATTTACATTGCTGGATTTAGTAAATTACATTCAGATACAAATTTTCCAGAGATTAAATATCTGATCAGTAAAATACATTATAGTGCATTAATCTATTTGAACAAATTAAACAAAATATTTAACATTCGATTCTGATGCACTGTGGTGCAGTTTTTATATGGTTGGATTGAAAGTAATAGGGCCATAACATATGTCCCCCCACCCCCCACCCCAAACTTTAAAAACATATAATTCTTTTTAGCAAATAATTAAATGTTTAATTCTATTTTGATGAGGCACATGGAGATATGTTGACACTCTATAGGTTGCAAACCAGTGAGGCTGTTGGACTTACTCTTTACTCTGTCTTACATACATGACACAGGCCCCTAGCCTACTGAACAATACCCGTACTGAACAAAACTGACCTTATGCAGCTTCTGCCCACATCCATGGTTAGAGCATCATACCCAGCTCAAGCCATCAGCAATAGTGCTCAGATCAACCTCCTTATAGGCACACATCTAAAGTCATATCCACGTTTCCGCTAAAGCCGTACGTCGGAAGGTCTTCAACTTGCGGATGGTCGTGGGTTTCCCCCGTTATCTGAACGCTTTCCTTCCACCATAATGCTGGCCGCCGTCGTATAAATGAAATATTCTTGAGTACTGGTACGGCGTAAAACAACAATCAAATAAATAAATAAATCATATCCATTTTGAAACCGTTGGATTTTTCACAGCAGTGTTTCGCGACACGCATGTAACCTGCCATGCCCCTTGCAGTCATAATTCATATTCATACTGACATCGAAGACGAAATTATAAACAACAAGGTGAGGCCATTCCACAGCAACAGTGCCAGGTGCGCCGAACTCCTGCCAAAATAAACTACATCTTGTCACACTCTACTCTTACCTGTAAATGATATATACCCGGTCATCCTTGTTGGATATTAGTTCTGAACATTTGTTTTACCAGTTAGGCACTACCGAGTGGCAGATGTGCGTCCCCCACTCGCCAAGCTTCCGTTGACGAAAGTTGACACCGCTTTTGTCCCACTTCCTGGTCCAGCGACGGATTTCACGGAGGAAATCTGACTGCCAGAGTGATCTCCCCTAGATAACAAAACACGGCCTGTCCCCTTTTAAATATGTGGAATGTTAACTAGGGGTCTTGCGTTTAAAGCATAATGTTTTAGGTCCCTCATGTAACTATCACTGCCTTGAACTCAGTCCAACGACCTGAATCTAAATGTTTGTTTTACAGGCAGAATGAGATTTTTTCAAAGTCTGAAGAAAGTATAAAAAAAAACAAGACTAAAAAACCTGAATAAAGAATAAATCACCTATTTTGTGTGAAATATGAATTGTAAATTTTCTTGTTGACATATTTTGTGATCGGAAAAGTTTGAAATAAAAGAAAATCACGAAAACATCAAGATTTGGGAAAACAAACTTAGATTTGGTAGCAAGGCTACCAAAACTAGAGCTCGTCAGTAAGAGAGACAGTGAAAGCAAAAGTTGAGCTCAATACATAAAGTACTGAAATCATGAATTTGGTAATTTATGATAATTAATATGCGCATAGAGCATCAGCAATGGAACATTCCCATTGTGTCACTGTGATTTATATGCATGTAAAACATCAAGTCAATACATGCAGTACTTTTTGAGATTCAACCCCTAACATTTTGTTTAACTTGGATTCTAAAACACAGTACACTAAGTCAGGAATTCAGTAGTTTACGGTGTTTAATATGTACACACCAAATCAACACTGGAATATCATCCTGGTGTTACTGTACTCTACATGTGTGTAAATCATGAGCTCAATGCCTGCAGTACTTTTTGAGATACATGTACCATACCTAACATAGTGCTTAACATTTCTTTCCTGGTTAATGGACTCCGATGTCAACGCTCTGGGCACAACATAAGCAATGCTTGTACTTTGTCATAAAGGTTTAATTTTATTCTGTAAATTGGATTTTCTGTGTCACCTAAAAAATAAAAACAAAGGATAAAACTGGCTAACTCGGGAAACTTCTAAATCAGAGGAGCATACTGAGACAGATTTATGATACTCCTTGGAGCAGCTCAACACTGACTGGTTAAGAAACAGGTTTTTCAGATGCAATGAAACACAAGGTGTGAACTAAATCCCAGGCTTGGATAGGAGTTCATTTTCTCAATTCATGCTCAACTGTATCACTGAAGACTTAAAAGTAATCGCACTCACAGTTGGAGGTCAAAAGGTCAACAGCAAGACCATTGCTTAATCACCAAAGTTGGTGGTTTACACAACTGCTTCCTTGATCAACAATAGATTATTAATTAATAATAAATGCTCTAATTGTAATGATTAATAATAAGTAAAAAATTCTTTAGGAACATGCCAACAATCAATCAAATAATTAAAAAACATTAAAACATTTAAGCATTTAAAAAAATCCTTACTATGGAGGTTAATAATTATATTGTGTATTTTTAGCTGGGGGAACAAGGAGGTAACAAAGATGTGATACAAATAGGTGCCATGCTGACAGATAACATACATAACCAGACAGATTGGAAGGCAAATAATGCCATAGGAAGCTTTAATTATAGTTACATGAATATGTTGGTCTAAATACATGTATATTCCAAATCCCAAAACACTTTCTGTGCAATCATTGCTGGCCACAATAACTGTCACAGTCCGAGTCCCAAAACACTTTCTGTGCAGTCATTGCTGGCCACAATAACTGTCACAGTCCAAACCCCAAAACACTTTCTGTGCAGTCAATGCTGGCCACAATAACTGTCACAGTCCGAGTTCCAAAACACTTTCTGTGCAGTCAATGCTGGCCACAATAACTGTCACAGTCCGAGTCCCAAAACACTTTCTGTGCAGTCAATGCTGGCCACAGTGACTGTCACAGTCCGAGTCCCAAAACACTTTCTGTGAAGTCAATGCTGGCCACAATAACTGTCACAGTCCGAGTCCCAAAACACTTTCTATGCAGTCACTGCTGGCCACAATAACTGTCACAGTCCAAACCCCAACACACTTTCCGTGCAGTCAATGCTGGCCACAATAACTGTCACAGTCCAAACCCCAAAACACTTTCTGTGCAGTCAATGCTGGCCACAATAACTGTCACAGTCCGAGTCCCAAAACACTTTCTGTGAAGTCAATGCTGGCCACAGTGACTGTCACAGTCCGAGTCCCAAAACACTTTCTGTGAAGTCAATGCTGGCCACAATAACTGTCACAGTCCGAGTCCCAAAACACTTTCTGTGCAGTCACTGCTGGTCACAATAACTGTCACAGTCCAAACCCCAAAACACTTTCTGTGCAGTTATTGCTGGCCACAATAACTGTCACAGTCTGAGTCCCAAAACACTTTCTGTGCAGTCACTGCTGGCCACAATAACTGTCACAGTCCAAATCCCAAAACACTTTCTGTACAGTCAATGCTGGCCACAATAACTGTCACAGTCCGAGTCCCAAAACACTTTCTGTGCAGTCACTACTGGCTACAGTGACTGTCATAGTCATGGTGTTTCTTTTTTCATGTCTACCTATCCATAAATCAACACAAAAAAAAACAAAAAAAAAAACGTAACAGAATTCCTGCTGTGTAATAAATATGTATGTATATAGTACACACATGCTGTTTTTTGCTTGCCTCAGGAAAAAGAGTCATGTACACATATATAGACAATTGGGTATAACAGGTGATATATAATGATGTGGCCTTTGTTCACTCTGATAAAAGGTGATATGTAATGATGTGGGCTTTATTCACTCTGATAACAGGCGATATGTAATGATGTGGGCTTTGTTCACTCTGATAACAGGTGATACATGATGATGTGGGCTTTGTTCACTTTGATAACAGGTGATATGTAATGATGTGGGCTTTGTTCACTCTGATAACAGGCGATATGTAATGGTGTGGGCTTTGTTCACTTTGATAACGGGTAATATATAATGATGCGGGCTTTGTTCACTCTGATAACGGGTGATATGTAATGATGTGGGCTTTGTTCACTGTGATAACAGGTGATATGTAATGATGTGGGCTTTGTTCACTCTGATAACAGGCGATATGTAATGGTGTGGGCTTTGTTCACTCTGATAACAGGTGATATGTAATGATGTGGGCTTTGTTCACTCTGATAACAGGTGATATGTAATGATGTGGGCTTTGTTCACTCTGATAACAGGTAATAAGTAATGACGTGGGCTTTGTTCACTCTGATAACAGGTGATATGTAATGATGTGGGCTTTGTTCACTTTGATAACGGGTAATATGTAATGATGTGGGCTTTGTTCACTCTGATAACAGGTAATAAGTAATGACGTGGGCTTTGTTCACTCTGATAACAGGTGATATGTAATGATGTGGGCTTTGTTCACTTTGATAACAGGTGATATGTAATGATGTGGGCTTTGTTCACTCTGATAACAGGCGATATGTAATGGTGTGGGCTTTGTTCACTCTGATAACGGGTAATATGTAATGATGTGGGCTTTGTTCACTCTGATAACGGGTGATACATGATGATGTGGGCTTTGTTCACTCTGATAACGGGTGATATGTAATGATGTGGGCTTTGTTCACTGTGATAACAGGTGATATGTAATGATGTGGGCTTTGTTCACTCTGATAACAGGTGATATGTAATGATGTGGGCTTTGTTCACTCTGATAACAGGTGATATGCAATGATGTGGGCTTTGTTCACTGTGATAACAGGTGATATGTAATGATGTGGGCTTTGTTCACTCTGATAACAGGTAATAAGTAATGATGTGGGCTTTGTTCACTCTGATAACGGGTAATATGTAATGATGTGGGCTTTGTTCACTCTGATAACAGGTGATATGTAATGATGTGGGCTTTGTTCACTCTGATAACGGGTAATATGTAATGATGTGGGCTTTGTTCACTCTGATAACAGGTGATATGTAATGATGTTGGCTTTGCTCACTCTGATAACGGGTAATATGTAATGATGTGGTCTTTGTTCACTCTGATAACAGGTGATATGTAATGATGTGGGCTTTGTTCACTCTGATGGGGATGAAATATCACATGCATAAATACAATGAAAAATATGGTTGTACATGATATACCTTTAATTACATATTTTGATAGGTGCTCATTATGTTTATTAAAGAGACATGTGACTGTTGACTTTAAAACTAAATAAAATGTTGACCTAAAAAAAAACAAAAACTGACACTGACAATTTTTGTAATAATCAACACATGATAATGACAAGGTGGGTGAAAATACAGCCATCTTTTCCTTTTCACATTAATGTGGCGTGTATGTATTTTACTCATTATAACATTGCCTACCTGTTTCAACATTTGGTCTCTTGGTATGATTTATGTCCAACAAATGGTGTGAATAGGACTCAAGAAACCTCTTAGCCAACTGGGCGCAAACTCTCAATGCAATAGTAATAATGGGTCAGTCTCAGCAGATAGAAAAATATTTTTTGGGAAGAAAATGAATAACAAAAAGCCTCCCAAGAACATGTCTGACTTATTCATAAGTACTGTCTAATCAAGCAGTCACAAGAACATGTTTCACTCCTTCATATGTACTGTCTAATCAAGCAGTCACAAGAACATACATGTATTTGACTCCTTCATATGTACTGTCTAATCAAGCAGTCACAAGAACATGTCTGACTCCCTCATACGTACTGTCTAATCAAACAGTCACAAGAACATGTTTCACTCCCTCATATGTACTGTCTAATCAAGCCATCACAAGAACATGTTTGACTCCTTCATATGTACTGTCTAATCAAGCAGTCATAAGAATATACATGTATTTGACTCCTTCATATGTACTGTCCAATCAAGCGGTCACAAGAACATGTCTGACTCCCTCAATTGTACTGTCTAATCAAGCAGTCACAAGAACATGTTTGACTCCCTCATTTGTACTGTCTAATCAAGCAGTCACAAGAACATGTCTGACTCCCTCATATGTAGTGTCTAATCAAGCAGTCACAAGAACATGTCTGACTCCCTCATTTGTACTGTCTAATCAAGCAGTCACAAGAACATATTTGACTCCCTCATATGTGCTGTCAAATCAACCTGTCACAAGAACATATCTGGCTCCCTCATATGTACTGTCTAATCAAGCAGTCACAAGAACATGTTAGACTCCTTCATATGTACTGTCTAATCAAGCAGTCACAAGAACATGTTTCACTCCTTCATATGTACTGTCTAATCAAGCAGTCACAAGAACATACATGTATTTGACTCCCTCATATGTACTGTCTAATTAAGCAGTCACAAGAACATGTCTGACTCCCTCATACGTACTGTCTAATCAAGTGGTCACAAGAACATGTTTGACTCCTTCATATGTACTGTCTAATCAAGTGGTCACAAGAACATGTTTCACTCCTTCATATGTACTGTCTAATCAAGCAGTCACAAGAACATGTTTCACTCCTTCATATGTACTGTCTAATCAAGTGGTCACAAGAACATGTTAGACTCCTTCATATGTACTGTCTTATCAAGCAGTCACAAGAACATGTCTGACTCCCTCATATGTACTGTCTAATCAAGTGGTCACAAGAACATGTTTGACTCCCCCATATGTACTATATAATCAAGTGGTCACAAGGATATGTTTGACTCCCTCATATGTACTGTCTAATTAAGCAGTCACAAGAAGATGTCTGACTCCCTCATACGTACTGTTTAATCAAGCAGTCACAAGAACATGTCTGACTCCCTCATATGTACTGTTTAATCAAGCAGTCACAAGAACATGTCTGACTCCCTCATATGTACTGTCTAATCAAGTGGTCACAAAAACATGTTTCACTCCCTCATGTGTACTGTCTAATCAATTGGTCACAAGAACGTTTCACTCCCTCATATGTACTGTCTAATCAAGTGGTCACAAGAACATGTTAGACTCCTTCATATGTACTGTCTAATCAAGCCGTCACAAGAAGAAGTTTGACTCCCTCATATGTACTGTCTAATCAAGCAGTCACAAGAACATGTTAGACTCCTCCATATGTACTGTCTAATCAAGCAGTCACAAGAAGATGTCTGGCTCCCTCATATGTACTGTCTAATCAAGTGGTCACAAGAACATGTCTGACTCCCTCATATGTACTGTCTAATCAAGCGGTCACAAGAACATGTCTGACTCCCTCATATGTACTGTCTAATCAAGTGGTCACAAGAACATGTCTGACTCCCTCATATGTACTGTCTAATCAAGTGGTCACAAGAAAATATTCTCAAGAAGAATCTCAAGCCCTAAGAATATAGGTTTTCACCATTCAAGATTTTTGGTAAATTAATTATCCATTATAAATGAATGATAAAAGGTTTGTTTTATATGAATGGTCAGGTTAACCTTATGAATGGTCCCGCTAACCTTATGAATGACAAGGTTAACCTATTGAATGGTCAGGATAACCTTATGAATGGTCATGCTAACTTTATCAATGGTCAGGCTAACCTTATAAATGGCTAGGTTAACGTGATGAATGGTCAGATTAACCTTATGAATTGTCAGGTTAACCTGATGAATGGTCAGGTTAACCTGATGAATGGTCAGGATAACCTATGAATTGTCCGGTTAACCTGATGAGTGGTCAGGTTAACCTTATGAATGGTCATGCTAACTTAATCAGTGGTCAGGCTAACCTTATAAATGGCTAGGTTAACATGATGAATGATCAGATTAACCTTATGAATGGTCCAGTTAACCTTATGAATGGTCAGGTTAACCTTATGAATGGCCAGATTAACCTTATGAATGGTTTGGTTAACCTTATGAATGGCCAGATTAACTTTATGAATGGCCAGATTAACCTTATGAATGGTCAGGTTAACCTTATGAATGGCCAGGTTAACCTTATGAATGGCCAGATTAACCTTATGAATGGTCAGGTTAACCTTATGAATGGCCAGATTAACTTTATGAATGGCCAGATTAACCTTATGAATGGTCAGGTTAACCTTATGAATGGCCAGGTTAACCTTATGAATGGCCAGATTAACCTTATGAATGGTCAGGTTAACCTTATGAATGGCCAGGTTAACTTTATGAATGGCCAGATTAACTTTATGAATGGTCAGGTTAACCTTATGAATGGTTTGGTTAACCTTATGAATGGTCAGGTTAACCTTATGAATGGTTTGGTTAACCTTATGAACGGTCAGGTTAACCTTATGAATGGCCAGGTTAACCTTATGAATGGCCAGATTAACCTTATGAATGGTCAGGTTAACCTGATGAATGGTTTGGTTAACCTTATGAATGGCCAGATTAACTTTATGAATGGCCAGATTAACCTTATGAATGGTCAGGTTAACCTTATGAATGGCCAGGTTAACCTTATGAATGGCCAGATTAACCTTATGAATGGTCAGGTTAACCTTATGAATGGCCAGGTTAACCTTATGAATGGTCAGGTTAACCTTATGAATGGTCAGGATAACCTTATGAATGGCCAGATTAACCTTATGAATGGTCAGGTTAACCTTATGAATGGTTTGGTTAACCTTATGAATGGTCAGGTTAACCTTATGAATGGTTTGGTTAACCTTATGAACGGTCAGGTTAACCTTATGAATGGCCAGGTTAACCTTATGAATGGCCAGATTAACCTTATGAATGGTCCAGTTAACCTTATGAATGGTCAGGTTAACCTTATGAATGGTCAGGATAACCTTATGAATGGCCAGATTAACCTTATGAATGGCCAGATTAACTTTATGAATGGCCAGATTAACTTTATGAATGGCGAGGTTAACCTTATGAATGGTTTGGTTAACCTTATGAATGGTCAGGTTAACCTTATGAATGGTCAGGTTAAGCTAATGAATGGTCAGGTTAACCTTATGAATGGCTTCCAGGTTACAGTTTCAACATTAATCAATTTT
Source organism: Liolophura sinensis (assembly GCF_032854445.1). Taxonomy (NCBI): domain Eukaryota; kingdom Metazoa; phylum Mollusca; class Polyplacophora; order Chitonida; family Chitonidae; genus Liolophura; species Liolophura sinensis. The sequence continues at coordinate 122,456 of NC_088303.1, read as the reverse complement.
GTTGCATTTTTGACACATGCACTTAATTCACAACATTGTGAGTTAGTCAGCAGTCTGCACAAGAGTAGGCTGCCATAAATCACCTAAAACTTCACGTCAAAAAGTGCATTTTTAGAGGCAAATATAGGTCAGAATATGAAACTTTGGTGATGAAACTTACCTTTTTTGCAGCAGTATATCATCTAACCTTCCAAGCAAACATGGGAACACATTTCTATAGCAGATCTCATAGAATATGTCAAACTGTGCAACTTAAACAGAGCCAAATTTGAGGTCATTTACCTAATGTATGCATGTAGTTGATGATATACACTGTACAGTGTGGGAGAAAGAATACATGGCGTTGATGATATATGCTGTACAGTGTGGGAGAAAGAAAACATGGAGTTGATGATTTACACAGTACAGTGTGGGAGAAAGAATACATGGAGTTGATATACACTGTACAGTGTGGGAGAAAGAATGCATGGAGTTGATGATATACACAGTACAGTGTGGGAGAAAGAATACATGGAGTTGATGATATACACAGTACAGTGTGGGAGAAAGAATACATGGAGTTGATGATATACACAGTACAGTGTGGGAGAAAGAATACATGGAGTTGATGATATACAGTGTACAGTGTGGGAGAAAGAATACATGGAGTTGATAAAATACACAGTACAGTGTGGGAGAAAGAATACATGGAGTTGATATAGAAAGTACAGTGTGGGAGAAAGAATACATGGAGTTGATGATATACACAGTACAGTGTGGAGAAAGAATACATGGAGTTGATGATATACACAGTACAGTGTGGGAGAAAGAATACATGGAGTTGATGATATACACAGTACAGTGTGGGAGAAAGAATACATGTAGTGGATGATATACACAGTACAGTTTGGGAGAAAGAATACATGGAGTTGATGATATACACAGTACAGTGTGGGAGAAAGAATACATGGAGTTGATGATATACACAGTACAGTGTGGGAGAAAGAATACATGTAGTGGATGATATACACAGTACAGTGTGGGAGAAAGAATACATGGAGTTGATGATATACACAGTACAGTCTTGGAGAAAGAATACATGGACTTGATGATATACACAGTACAGTGTGGGAGAAAGAATACATGTACTGGATGATATACACAGTACAGTGTGGGAGAAAGAATACATGTACTGGATGATATACACAGTACAGTGTGGGAGAAAGAATACATGTAGTGGATGGTATACACAGTACAGTGTGGGAGAAAGAATACATGGAGTTGATGATATACACAGTACAGTGTTGGAGAAAGAATACATGTACTGGATGATATACACAGTACAGTGTGGGAGAAAGAATACATGTACTGGATGATATACACAGTACAGTGTTGGAGAAGGAATCAGGAATACTACATTCAGCCAATCTTAAACCAGATATTCCATTAACTAATTCATGTTACTTGTCAGTTTAGACAAAGACCTATATTCTCAGTTTAGACAAAGACCTATATTCTTCATAATAAAGCTGGCAGTGTTGCAGGATGGTGCCTAATGCATCCTGTACATTTGTAGGAAACTTTCACACCACTAGTCATAGCTGTCTGAACCAGTGTTCACAGGATTTCCTGCAAAATGTGAGTAGAAGTTTTAGTTTCTACATCTTTGTAACACAGATCATGCATAGGTATATTCAGGTAATCTACCTTTACAACAACAGGTGAAATTTATTATATATCATGCCAGCGTTTTGGATAAACTGATGGCCACTGAACCCAGCTTAATCCTACCATGCTCACCTAGCATTCTGCCTTATCTTTCCATAGGACTTTCTCCACTGTTCTAGGTTATAAATCCCTTATGTAACACTGTAATTTGTACAAAGCCATAATCATAAGTGGGCAAGCAGGAAGTTCTCTTTGGTCTAGAGACACTTTAAAATGAATGCAAGCTACATGAAATTTTGTTGTTCAGACATCTGGGTCGGGATAGAACATACCAGTTAGTGTAAGGTATATGAGAACATGTAAATGCCTAGCTATGAATCATGTGTGAGAATTTAGGGATGGAACATACCAGTCAGTGTAAAGTATATGAGAACATGTAAATGCCTAGCTGTGAATCATGTGTGAGAATTTAGGGATGGAACATACCAGTTAGTGTAAGGTATATTAGAACATGTAAATGCCTAGCTGTGAATCATGTGTGGGAATTTAGGGATGGAATTTTCCATATTTTGCATGTATGGAAGCTCAATCAAATTACAAATCGAATCAAGAACAATATAACATCACAAAAATGAATAACTACAGCATTCATCGTACAAAAACTGACCATACACTCAACAAAAAAACCTGTTAAAGTTGACACAATACTATGTTTTCTGAATGATACTAGAATAGATTGTTATTCCATGCACTGATGCACATCTCGTGGATGGACGAGTTACGCAAATTACAAAAACTTATGTGGGTGTTTATTTTTGTAACAACACTGTGTTTCAATTGTACACAGAGCTTTTCAGAGGATACACATAAGTGTTCTGTTGGGAAAATGGCACAAGTCTGTCATGTACAGGCAACAGGTTAACTTCATGGGGAAACCCTCCATAGGTTATACTAGTTGTAGCAAATTTGCAATACATGCATTCCGCATAATGTAATGTCATTTTGTACTCAGGCCCTTTCAACCAACCTATACACTGATAAATTTAATTACGGAACTAAAACACATTTAAGAGGTACATGTAGGCCCTATGTGTTAGCTCAACAGTACTCAGATAATTCCTTTGTGCAGGATATAGGCCTCAGGGCAACATGTACTTGGCCTATTTGTTCACATTACAAACTTTCAACAAAATTCTCATTGGTTCAACATTGTGTATTTTATGCAAAGTTATGCATTCTTCCTTCACAATTTTTTTTACAAAGAACAAATGACATAACAAATGTATTTATCATGCACACATGAGAACATGAATAAATACACGAAACCAGTACACAAACACACATGAGAACATGAATAAGTACATAAAACCGGTTCACAAGCAGACATGAGAACATGAATAAAAACATGAAACCAGTATAAATGCACACATGATAAAATGAATAAATACATGAAACCAGTTAACATGCAATCATGGGAACATGAATAAATACATGAAACCAGTTACACTGATAATTATGTGTCTTTTTGCATAACACAAAGTTCCAGAGGGAAAATCAAAAAATTCCTGGAATACAGCATACATTCAGAGCTTGTCTTTGTCCTCAAAATACTAGATATATGCACACATACATTGCTAACTCTACTATCTATACTGTTACAAAAATACAGCTGTCCCAAATCACATGATATTAAAACAGAACGCAAAGTTTGATAAAAAAAAAAACAAACTAATAAACTATGAAACATGTTGCAAAACTCTGATACATATAAAACAGAGTTGTATTTGTAAAGATCCAGTGTTACTGCTAATAACTCTGTGATATGGAGTAGACCCTAAATGTTTCACTCATTCAAATGTCCAGTAAAGCTAATCAAGACTAAAGCACTTTGCTCAGTTGTCTGACTTCTCTAAAGCTACATTCACAATGAAGTTTCCAGTAGATATAAACCAAGAAGCGGGTAAACTAACAGCCTTTGATCTTTGAGTGTAATACACAGCTTAATCATTATTAAATCATACTTTTAACAGTTTATACATGCCTACATGCCATCATAAGGACAAAGTCCTCCCAGGCTATCAGTACTGGAAGTCAGGGTCCTGCCAATGGCCAGTCATTGGGTTTGTGTATTGGCTTTAATGTCTATTTGATTGTTGTTTCATGTAAGCTTTTACTTGTGGTGATCAGTTTAATGGTTTTACATGTACTTCATGCATACTTCAATAGGATTACCTATTCCACCAAGCCTGTATATACCTCCTGTACAGGAGAATTCCAAATGAAATTACCTCTCAAACCTCTGTGGATTACCTATTCCATCAAGCCTGTATATACCTCCTGTACAGGAGAATTCCACATAAAATTACCTCTCGAACTCTGTGGATTACCTATTCCATCAAGCCTGTATATACCTCCTGTACAGGAGAATTCCACATGAAATTACCTCTCAAACCTCTGTGGATTGCCTATTCCACCAAGCATATATATACCTCCTGTACAGGAGAATCCCCAAATGAAATTACCTCTCGAACTCTGTGGATTGACTATTCCACCAAGCCTGTATATACCTCCTGTACAGGAGAATCCCCAAATGAAATTACCTCTCGAACTCTGTGGATTGCCTATTCCATCAAGCCTGTATATACCTCCTGTACAGGAGAATTCCACATAAAATTACCTCTCGAACTCTGTGGATTGACTATTCCATCAAGCCTGTATATACCTCCTGTACAGGAGAATTCCACATGAAATTACCTCTCGAACTCTGTGGATTGACTATTCCACCAAGCCTATATATACCTCCTGTACAGGAGAATTCCACATGAAATTACCTCTCGAACTCTGTGGATTGCCTATTCCATCAAGCCTGTATATACCTCCTGTACAGGAGAATTCCACATGAAATTACCTCTCGAACTCTGTGGATTGACTATTCCACCAAGCGTATATATACCTCCTGTACAGGAGAATTCCACATAAAAGTACCTCTCGAACTCTGTGGATTGACTATTCCATCAAGCCTGTATATACCTCCTGTACAGGAGAATTCCACATGAAATTACCTCTCGAACTCTGTGGATTGACTATTCCACCAAGCGTATATATACCTCCTGTACAGGAGAATTCCACATAAAAGTACCTCTCGAACTCTGTGGATTGACTATTCCATCAAGCCTGTATATACCTCCTGTACAGGAGAATTCCACATGAAATTACCTCTCGAACTCTGTGGATTGACTATTCCACCAAGCGTATATATACCTCCTGTACAGGAGAATCCCACATGAAATTACCTCTCAAACTCTGTGGATTGCCTATTCCACCAAGCCTGTATATATACTTCATGTGTAGGAGAATCCCAAACGACATTACCACACAAACTCCATGGATCACCTATTCCACCAAGCTTATATATACATGTACAAGTATAGGAGAATGTTACCTGACCTGATGTTAACACCAATGTGTGTACACACACTCTTCCATGTTTGACTTGATGTTAACACGGATGTATGTGCAAACACTCTCTTCCATGTCTGACCTGATGTTAACACGGATGTATGTACACACACTCTCTTCCATGTCTGACCTGATGTTAACATGGATGTATGTACACACACTCTCTTCCATGTTTGACCTGATGTTAATACCAATGTGTGTACACACACTCTCTTCCATGTTTGACTTGATGTTAACACAGATGTATGTGCAGACACTCTCTTCCATGTCTGACCTGATGTTAACACGGATGTATGTGCACACACTCTCTTCCATGTCTGACCTGATGTTAACACAGATGTATGTACACACACTCTTCCATGTCTGACCTGATGTTAACACAGATGTGTGTACACACACTCTCTTCCATGTCTGACCTGATGTTAACACGGATGTATGTACACACACTTTCTTCCATGTCTGACCTGATGTTAACACGGATGTATGTACACACACTCTCTTCCATGTCTGACCTGATGTTAACACAGATGTATGTACACACACACTCTTCCATGTTTGACTTGATGTTAACACAGATGTATGTGCACACACTCTCTTCCATGTTTGACTTGATGTTAACACGGATATATGTACACACACTCTCTTCCATGTCTGACTTGATGTTAACACCAATGTGTGTACACACACCCTCTTCCATGTTTGACTTGATGTTAACACAGATGTATGTACACACACTCTCTTCCATGTTTGACTTGATGTTAACACAGATGTATGTGCACACACTCTCTTCCATGTTTGACTTGATGTTAACACGGATATATGTACACACACTCTCTTCCATGTCTGACTTGATGTTAACACCAATGTGTGTACACACACTCTCTTCCATGTCTGACCTGATGTTAACACAGATGTATATACACACACACTCTTCCATGTTTGACCGAATGTTAACACGGATGTGTGTACACACACTCTCTTCGATGTTTGACCTGATGTTAACACGGATGTGTGTACAAACACTCTCTTCCATGTTTGACCTGATGTTAACATGGATGTGTGTACACACAATCTCTTCCATGTTTGACCTGATGTTAACATGCATGTCTGTAGACACACTCTCTTCCATGTTTGACCTGAAGCAAACACGGATGTGTGTACACACACTCTTTTTCTGTATTACTGTATTATCTGCCTGATCAGTGTAAGTAGTATCACAAAAGGCACCTTGGTGTAAGTACAATACTTTCTGGTTCCCTTATCATGGTCATCTTTGGTATAAACTAACAGAATATCTGTATAATTATCTCCATCATTCCTAAAACTAAAAGTATATCTGTACAATTATCTCCATCATTCTTTAAACTAACAGAATATCTATATAATTATCTCCATCATTCTTTAAACAGAATATCTGTATAATTATCTCCATTATTCTTTAAACTAACAGAATATCTGTATAATTATCTCTATCATTCTTTAAACTAATAGAATATCTGTATAATTATCTCCATTATTCTTTTAAAATAGTTTCAAGTTGAAACATGGATTTTGTTCTTGATGCATATTTACTTACTATGTAATGTATTTGTCATATTTGTTGACATCAGACATCAGTCAACCCTCAGGCTTTGGCTAGAGCTGGAAGATTTACAGGATGAAGCTAATCCACAGAAAACCCGGACCCACATTATAGGCGTGCACCAGTAATAAATAACCAGTCATAAATGAGAATTCACTTGAATCTGGATTTGAACATGTGGTAAGCATTGGCTGTTATTACAGTGCTTTCACTCTCTTAGCCAGACAGGATTTTGCTCTTTTGTTTCTGTTGTCTCAAAACACTCGTCAGATCCATTAGACAAAATCTGGTGGCTGAAATCCAATATGTTAACAAAATTCCCTTTCTACTTGCAGCAGATCTTTGAAATGATCAACATTATATTAAGGTACAATGAAAACAAATTTTCTGTCATTCCAACCTTACAACTGCACCCAAAAAATTTGCAATTACTGGAAGATCCAATTTTCAGATTATACAAAACCAAGTTTACAAGTGTGAATATGGGTACTGTTAAGTGTGAATATGGGTACTGCTAAGTCAGAATATGGGTACTGTTAAGTCAGAATATGGAGGCTGTTAAGGAAACACCTGAGGCAGAGACGAAATAACAATATAAGGAACTGCCTTTCCCAGCCTTCAGCCATCATGACTACTGCATCTTTAGAACCCCACATCAATTCTGCACAAATGACTGCTGCAGATTTAGAATGTCACGTAACTTCTGCACACAAATATACACGTACATTATCACTGCTAACACATTTTTCACACTTCACATTACATGGACAACATAAATATATTTTTCTACCCTGTTCCTACGGACCTCATAAACACAACCATCCTGAAGGGTTCAAAAGCACGAAGTATCCATGTCGTTAAAACTACCGTATCACATGCTGACTAAGCATACTAGTATTCACATTACTACAGAACAGTATTTGTTTTACAACCAGTATGTATTCAGTATTCACTACTGCCAGATTTTAAACCATCACACCAGCTGCCAAGGTCACTTTAAGAGGCGTGACATCAGATACAATACAAACACAGGTATTGTACAAGTGAATCTCTCCATGATACGGAAGATCTTAGACTAAGAGAGCTGTGTGTGATCAGACAATGATGTTTTCACAACCTCTTATTCTCAGCCCTGCCCATGTTCTGCAGTGTTCTTTTGATTGACAGCTTAACAGATCATTGTTTCTTTGGTTCATCCTTGTCACCTCGTGTGTGCTAAGAGAGGTCATCCAGGTCATCTTCACTGTCTGCATCCTCTTCTTCATCATCCACCTCTTTGTCCTCAAATGACTTGAGACTGGAGGATCGGGTCTTCAGCAGAGGCTGACTAGCACTGCGTAGCCTAAAACATACCAGTTCAACCCATGTGAGAATACAGAAGGATGAGGTCAATTCCAAAAGTGATTTGTTTGTTTTTTTTTTAATGTTAATTCCTGTATACTAAAGAACTTTTCACTCATGCACCCAGTGCATTATGTGTGGAGTATGTAGAGTGAACAAGAGTATGTAGAGTGAACCAGAGTATGTAGAGTGAACCATAGTATGTAGAGTGAACCAGAGTATGTAGAGTGAACCAGAGTATGTAGAGTGAACCATAGTATGTAGAGTGAACCAGAGTATGTAGAGTGAACCAGAGCATGTAGAGTGAACCTCAACCTTTAGCAAATCCCAGTTGCAAACACGTCCGTATGGGACATATGTGTAGGACATACTGGTGGACAGGTGGAAGGGAAACGGACTCCAGTGAGCTTCATCTAAGAAGCTCACTAATTTGTTTCTTTTTTTCAGAAATGGTATTCAGTAGGTGAAAAAGCGTATTACCATCACACAGGGTTCATAGACATTAACTACAGCTTAATGGTAGTTAAGAGATTCAAAATATGGAATATGGAGTTTAAAAAACTCAAAAGAATGCTAAAAGCTGGGGAAAAACCTGAATATATTTCAGTACAATTCTGAAAAAGGCACTCCTTGTGAAATATGTGGAGCGCAGGATGCGTGCATCAGTTCTGTTTGAAAGCTTTGTTATGACAATCTATTCACACCACACCCTCCCATCCATATGACAAGTCACAATTTCTGCTGCCAGTCATGCATCAGCTATAGCATTCTTCTCTGCCATCTAGGGTACATCACTCTCTGTAAAGGTGTATGGGAACACCCTACCCACATAATTACTTCACCACCTGATTACAGAGAAGTCCACTGCCACATGATCTACTCTCTGTTACATGTATCCACAATCCGTGTACAAACAGAGAGCTCTAACATTTTACAAGTTGCTAGTATATGTTTTCTTCATATTAAAAGTATGAAGTTTTATCCCATTTGAAGGGAAAATTCGTACAGAGAATTTCAAACATACGTATTGTTTTTAATAGTCTGAATGATATTAACAAGAAACTGGTGTTAATTAAATATTAATCATTAAATTACATTTGATATTTTTTGTTTATGTATGACATTACTCATATAAATAGTTAACTCAGACTGGATTGAACCTGGATCCCATTGATAATTCATAGGGTTAATGTGGTGGGGCATAGAAATTAATATTACTGTGTCTCATTAATTCTACAGGGCCAAAATTAAAACATTATGTCTGATGTTCAGTGACATACCCTTCAAAAAGACCCCGACAGAAATTCTTTCTTTGGGTTTTTACAGATTTCAATTTTTTTTTGGTTTTATTTGATTCAATTACTTTTTTTTATCGCAGATCGTTTTAAATGTCTCTATCTACAGGTGACGGGCACTCTTTCGAGATATATAATTTCCTCTCACACTGTTGAGCAAAGCCGGTCTTATAGGGCTTCGACACGTATACTGTATCCGATATCCGTAGATCAAGATAGGCCTACCTGTGAAGTGTTTTCACCCGTATCCATTTGGACACCCAAAAATAGTGTTGCCATATTTGTTCCCTAAGCAGTATGTAGAAGTAAGTAAATCTTAAGTAGATCCTCTAGTTTCTTTTTTGTGAATTAAATTAATTCACTCATGGACTGGTATAATTACGGTGACAAATTGAGACGGGGGCCTCCGTGGCTCAGTCGGTTAGCGCGCTAGCGCAGCGTAGTGACCCAGAAGCCTCTCACCAATGCGGTCGCTGTGAGTTCAAGACCAGCTCATGCTGGCTTCCTCTCCGGCCGTACGTGGGAAGGTCTGCCAGCAACCTGCGGATGGTCGTGGGTTTCCGCCGGGCTGTGCCCGGTTTCCACCCACCATAATGCTGGCCGCCGTCGTATAAGTGAAATATTCTTGAGTACGGCGTAAAACACCAATCAAAAAAAAAAAAAAAAAACAAATTGAGACCTTACCACATCATAATACCTGCTGTAACATGATCAAACCAGAATATTTGTTTAAAACCGAAACTCTATCAGAGAATCCCCAACAGAGCCACTTTTATGTTTAGTCCCATTTCACACTTATCACAGGCACCCACATGAGCGTAAAGAAAAAATTCTAATATGTACCTCAAGTCTTGGAAAAATATGGTTCGCAAGATCCCAAAATTTAAAAAAAAGTTTTGTCAGGTGTGTGAGTAGCTTTTCTCAGGGTCAAAACTCTATGCTAGGGAGCATGTGGTTGGGAATATATTGGTATAATTTCCTGAACTGACATTGATTTCACCACCACCAGATGCTTTGGTGGATAGAAAATGTATCTGATACACTGTGGTGAAGTGGAAACAATGGTAGTGAGAAAAGAAAGGGCAGATGCATTTCACATGCAGGAAAGTTCACATACAAAGAGAAAGCTGATGTGTTTCATCCTTTAATCTTCATGTAACACAACATGATTTTGGCTCTCCTCTTCTTCATGTATAAAACAGCTAACCAAGTTTAATTATAATCAGGAAACTTAGGAAAATGGAAACAGATTTCTCAGTATAGATTTTATTTTACTAGGTCATGAGGTTCCACTTCACTCTGTCAGAAGTATCAGCTGGACAGGAGTTTGGTTATATTTTCACATGCTCACACCCTCTGTACAGAACCTGAAAATGCTAGTGCAAATTGTTGACTTAAACGGTACTCATAAAATGCTTAAGCAATGTTTACTTGTTGGTTTCATTGTAAAGATCTGAGAATATTTATTTTGAGGGCCATAAGTGGGAAGGTCTGTCAGCAACCTGCGGATGGTCGTGGGTTTCCCCTGGGCTCTGCCCGGTTTCCACCCACCATAATGCTGGCTGCCGTCGTATAAGTGAAATATTCTTCAGTACGGTGTAAAACACCAATCAAATAAATAAATAAATAAATTATTTTGAGAATTGCCAAATATTGGGTGACTCTATTTTGTTATAAAGGGCTTCTAACACCAAGCAAACAATATTTTAATTTTGCCCTAGGGTAGTTAGATATTTAAAGGAGAAGAAAATTTAAATATCAAACAAATATCACTTAAAAGAGTTTGCATTTCCTCGCGGGTGCATGCCATAAAAAAAATTCTAATATGTATCTCAAGTTGATAAATTATAAATAAAGTCAGCACCAAAATCCGCGGTGGGCGACTCCATTTTGCCTAAGAACTAGTCCTGAAGTCTTTTGTGCTAGGAGGAGAATTTCCGTCGGAAACTGCCAAAGTAGAACTCTTCTTCCCAGAAGGTAGCGAACAGTACAGTTCGTTTTCTGCTTTAAGATTGGGAAACCGTTCGAGTTTACACGAACAAGCCGGCAGTTTTAACAACTCAGTGGTTGAGAGGAAACACACCCCCAGCATAAATTACAGGGTGTTAAAGATCGAGGATGTGATGGACCCAGTAATTTATGCCAGCTTTGCTGTTTTCAGGCTTTACTTGTACGGTAAGGAAAAATCGCAAAATTATGCAGCAGGCACCACCAGATAGAAAACAATGTGCTCTTTTCAGCCTATAGTGTCAATTTTTAAACATTTCTTCTCCTTTAAAAAAACTCAATATGGCATTATTACAGGGCAGTTAGATCTGAAAAAAAAATTCAAAACGATCTAGAAAAAAACTCAATATTAGGGGCAGGGTAGTTAACATTTTGACTCCTATGAACCTCTGTCAGATCAAGATAAAATGTTTTGGTAGCCCTGGCTGATGGACAACAAATTGTATTAACGTGTCATTTCAGACTTGTTTCTTTCTACATATATTTCAAATAGAGCCATAAATTTCAATACTGGCAACAAGATAGTTACCTCTTTAACCAGCTGACAGCCTGTAAACAAATTTCAAGGGCCATAATTGCTTAATCAAGACATGGGAAGGAACAAATATCAAATGCTTTGAAAGTCTAAAATATGACCATAATCCCAATTATTGGACATTTGATGCTTTCACACAAAATTGGATGGTTTTCAGTTTGCTACACTGGGCACAAATGTCATTGAAATGAGCCTTGTACACACATGTATTGGTGATTCACATGCCTGTAACTGCATGAATATTCACATGGGAATAAAAAATACAGGTCTCAAGTTTCCTTTTTGACATCTGACTACCCAGACATTTTCCCTGCCTTACTTTACTTCTCATTTACACTTCTCACATTTAAACTTAAAGTCTTCCACCATATATATATATATATATATATATATATATATATATATATATATATATATATATATCAGGGGACCTCTGTGGCATAGTTGGTTAGCGCACTAGCGCAGCGTAATGACCCAAAAGTCTCTCACAAATGCGGTCGCTGTGAGTTCAAGTCCAGCTTATGCTATACGTGGGAAGGTCTGGTCTCTCACAAATGCGGTCGCTGTGAGTTCAAGTCCAGCTTATGCTATACGTGGGAAGGTCTGTCAGCAACCTGGGTCATGGGTTTCCCCTGGGTCTGCCCGGTTTCCACCCACCATAATGCTGGCTGCCATCGTATAAGTGAAATATTCTTGAGTACGGCGTAAAACACCAATCAAATAAATAAATAAATAAATAAATATATATATATCTATATATCTATTTATCACAGAAAAATATGTAAAAAATTCTACAGTGTTCTGAAAGAAGCTGAAGATCAGTATTGGTGATATGGCACTGACATACAATTCACTCTGAGTAGCCATGTTGTGGAAGCCCTTCAATTCATATGAACTTGGTCAATCACTAGCGCTGAAAGTGTCACTAGATTAAGTGTTACACTAGGGCATTTTGGACCACACATTTATGAACAGAGAACTGAGAACGGCTGAGTAAGTTGTCAGGGTGAACTGGCAAGAAAACCGCTTCGGGAAAGTCATAGCTTGAAGAAAAATATTTTCTGCACTTCTGCAATGTTTTTTTTTAGCAAAGTCAGATTTATGACAAAAATGTCTTCCCAAAATCTATTTAAAAGAATCTGTTATACATCAGATGGTCTTGCTATGTTCGGCAAATTCTCTGATGTCGCTACAGCCAAGTAGGCCTAATGCTTACACTCATGGAGAAAGAGGAGGAGCATGGCTGCTAAAACACAATGCTTGTGTCACTGAACATTGCCCTGACTGAGTATCAAACTAAAAGAAACATCAGCCCTTTGAATAGTCTTTGACACTCTTTGGCTGGGCACCAGGTGTTTTTGTTGGTATTTCTCATTGCCACATTGTTTAATACTACAGCTCCTAGGTACGGAAGTGCTCCTAGGTTTTGTGACGTCATTTTAGATAGTTATAACATGGCAAAATTGCATCACAAGTAAGTGGCTGGGTACTGATGATTGTTTGCTATTTATTTTGTTGATAAGCAGTGCAAAAATTTTGAAACATTTTTAAACCATTTCTGGAATACAACTGTATTAATTAATTCATATTTAGTGGCTGACTTCATGTTTACTTTAAATCCACTATCTTGGAGGACATTGTACATTAGGGGACAAACTTAGCTCACTATGTCTAAAAGTGAGATAATACAGGATTATCTTTTGATCTAACCTCAGAGCTTGTGAGTAATTTGTCACACAAAAATGATGAATTCATGACTCAGTATCATTTAGTTCTAAGAGTTCACAAGTTTGTTGTCTCCCCTGCTCTCTAGATTGTCTGACCTGCTCTCTAGGTTGTCTGACCTGCTCTCTAGACTGCCTCACCTGCTCTCCAGATTGTATGACCTGCTCTCTAGATTGTATGACCTGCTCTCTAGATTGTATGACCTGCTCTCTAGACTGTCTCACCTGTTCTCTAGATTGTATGACCTGCTCTCCAGATTGTATGACCTGCTCTCTAGATTGTATGACCTGCTCTCTAGATTGTATGACCCGCTCTCCAGATTGTATGACCTGCTCTCCAGATTGTATGACTTGCTCTCTAGATTGTATGACCTGCTCTCCAGATTGTATGACCTGCTCTCTAGATTGCATCACCTGCTCTCTAGATTGTATGAAATGACCTCTAGATTGTCTCCCCTGCTCTCCACACTGTATGACCTGCTCTCCAGATTGTATGACCTGCTCTATACATTGTATGGCCTGCTCTCCAGATTGTATAACCTGCTCTCTAGATTGTCTCACCTGCTCTCTAGTCTGTATGACCTGATCTCTAGATTGTATCACCTGCTTTCTAGATTGTCATGATTATCTCACCTGCTCTCTAGATTGTCTCACCTTCTCTCTAGATTGCCTCACTTGCTCACTAGATTGTCTCATCTGCTGTCTAGATTGTGTCACCTGCTCTCTAGATTGTCTCACCTGTTCTCTATATTGTCTCACCTGCTCTTTAGATTATCACATCTGCTCTCCAAATATACCTCCTCACTTCTCTGTAACTTGGAAGGTAAACAAAATGGTAGTTCTAAGGGTTAACAAGTTTGTCTCACCTGCTCTGTAGATGCTCCACTTGCAACTGTAAGTTATCTACCTGCTCCTGCAACTCATCATTGCTTCTCTGTAGCTTTCTGACCAGGTTGGCCTGGCTGTCAGCCTACAACACCACCACCATATTACAGTAATCTCTGACACATCATACTTATTTATTTGATCTTCACTTAACAAAAACTCTGCACTTGCACAATGAGAGTGTGTTTCATGGGTGAAAGACACCGGAGTATCCAGGGTACACCAGAGGGTAAACCACACTTTGACAAGTGTAATGTAAGCACGCCATTCTGGTAGAAGACAGGTGGTTTTCAATGAATGTTAGACTGCCCAAACAGCTACACAACACTTACAAGGGCTTGTTGTCATCAAGGACAAGCACACAGTGAAAGCACGGGGAGCTACGATCTCAGACGGCGACAGACTCCCTCACAGTGGGAGGTACAAACCATACAATCAGCTACAATTTCGCCAGGTAATGACGTACAGGCAATATAACAGTGTCAGTATTTACTCTCTGTATTTTATGTTGTAATGGTGTTTAAAATCAAATGTCTTTAAGGCCCAGTGAGGTCTCCCCTACAACAGGCCAGTCACAGTGCTGACATACTTAAAGAGCTACCTCGTCCAGTGGAATGACATCCTGAAGACAAGAGAGATGGAGTGAACGACTTGGGTGTACCAACACGTCTCACAGCACACTAAATTACACAGTCTGATCAGGCTTAGTCCAGACAAAACCATTACACTCTTACACAATCTATTCATCTCACTGCTGTATAATGCCATGCTCAACAATGTTTCACTTATATCTGTGTATGTGAAGGCAGTGAGCTTTACAGGTGGAAGAAACTGGAGTGCCCATCATAAACCACCAACCTTTGGCAAATTACTAACAAACTCTCCCACAGGTGGCATACAAATATGCAAACTATATGGGTGACAAACAAGTCACCATCATTAGATTGCGCAAATGGCCACTTGGGTAACAACGACTGCTTATTGTCACCAAGGCCCAACAAGCAGTGAGAGAAATACAAACTTTATGTCCACAGCTTAGTTTTATATAATTTATGTGACTTTTACACTGTAAGCAAGAAGTTTGTGAGCGAGGTAAACCTCCTGACTTTATTTATTTACCTTGGTGTTTTACATGGTACTCCAGACTATTTCTCTTATACAAAGGCTGCCAGCAATATGATGGGAGGAAACCAGCCAGAGCTCGGGGGAAACCCAGGACCATCTGAGGGTCAAACTGACTTGAAGGCAAACCAAAGCAGGATTCAATCCTGCAACTTCATTGGTGAAGCATAGATTGCCCGCAGCATGGTGTCTCAACCAGCCAGGGCCTGGCAAGGTTAAATGACTAACATGACTGACAGACCTCATCCTCTGCTGTGGACAGCTCTCTCTTCAACTCCTCCACTCGACCCCTCAGCTTCTTCACCTCCAGCTCATACTGTTCAGCACGTCGTCTTGTGTGCTCCAACTCTGTCGACTTTTCCTGTAAAGTCTTCCTCAGCTTAGAATGGGCATGTCTCAGTTCATTCAGCTCCTAATCCAAGGACAAAAAGCATAAATCAGAGGTATATATTACATTGTGAGTCACATCACTGAGCCAAATGACCTACTGATGAATTTCATCTCTTTTATGGGATTTACAGCACAGGAGCTATTATTTTCAAAATGCCAGTTTCAATTTAACTCTAAATTTGAAATGTAATAAAATGCACATGTATGGGATAACCTGTGCAGGTGGTTCTTTGTAATCTCCTGTCTCGTATACAGTGTAAATACAGCTTTTAATCTAAAATAACAATACACATATTAAAGTAAATATACCTGAAAACTGCTCCAAAACAGAGCTTTCAAAAGTGAAAGAGTAATGCAAACACAAGCAAAATTTCTGAACAATGTAATGAATGGCCTTCAGCCAGGTTAGGTCCAGCAAATGTTGTTGTAAAATTACAACAGCTAAGATATTTCATTTTGGGAAGCTGATTCCCAATTGACCAATTAGTATTGACACCTCAAAAATGTTGTCACTCTTTCAGGAGTGTAAACAGCAACAGAGCTGGGTCTGTCATTTTGCCAATCAAACAGCTCTCAAGATAGGAAGAAATGGTGGCATGTGGCTTCTGAAGCAACCTTTTTCTTAACTCGCTAGGGCTCTTGAAAAGTTCATCAAGTGGATGTGATTGTGTACAATTTGTAATCACCAGCTAACCTAAGTGTCATGAAGTACAATTTGTGATCACCAGCTAACATCAGTGTCATGAAGTACAATTTGTGATCACCAGCTAACGTAAGTGTCATGAAGTACAATTTGTGATCATCAACTGTCAGTGTCATGAAGTATAATTTGTGATCACCAGCTAATGACAGTGTCATGAAGTACAATTTGTGATCATCAACTGTCAGTGTCATGAAGTATAATTTGTGATCACCAGCTAACATCAGTGTCATGAAGTACAATTTGTAATCAGCATCTAACGTCAGTGTCATGAAGTACAATTTGTGATCACACCAGCTAACGTCACTGTCATGAAGTACAATCTGTGATCACCAGCTAACATCAGTGTCATGAAGTACAATTTGTGATCACCAGCTAATGTCAGTGTCATGAAGTACAATTTGTGATCACCAGCTAACATCAGTGTCATGAAGTACAATTTGTGATCACCAGCTAATGTCACTGTCATGAAGTACAATTTGTGATCATCAACTGTCACTGTCATGAAGTACAATTTGTGATCAGCAGCTAACATCAGTGTCATGAAGTACAATTTGTAATCAGCATCTAACATCAGTGTCATGAAGTACAATTTGTGATCACACCAGCTAACGTCACTGTCATGAAGTACAATTTGTGATCACCAGCTAATGTCAGTGTCATGAAGTATAATTTGTGATCACCAGCTAATGTCAGTGTCATGAAGTATAATTTGTGATCATCAGCTAACATCAGTGTCATGAAGTACAATTTGTGATCACCAGCTAACATCACTGTCATGAAGTACAATTTGTGATCACCAGCTAACGTAAGTGTCATGAAGTATAATTTGTGATCATCAGCTACCATCAGTGTCATGAAGTACAATTTGTGATCACCAGCTAATGTCAGTGTCATGAAGTACAATTTGTGATCATCAGCTAACATCAGCGTCATGAAGTACAATTTGTGATCACCAGCTAACATCAGTGTCATGAAGTACAATTTGTAATCAGCATCTAACGTCAGTGTCATGAAGTATAATTTGTGATCACCAGCTAATGTCAGTGTCATGAAGTACAATTTGTGATCACCAGCTAACCTAAGTGTCATGAAGTACAATTTGTGATCACCAGCTAACATCAGTGTCATGAAGTACAATTTGTGATCACCAGCTAACATCAGTGTCATGAAGTACAATTTGTGATCACCAGCTAACGTAAGTGTCATGAAGTACAATTTGTGATCAGCAGCTAACATCAGTGTCATGAAGTACAATTTGTGATCATCAACTGTCAGTGTCATGAAGTATAATTTGTGATCACCAGCTAACATCAGTGTCATGAAGTACAATTTGTAATCAGCATCTAACGTCAGTGTCATGAAGTACAATTTGTGATCACACCAGCTAACGTCACTGTCATGAAGTACAATTTGTAATCAGCATCTAACGTCAGTGTCATGAAGTATAATTTGTGATCACCAGCTAATGTCAGTGTCATGAAGTACAATTTGTGATCACCAGCTAACATCAGTGTCATGAAGTACAATTTGTAATCAGCATCTAACGTCAGTGTCATGAAGTATAATTTGTGATCACCAGCTAATGTCAGTGTCATGAAGTACAATTTGTGATCACCAGCTAACATCAGTGTCATGAAGTACAATTTGTAATCAGCATCTAACGTCAGTGTCATGAAGTATAATTTGTGATCACCAGCTAATGTCAGTGTCATGAAGTACAATTTGTGATCACCAGCTAACATCAGTGTCATGAAGTACAATTTGTGATCACCAGCTAACATCACTGTCATGAAGTATAATTTGTGATCACCAGCTAACGTCAGTGTCATGAAGTATAATTTGTGATCATCAGCTAACATCACTGTCATGAAGTACAATTTGTGATCACCAGCTAACATCACTGTCATGAAGTACAATTTGTGATCACCAGCTAACATCAGTGTCATGAAGTATAATTTGTGATCATCAGCTAACATCAGTGTCATGAATGACAATTTGTGATCACCAGCTAATGTCAGTGTCATGATTTATTTATCGGATTTATTTGATTGGTGTTTTACCCCGTACTCAAGAATATTTCACTTATGTGAAGACGGCCAGCATTATGGTGGGAGGAAACCGGGTACAACCCAAGGCAACCCCACAACCATCCACAGGTTGGTGCAGACTTCATGAGCTGGACCTGAACTCACAGCGACCGTATTGATGAGAGATGAGGTCATTATGCTGCGCTAGCACGTTAACCAACTGAGCCACAGAGGCCCCTCAGTGTCATGAAGTACAATTTGTAACCACCAGCTAACGTCAGTATCTGTTGAACCAGTAATGAGCTTCACCTTGGACCTGAGATTGGCATCAACTTGGGTCTCTGGCATCAATTTGGGTCTGTTCCATTTGACTTTCTGACATATAACATTCTCTCTCAGCAGACAGCGATAATGTCACAATAAGACCAAGAACAACATCACTAAAGACAATGAAACATGTCGTAACCTCAACCTTCCATAACAATATATCATACAAGATGAAATGTTGATGATCAGAAATGTTGTGAGACAAGATGATTTTCCACATTTTGCTTTCCATTCATAGTCTGTAATTATATCTGGTGAGTCCAGTCATTTTTAAGGTTTCTGCTAGAAAAAGGCAATAAGTTTGATGATGGACGCATGTATTTCCAGATGGACACATGTTTCCAGATGGACGCATGTTTCCAGATGGATGCATGTGCTTCCACATGGGTGCATGTGTTTCCACATGAACACAAGTTTCCAGATGGATGCACATTATTCCAGATGGACACGTGTTTCCAGATGGACATGTGTTTCCAGATGGGCGCATGTGTTTCTAGATGAACCCAAGTGTTTCCAGATGGACGCATGTACTTCCAGATGGACACGTGTTTCCAGATGGACGCATGTACTTCCAGATGGATGCAATGAACAGACATTTTAGTTTTAACAGAACACAGACTACAAAAGGCTTTTAACACCAGACACTGTAGTGTTTCAATTTTTAAGAGATTGACTGTACTTAATTATGTGGAAAAAAATATAAAACTAGACACACAATGTACTTCACAGGGGTATGAGTTCATAACAACATGGACAAATTCATGGCTAGGAAATCAACAGGGGTGGGTTACTCTGTTCATGTTG
Organism: Liolophura sinensis; assembly: GCF_032854445.1. NCBI lineage: Eukaryota > Metazoa > Mollusca > Polyplacophora > Chitonida > Chitonidae > Liolophura > Liolophura sinensis. Next base: position 102,608 of record NC_088303.1, on the reverse strand, counting down.
TCAGAGGGGTATAGGTTAATAACATGGACAAATGCACGGCTGGGAAATCAACAGGGGAAGGTTACTCTGTTCATATTGGTTACTTGAGTACCTAGTAGTATTTCAGCTTATATTGGCAGAGGGCTAATAACAACATGGACAAACGCACGGCTAGAAAATCAACAGGGGAAGGTCACTCTGTTCATGTTGTCAGAGGGGTATAGGTTAATAACAACATGGACAAATTCAAGGCTAGAAAATCAACAGGGGAAGGTTACTCTGTTCATGTTGTCATGGGGCTATGGGTTCATAACAACATGGAAAAATGCACGGCTAGGAAATCAACAGGGGAAGGTCACTCTGTTCATGTTGTCATGGGGCTATGGGTTCATAACAACATGGACAAATTCATGGCTGGGAAATCAACAGGGGAAGGTTACTCTGTTTATAGTGGTTACTTGAGTACCTAGTAGTATTTCATCTATGTTGGCAGAGGGCTCATAAAAACATGGAAAAATTCATGGCTAGGAAATCAACAGGGGTAGGTCACTCTGTTCATGTTGTCATGGGACTATGGGTTCAAAACAACATGGACAAATGCATGGCTAGAAAATCAACAGGGGAAGGTTACTCTGTTCATGTTGTCATGGGGCTATGGGTTCATAACAACATGGACAAATGCAGGGCTAAGAAATCAACAGGGGAAGGTTACTCTGTTCATGTTGTCAGAGGGGTATAGGTTAATAACAACATGGACAAATGCACGGCTAGGAAATCAACAGGGGAAGGTCACTCTGTTCATGTTGTCATGGGGCTATGGGTTCATAACAACATGGACAAATGCACGGATAGGAAATCAACAGGGGAAGGTTACTCTGTTCATGTTGTGAGAGGGGTATAGGTTAATAACAACATGGACAAATGCACGGCTAGGAAATCAACAGGGGAAGGTCACTCTGTTCATGTTGCCATGGGGCTATGGGTTCATGGACAAATGCACGGCTAGGAAATCAACAGGGGAAGGTTACTCTGTTCATGTTGTCATGGGGCTATGGGTTCATAACAACATGGACAAATGCACGGCTAGAAAATCAACAGGGGAAGGTTACTCTGTTCATGTTGTCATGGGGCTATGGGTTCATAACAACATGGACAAATGCACGGATAGGAAATCAACAGGGGAAAGTTACTCTGTTCATGTTGTCAGAGGGGTATAGGTTAATAACAACATGGACAAATGCACGGCTAGGAAATCAACAGGGGAAGGTCACTCTGTTCATGTTGTCATGGGGCTATGGGTTCATAACAACATGGACAAATGCACGGCTAGGAAATCAACAGGGGAAGGTTACTCTGTTCATATTGGTTGATTAAGTACCTAGCAGTATTTCAGCTAATATGACATCAGTCAGTGAACCCACATCCCTCAGGCAGCTTCACTGATACAGGCTTACCCACTTAAAGCCAGGAACAATACAGCGTGATCTGGGTTTGGTCATTTTGCACATATTGTTTAAGTTTGAGAATACTATGATTAATAAGAGATATGCCTCCCCACAAATTTGATACATAGAAACTTGTGTGGGGAGCAAGTCACTTGTTATACTTGTAGTATCAGAATTATTATGATAAGGTTGACACTAAGACAGCGACATTATATAGAAGGAAAGAAAGTTTACACAACCATGCCATCAAGCATGAAAATAGCTGGCTGACATTTCTGCAAACACCCCTTTGGAGAAAGTTATCAGATCTTTTATATTGTCTTACTATAGGTTATATAGTACTGGACCAAAGTTACGTGTCCTATAGGTTAGATAGTACTGAACCAAAGTTACCTGTCCTATAGGTTACATAATACTGGACCAAAATTGTGTGTCCTATAGGTTAGATAGTACTGGACCAAAGTTACCTGTCCTATAGGTTAGATAATACTGAGCCAACGTTACATATAAGCCAAATAATACTGGGCCAAAGTTACGTGTTCTATAGGCCACATTATACTGGGCCAAAGTTACGTGTCCTATAGGCTACATAATACTGGGCCAAAGTTACGTGTCCTATAGGCTACATAATACTGGGCCAAAGTTACGTGCCCTATAGGCTAGATAATACTGGACCAAAGTTACGAGTCCTATCAATTAGATAATACTGGACCAAAATTATGTGTCCTATAGGTTAGATAATACTGGACCAAAATTGTGTGTCCTATAGGTTAGATAGTACTGGACCAAAGTTACCTGTTCTATAGGCTAGATAATACTGAGCCAACGTTACATATAAGCCAGATAATACTGGGCCAAAGTTATGTGTTCTATAGGCCAGATAATACTGGATCAAAGTTACCTGTCCTACAGGTTACATAGTACTGGACCAAAGTTACGTGTCCTATAGGCTAGATAATACTGGGCCAAAGTTACCTGTCCTATAGGTTAGATAATACTGGGTCAAAGTTACGTGCCCTATAGGCTAGATAATGCTGGATCAAAGTTATGTGTTCTATAGGCCAGATAATACTGGATCAAAGTTACCTGTCCTACAGGTTACATAGTACTGGACCAAAGTTACGTGTCCTATAAATTAGATGATACTGGACCAAAATTATGTGTCCTATTGGTTAGATAATACTGGGCCAATGTTACGTGTCCTATAGGCTACATAATACTGGGCCAAAGTTACGTGCCCTATAGGCTAGATAATACTGGATCAAAGTTATGTGTTCTATAGGCCAGATAATACTGGATCAAAGTTACCTGTCCTACAGGTTACATAGTACTGGACCAAAGTTACGTGTCCTATAAATTAGATGATACTGGACCAAAATTATGTGTCCTATTGGTTAGATAATACTGGGCCAATGTTACGTGTCCTATAGGCTACATAATACTGGGCCAAAGTTACGTGCCCTATAGGCTAGATAATACTGGATCAAAATTATGTGTTCTATAGGCCAGATAATACCGGATCAAAGTTACCTGTCCTACAGGTTACATAGTACTGGACCAAAGTTACGTGTCCTATAGGCTACATAATACTGGGCCAAAGTTACGTGCCCTATAGGCTACATAATACTGGGCCAAAGTTACGTGTCCTATAGGTTAGATAATACTGGGCCAAAGTTACGTGTCCTATAGGCTACATAATACTGGGCCAAAGTTACGTGCCCTATAGGCTACATAATACTGGGCCAAAGTTACGTGTCCTATAGGTTAGATAATACTGGGCCAAAGTTACGTGTCCTATAGGCTACATAATACTGGACCAAAGTTACGTGCCCTATAGGCTAGATAATACTGGGCCAAAGTTACGAGTCCTATAAATTAGATGATACTTGACCAAAATTATGTGTCCTATAGGTTAGATAATACTGGACCAAAGTTACCTGTCCTACAGGCTACGTAATACTGCACATAAGTTACATGTATGTGTTCAAAGTAACACTGGTCTTGTATTCAATACCATGGACAATATAGGCCTACCACTTATCCCACAGGGATGTTTTCAAAAACGTCAAGGGCCTAATTTCAGTAAAGTGACGTGAGCTGCACCTTTGTTTTCTCAGAGAGGTCATACTGTAGGGTCTTCATGTCGCTATCCATCATGGTGGAGGCCTGCTGGTTCTTCCGCTCCACCTGCTCCTCCAGGTCTGTGATCAGGATCCGCAGTTTCTTGTTCTCCCGCTCCAGTGAAAGCTTCTCCGTCTCCAGTCTCTCTCGCTTACCCCACTCAGCAGCATTCTCAGATTGTAACCTTTCCAGCTGGAAGGCAAAACTCAACCTCAGTCAGATTTAGGCTTTTAAAGAAGCTAAATCAGAGATAATCACACTTTTCAACATTCGTTAAAAAAGATCCTAAAATTTATAATGTTGGCTGAGTTTTCAAATTTTAGAATTATTTGAACACTATTTGAACCAGTACTGGTAAAAATCTGAAATCTACTAAAAGGTAATAATCTAAGGTATTCAACAAGAATTTAATTCCATTGGCGAATATGTTTTTGGACACAAATCCTTATCAAAGGTCTAATGTCATTTTCTGTGGCTATAAGACAGCTCGACATTAAAAATCTCCATATAATTATTTCATTTCAGTTTACCCTTAACACAAAGTTACAGTGGGAAATACATTTATGTGCGGATTTAAGACACTGTCGTCACTGTTATGCTGGATACTATAACATGAAAGTCATCTCAGAGTTGTCTCCCTTGTATGATGCCCCTCCATCCATACTCCTTGCTGCACATGCTCTACTCTCTACACTCGCTTTACATCCCTGCCACCATGAGATAACCTTGACCTTTGAAGCCTTTGTGACACTGCTTGTTTTCTTGCACAGAACTTCTTTAATAATCAGCATTCTTGAATTAAATTGTTTCAGGTGTTTGTAGAAATCATTGTTATAATAGAACACATATGTATGAAGTATTTATTAGAAATGAAGGTGTTTTCTGACATCACTTCCCACCGCATCACTGTGACCCCAATGACCTTGGTTTGTTCAAGTTTACTTTGTTATCTGTGTAACTTATCACCACCAGCAGAAAGGGACTGAGAACTTTACAAATGCCACCATAAAAGCTATGACCAACCTCTTTACGCAATTCCCCGAGGCGTCTGTCCATGGTAGAACGAGAAGTTGACTCATCTTCCAACTCTAGAACTATTCTTCCTATCTCATCTTTATGACTGTCTTTCAATTTTGTTAGCTGGAAAAAAAACAAGCACATTTCTACATCAGCTGTATGCAATGTACCCCTTATACAAAATAACTGGTGGTCAAATCTGTTACATGTATAGCTTTTACAAAATAACTGGGGGTCAAATCTGTCACATGTACAGCTTATACAAAATAACTGGTGGTCAAATCTGTCACATGTGCTGCTTACACATAATAACAGGTGGTTAAATCTGTCACATGTGCTGCTTACACATAATAACAGGTGGTCAAATTTGTCACATGTGCTGCTTACACATAATAACAGGTGGTCAAATCTGTCACGTGCTGCTTACACATAATAACAGGTGGTCAAATCTGTCACATGTGCTGCTTATACAAAACAACTGGTGGTCAAATCTGTCATGTGTTGCTTACACATAATAACAGGTGGTCAAATCTGTCACATGTTATGCTTACACATAATAAGAGGTGGTCAAATCTGTCACATGTGCTGCTTACACATAATAACAGCTGGTCAAATCTGTCACATGTGCTGCTTACACATAATAACAGGTGGTCAAATCTGTCACGCATACTGCTCATACAAAATAACTGGTGGTCAAATTTGTCACATGTACTGCTTATACAAAATAACAGGTGGTAAAATCTGTCACATGTCACAACAATCTGTCACAAACTTTCAACCAATGGGGGAAACCGGCATGTCTGGAGTAAACCACCAGCTATCAGCAGGCACCTGGCAAACCTCTTGACCTGAAGTCTCAAACAATCAACAAGAACTCAATTTGAGAACATGACCTAACTGGCCACGCGCTTGACTGTCTCATTGCAAGCTAACATGTCATTCCAAACCGGCTATGTTGTTGTATGGAGTTGATGATCACAACTTATGACTTAACCCTCACCTCTAGCATTGTGTCCTGTCTGGCTTTCTTGGCTTCTTCATATTTAGTCTTATAGCTGTTCAATTCTGTTTGCATCTTTTCAATACTTCTGGTTAAACTTGATTTCTCACTACAAAAATATTAAATATCTTTAAATACATGTTCATGACAAAATTATCTACAGCACACAATTACAATACAAGCAGGTACTAAATAATTTTTCAAAATATTTTCAAAAGAAATAATGAAATGACACCTGTAACTAACACATCACATACTGTACATGTAGATGTCACTTGCTCTTTCTCAACTTGTAACATCCTCTGGGATTATGTATGTGTCAGTTTATGTCAGCTTGTTACCATTTTCACCTAGAACTAGTACATCACATACTGTACACGTAGATGTCACTTACTCTCTCTCTCAACTTGTATCATCCTCTGGGATTATGTATGTGTCAGTATGTGTCAGCTTGTTACCATTTTCACCTGTAACTAATACATCACATACTGTACACGTAGATGTCACTTACTCTCTCTCTCAACTTGTAACATCCTCTGGGATTATGTATGTGTCAGTTTATGTCAGCTTGTTACCATTTTCACCTGGAACTAATACATCACATACTGTACACGTAGATGTCACTTACTCTCTCTCTCAACTTGTATCATCCTCTGGGATTATGTATGTGTCAGTATGTGTCAGTTTGTTACCATTTTCACCTGTAACTAATACATTCCATGCTGTACATGTAAATGTCACTTACTCTCTCTCAACCTGTATCGTCTTCTGGGATTCTTCTAGTTTCATTTCTAAGAGAGACAGTTTTTCCTCTGCGATGGACTCCTCTCCCGCAATGGACACGTCGTCCAGTTTCTGCCTCGTCTGTTTCAGCCTCTCCATGGTTTCTGACACAACACTCACAGAATCACTGTCCTTCTTCAGAATTTTGTGCATGAAGTCACTACTGTCTGGCAGTTTGGAGAGGTCAGGTTGAGAGGTCAGCACTGGTGCCACAGCTCCACCCAAAACTGCAGATTCACAAGTGTTGTCAGGAGCACTAAGATCACCGTCCATGCCTAACCTCTGACCATCACAAATCATCTGGACCATACCAGTGCCTGGTTTCTTTACTTGCTCCAGTTCACACCGTAGTTCCTGTTTTTCCCTTTTCAGCAAAGTGCACTCCTTAATAACCGCCTCCAGCTTAGTCCGTAAGTGTCGATTTTCATCACGTGCCTTATTCCTCTCATTGCGAACCTTGCTCCACTTCTCTCGCCAATTGGCCGTGCAGTCGGACCACCATCGCATCGTCTTCTCCATTTGCGCGGCACGAGCCCGTGCCTCCTCCACCTCATGCTTCCTCATGTCATCCTGACCATCCCAGTCATTCTCCACCATGTGCGGTGATGGTGAATGAGGGAGTGTCTTTCGCGACTCCTTTCCACCTGGGGAAAGGGGTGTGTACCCGTGGCCACTGGCTCCTGCAAACGGAGCATCAGCCTTAGGGCCCATGCTAGAGTTCACTTTCTGGCTCATCGAAACATATGGTACTCGTTATCTTATGCCAGGTAAAAAAGTTTAATATCAGACACCCCAAACTTGCATGTGAAGCTATTCTTAAATCATCGTAAAAGGGAGTCAGGAGCTAACATTATTTCAGGTGCAGATGTTAACACATCCTCATCCCCCATCTACGTAGTTGTTACAGGAAGCTGTTAAGAAAAGAATATTGGTAATACAAAATAACATAAAGATACAATGTTAGATAAACACAAAAAGCTCATATACATGTAGGTAAAACAGCAATTCTATTTGCAGGAGACATAAAGTGGAAGTGATTATTTTGCGCATCTTCAATACAATACATGTAGATGTTCATTGTCATCATCCTTACTATTAACTCATAATCTTGAACACAATATCATTTTTTCAGAATACATATATGAAACCTTGGAAACAAAACATCATGACAACTTTGGGTTTCTCCAAAACAAGCACTTTCAGCAAAGCTAGTGCCTCTGAACACTAAGCTGACTGACATGTCAAATTTGATGTTATCCTGTGCCAAAGATTTGCTATGCTGACAGGGTCGCACGCAGCCAATTGTCCTGTACCACCGAAGCAGTCAGGAGTTCAAGGGTGTTCTGCGTTGGGGCACTCGCGCATAATACAGAAGTTGGGGTTAGAACTCAGGAGTGTTGGGCGAATGGAGCTCAACTTCTGGTATGTGTGCGAGCGCTCCCACGTGGAAGTCCCGTGAATTTGTGTCTCTCATAGGCACTATTCTGTAAAACGGATCTAAAGCTAGAGACCATGAGATTAACCAAGCAGCGTGGGTGAAGAAGACCGTCCTCCCAATGTTATTACATCGAAAAATGCCTATTTTGGAATCCCTGGATCTGTATAATTTTGAGCTTTCAGTCTGAGTATGTCTGAAGAGCTTTCGTGACGTTATTTTGTACAACTAGGCCTAACTAGTTGCTAGCGAAGTGGCAAGAATGACCATTTCCCCAATGCTAGCAGCCATTTTGTTTTCAGCACAAAAGGGTGGTCACGTGACCTCAAACTTCCAACCCGTTTTACAGAATAAAGACCAAAATGGACGATTTTGTGAGTGGTTAGCTACACATAAGTGGCTGTGCGTAACACAGGAAGTACTGAAACTACCAGGTATCACAGAAATGGTATTTCTCAAATTTGGAAATTGGAAACACTACACTGTTACTGTATTAAAATAAGTTTAGATGGTAGATTAGATGGTAGATTAGAATTGCGAGGTTGCCCTACCAGAACATGTAATTGGCTTTAAAAATTACGATAATACAAATAGCCGTTGGAAATGTAGTAGCACTAGCCAGAATCTTCTAATCTTTCGCGTGAAGTTCTGAAGAGAGTTGGCTGGTCGTGTAGCTGCATACAGCATGTGGGCATTGTTGTGAATACCATGTTGTTGTTGTAGCGTAGTCAGTTACGTGAGCGATTCCAGCTGGGAAGATCTCTTTCTTCCTTAATTTTCACATGATATGTGCGCATTCTTCATGAATAGACACTTGCATACTTACACCAAGAAACGTCCAGCTTGAGATTGCAGCATCGATAGGCCCATTTTTTTTATAGAATGTCAGACACTGAAACTAGCACAGTTGCACATTCTCGCACATCAAACGAGAACATTCGAGACCATAATTTGGAGTGGTTCAAACTTTGCTGTTTGCTATTTAAAATGCGATGGTATATTTAAAGTAGCCAGTGTATTACCTTTCACTGAACATGTTTTTGCTCTGAAGAACTTAGGATGAAATGAACAAAAACTGTTAAAATTGCACAATACAAGGGAGAGTACCGTGAACAACAACTTCCCAGAGTAGCGTCCCTTAGAACATTCCCATGCAACCTGCATGACGACCGCGAGAAATTAATTAACAAGTTTGCCCCAGCCAATGGCTCACTTCAAATTCTACATGATAAACAAATGTTTTGATTACTTTAAATCTCGACTGAGATTTACGCACAGATTCAAATGCATGGGCATATGAAAGTCCATACAATTTTATTTGATCTAAACTACGGTATGTTCTTTTTTCTACAATATTTCATTTCTTCAAAAGTGCGATTATATGCTAGATTTTGGAATAACTTCTCTCTGAGCTGGGCAGGCCTAGGATTTTATCAAACATATCTAATGATAGGCCAATAGACGCACTTTCGTTGACCCCTGACTCCTGATGCGCACGCGTATTGATTAAAATATCCCTATGTATTCATACAAGGATACAGTATGATTTGTCTAATTGATAAATGTTAGGCCCAGTTTGACCTGCACAGAAATGATGACTATATAGCTATGACCAAACTGTAAGAATGTCCTGCTTTATATTAATTTTTAAGCATCTATACGAGCTAAACGTACAGCCGGCTCTCTTCAGGACTGGCTGCTTTCCAAGATTTCCAAAGGCTATTTGTATTACGGCATTTTTTAAAAAGCCAGTTGAAATTTTTCTAATACCACCTCAAGTTAATTTAATATGGTAGGCCTACAGGTAGAGTAACTTTTCTAGTGTTCGAAGTTGTGTTTCCAATTTACAAATTTGAGAAATACAATTTCGGCAGACCTGGGATCAAACCCGGGTCGTTCATACCAAAGACTTTAAAAATGGTTATTTGTTTATTTGATTGGTGTTTGACGCCGTACTCAAGAATATTTCACATATACTACTGAGGTCAGCATGACGGTGGGAGGAAACAGGGCAGAGCCCGGGGGAAACCCACGACATCCATCAGGTTGCTGACAGACCTTCCCACGTACGGCCGAAAAGGAAGGACTTGAACTCACAGCAACCGTATATTTGTCAGAGGCTTCTGGGTCATTGGGCCACACTGGCGTGTTAAGCACTTCGGCCGCGGAAACCCCAACTTTAAAAATGGCACTTATTATTCTAGTAATGGTAATGTTAGTACCCGATGTATACGAACAACCCTCAGTTGACGTTAAGATGGACTGGGTAGATAGTTGCCCTCCTCGCAACAAAACATGACGTCACGACAGTCAGTAGCCAGGAAATAAGGTTTGAGATTTTTTGTTTCCTTATTCTTCCCAGCTTAACTATCAGAAATACATATCGGTAAGGCCTACTCTTCCATTTTCTATAACCTGGAACTTGGCCTTTTCAAAGCAGGTCTCTGCTGTCCTGTTTTGTGTCACTGAACATAAGAGAGTAGGTTAAGTCTAAAGTAATTCTAACTCCATACCCAACATTAAATCTGGACTACTAATCACCATGCCATCATACCTGTAGTATATTGAAAGCAAGCCAAACTTCGTTGACCGCTATTTCCGTAGTTCGACTTCGGAAGGAACGGGAAAAATCTTATCGCTTTTATGAATAAAAAAATCTAACTATTGCACCATTAAAAGGTCGACTGATAACTAACCTGGAAGTGTTAACGTTATGTTTTCTTATAATAATGAATGGAAGGAAGTATTGTGAAAGAAAAAATATGATCTTAGATTTTCGAAGAGCAGCCGAGTCCATCCAATCAACGGAGACGCATAATTGGAAAATGGCAGCTTGCTACCCGAGTTGATGCGTCGGTTACACTGTCATTGCGGTTTGTATTATTCCGACATAATAAGGTGATATGAGTTCAGAATTACTTTAAAATCACGGGACACCTGTTTCCGTCATATACAGCTTTGACACACTTCGAGGACAGCGAGAGCTAGAGGAGCCAGTTACACGTTAGTTAACGATTCAGAGCGCTTAATGTGAATGCGGTATAGGCTGCTTATACCGACCGATCTCAAGTGGATGTTTTTTTTTTCTTTACGCAAAAACTGTTCAACTAAAGAAGAAAACATTGCCACTGTATATAATTATAGAATTATAGACCATAAGTACAGAATTATATAAATTTAGGCTATTAGGAATATATATTTCTGTTAATAGCTCTTTGATTTAAGATATAGGCTGTATAAATGTTTATAAAACACCCCATGTTTTACAGCAATAATAATATTGTAATATTTCACAATAATATTACGTCAAATAAACGTTATGTTTTATTCATTGCAAGGTTAAACTAAAAGACACAAATAAAAGATTGTGACTTTAAATACAAAGTACAATGAAATGGCATTCACACCCTGCAGATTTCCGGCGTCAAAATATCCACAAACAGGAAATTTCCAACAAACTTGGCGTACAGGAACTTTTCAACCAGATTAGGAGCACCTTTGACGCATTCTTGATCTAGAACGCTGTAAATACAGCTTTCGGTGAACTGACGGGAAAAGGTGATGAAAACATCAAAAATGACTAGAAAGGAAGCTTTTTGTTAGATCCAAAACAGCAAATAAATCTAAAAGTACTTCCACTCGTATTTTTTTCTAAATCTTTAAGAACAGATGTACTTTAATATTTGAATTCTGAGGTGTGTTTCATAGATCATATTTAAATTGCTGTGTTTTTTTTATAAGCGTTTAATTCCAGTTATATTAATAACTGAAGACAGCAGGTTGTAGCTGATTTGTGAAAGGCGCGTGTGATTCCATCTGTTAGTGACACGTCCACTGCAAAGATTGTTGGGCCGTGTTGAAATTGTTTGGACAAAGTTTTGATGATTTGAGGGGAAATTTAAGTCTACTTTCGTCCAATTATCAGAAAAAAGTAACCGGCAGAAGGGTATATTAGGATTTTTGACGGCAATTACCGTTGTTAGTTCGGGGTAGAAACCAAACCATGTCGGAAGACTATGGGCCCGTCATTTTGTCCAATGTCAAGCAGAAACCGGGCCAAGCCCTAGGAAACCCACGACCAACCGCAGGTTGCTGGAGTGGGTTGTGTCCAAATCAGCGAGTGTTATAACTGTTATGAAAATAACACCAAAAAACGATTTTTTGAGTCACTAAAGACGTAAGCTTCACACAGCTTTGCAGATTATGTCTCTACATCCCATAGTTCTCTAAGAATGTTTCAAAATATGAGTGGCAGTGGTGGTTGAAAAGGTTGAAGAATGAGGGTAAACTAGGTTCTGTTTGTTCAAGACTTTTGTAAGATGTTTTAAGTCAGCTAGAATGTACATAAATGTGTATTCATAAATGTAGCTTACATGTACTGGTAGTGCTTTTTTTGTTTCTTGGTGCATTGTAAGCAATACAAGGTCTTGTCAGGAGATGGCATATTTGATAGATTTACACAATGGAAACGGTACCTTTTTCACACTTATCACTGCCTAGTGACGGTGTGTCATTGGTTCATGAAAGAAAAGTACCACTGTTCTGTTTTAGTTCATGTGTGTCAGCAGGGCTTTCACCATGTGATTTAGTCACCTTTGGTTTAAATTGAGAGCTTTTAAGTAAAAAAATGTTTCTGAAGTGCTGGAAAAAGTTGCAAATTGTAATATGACACCATTGTCTTCAAAACACGAAGAGCACACTATGCTATTTGGAAGGTGACAAGTTGATATATGATGATCATAACCCTGATGTGAGTTTGACTTGAAAGGATGTTGAGACTTGTTCTGGATGCAGTATCTGCATGAGTGTGACTTGAAAAGATGTTGAGACTTGTTCTGGATGCAGTATCTGCATGAGTGTGACTTGAAAGGATGTTGAGACTTGTTCTGGATGCAGTATCTGCATGAGTGTGACTTGAAAGGATGTTGAGACTTGTTCTGGATGCAGTATCTGCATTGTATTTGACGTGAAGTGGATTTATTAGCAATTGCTATTAGCAATGGGTTCAGGTGTGAAATTGACGGCTCTGCTGACATACATGATGTCTCATCGAAATGTGTTCTACCAGACACAGTGTATGAGGGTGTGCTGACATCAGTGCATATGTTCTTTTTCCTGTGTTCAAACTGATGTTTAACTTTGTCTCTCTGTTGATCTGTCAGGAAACGGAACTTGGGGACGATATGGGTCACTCTGATAATGTGAGTTTTGTTCATTTGTTGATACAGGTGTGACCAGTGTATAAGCCCACTGGATCTACGGAGGCCTAAATTATGGGGCTGACAATTTGGGGCTGGATTGTCAATATCTTTCAAAGTGGCTAAACCTGAATATAGATGCTTGCAGCAGTAGGGCTGACCTCTACATGCGAAAAAGTAGCAAGAGCATATGCCTTTATGTAAATTACATATGTATTGACAGTCTTCTGTCTCTAACTGATCCCGTACACATGCTGGTGTCTTTGGGAGGAGTTCGGAGTGTCATTCACTTGCAATTTTGTGATAGCATTTGTTTGCATTTTGGACTTACATTGTTTCCATAACTGTGCTCTTGTGTAATATGTTCAGACAATTGAGAAATGTTTGAAATTTATGAAGAAATTTGTTTGTAGTTATATTCTACGTCCATGATTTTGTCAGGAATTTTGTCAGAGGCATACGTGCTAGAGCTTTCGTAGTGCTCATCTCGCATAAATACTGTATGTCCAACATGTCCAAGATCTGGTGTGCTTTGTGGTATTGAACTCTGTGATCCTGACTCCTTTCTTTGTGCAGTGCTCTTGTCATTGAAACTTATGCCAAACCATGGAGGTGCTTGCATTATGGCTTTGAAGCCGTTTCCAGAGGTCTGATAAACTGCTTTAACTTGGATATGTCATTTATGTGACGCCCGAACGCCTGAAGAGGATGGAAATTGCATAAACTGGTGTTTAATGTAAGGGATGCAACTGCAGCTTTTGTTGCAGGATTTTTGTCATGTTGCATGTTTGGTTGAATGAGTCACTCAGACTGCATCGTCGATATTTTGAAAAACCATGACCGTCATTAAATTGATGTCATTCTTGTCTGTGTTCACAGGATTTATTGTTACATGGAATATTTAAGAAAACGATAGCCAGAGTAGCATGAACTTGGGATTCGTCAGAGTTACTCATACTGATTGCAATGGCCTTAGCCCTATTACTTTAGTCACAAATAGTCAGAAAACCGACGGGAAATCTTACTACAGTTAAGTCGTACTTATTATCGTAGCCAATGAAAAACTGGACAAACTCCAAGCTAGTGTCCAATCTTCATTGTTTGCTGAAACGAAATGATACTGGCGTTTCAAATTTCTGAATCCACGCTGAAAAAGTAGTACTGACTCTAGTACTGGATTTTTGTTCCAGAATTTTCTCAGCACTTCGCCGGTCTGAACCGTATAATGGGTGTTTGTCCATATTTTTAACGTAACATTGTAATGCATGTTTGTCAACAAGATTTCCGTGTTTGAATTTGTTCAACTGTTATACACTCACGCAGATGTTTCTGTTTTGTTTTATTCTCAATATGAATTGAACTTTTTCTGTTAAACCACATTTTTATTTGGTTTGCAGATGCCTTTTGTGTTCTTCGCATTCTGTCAATGTCATCTCTGTCAGATTAGTTAAGTTCTTGGTGATGTTTGTCATTAGTTTTCTGTGCATAAATTTTTCAGGTATTGAAATCATTAGAAAATGGCTCACATTTGATTTTCCATTTACAGTCTAAATGTGCATGGTATGTGCATCCTGTTGTAGAATTTGTAGTTATTGGTCGTGGTTTGTTACATTTCTTAAAGTACATGTAACAAGCAGTACACGTAGGATTATCACCATTATTACTGTACCATTGCTGGCTTTGGCTAGTATTACACTTTGTACAGACATTTTCATTTACTAAATTATGGCAATAACCAGAACGATGTAATAACTGTTCATTCTCGCTAAGAGAGGCGAGAAGCAAATCACAATCTGCTCTACCTTGTTGTGACTATCCAGAACACTGGACATATAAACTTACCACAGCTATGTTTTCGTTTAGCTTATGTGAGTTTGGTTTACACATATAACTTTCATCCTATCGATGTGATTGTCCCCATTTGGGACTGTTTGTGACCGATACTTTAACTGTTATATTTTTACCTTGATATTGGTAATACACTGCTATGTATTTTGTAATGTTTCCGGACATCAAACTTAAATTTAACAAAATAATGTTTCATGTCTTGTTCGACTTTGATTTCACCAATTTCTTCCCACCCATGTGATTTAGTCTGTTTGCTGGTTGTGTTGTTTTCATTTCCAGTTACCTTGTCACGTTCAAAAGTAGAGGTACATTGAGTTTTGAGTTATCAGTTTTATCACTATTGTTTGCCATATTGTATGCATTCAGCTCTTCAAGACTTACCTAATTTCAAGACTTTGCTATAAAGACTGGAATCTTCTCGTCCGAAGATGTTACATTTAAACTTATAAATTATGGTCTTATTGGTGTTTTTAGGCAAGAGAATTATGCAAATTTTGTTTTCCCTAGATGTGAAAATCAATCTTGGTTTAGTCTTTAAGTATATATCAAGGCACTTGTCATAGGGTAAATGGTGCTGCTCATAGTTTCGAGCTTTTGTTGTCGGTCTACACACCTAGTATTAGATGTACTTGTATTTTTAACTTTATTAAGTTATTATTAACTCTCTATTATTTATGTTTATTATTTGATAAAGCCTGTGTACTGCTGGTTACTGTTGCCTGAAATAGCAGCGCAATGTGAATTTCTGATGACATGATCCATTCAGTTATTACTTTTCTCAACAATGTGGAAGAGTTTGTAATATGCTTTAAAGTAGTTTATGTTTAGCGAATTTATTTCTTTAGGGAGGTTTTTGTGGACTAATTGTAGGAACAAATTTAGGCTATAGGGCACAGAATTCTATTATTGCTGCTAGTCCACACACATTACTACATGTTTGCGGAGGATAATATGGGGTACATTTCCATACATGCGTTTGTGACTGCAGTGTGTATTCGAACAAGTGGGATCATGGTGCAATAGTCTGTCAATCCGCGTGCAAAACGTTACTACAGCGAATTGATAGTATCCAATATTCTGCCTTAAAGGTAGCAACAGGAGCCTTCAAAGGCACTTGGCTTTGCAGTCTCCAAGTAGAAACACTTGAAAAACGCCTTCACCTTAGAAGAGAACAACTAACCCTCAAATACGCAGGAAAAAGAAGCTCTTACGGTAATACACATCCATGTCACAATCTAATCTAAAATATCTGGGAAAAAATGGACAGAACACTCAGCCCCAAATAGGATATGAAATCAACAGACTACTTTGCAAATATAACACTGCCTTGCCAAAGCAACAAGAAAACGCATATCAACAACAACCGCCGTGGTTATTGCAAACTCCCCAAATAGACACTGCACTCCACGACCAAATTTCAAAACTGGAAAACCCAGTACATATCAAAGCTCAAGCCTTAGGACACTTCCACAAACACTACAACGGTCATCTAAAAATATATACTGACGGATCTAAAAATGTGCAGGGTCACACTGGATCATCATTTGCAATACCAGACCTAAACATAGTTAAAAACTATAAACTACCCAACCACCTCTCCGTTTATACTAGTGAATTAGTTGCAATTACATTGGCACTACAATAGATTCTTGAGAACAAACCAAACCGAGTAGCCATACTAAGCGACTCCCTCAGCGGATTAATTTCCATCCAAAACTCCAAATCTGAGAGCAGACCAGACCACCAACAAGAAATAATCTCGCTAACTAACAAACTACGGAAACAAAAAACCGAACTGACTCTAGTATGGGTTCCAGGGCACGTTAATATTCGGAGAAATGAAATTGCAGATCAGGCAGCAAAATCGAGCCTACAGAAATATCAACAAGATATAGACGTCCCCCTGAGGCAAACTGAAATATACTACCGGGCAAAAGAAACGTATAACTTTGAAATGCAGTTTTTTCTATGGAAAAATAAGTTGAATGAGTTTGAACGTTGTGCGAATACGTTTGCACATAACCACCCTGTGTACACGTCACTTGAAAAATCGAAAAAATAGAGTTTCGGGCCCTGTTGAAAATTCTCGATAATGACCGCCGTATAAATGCCGATGTAGCACATGGTAAGGGTGCAATACCATAAAAAACATCTAAGAGATGCCGAGACTCACACAAGCAGAACGTGATAGAGCCACTGGTATGGCCGACATGGGGGCCAGACAACACCACATTGCCAGAACATTCAATTGCAGTCAAGCCACCATCAGCAGACTGTTGGGTCGTTACTGCCTAACAGGTAGGACACAAGATCGTCCAAGATCGGGCAGGCCAAGTGCTACAACGCCTGGCGAAGACCGGTACATCCGCACAATCCACCTGCGTAACCAGTTTGTGACGGCGACGTCAATGGTGGAAACGGCACTGGGACACCCCATCAGCAGACGCACAGTCTTACGACTACTCCGCGTGAGTGGTATCAGAGCCTATCGCCCCTTCCGTGGAATGGCATTGACTCCTCTACACCGTCTAAACAGGCTGCGTTGGGCAAGAGTTGTACGTCGATGGCAGCGACGAGACTGGGAAATGGTGCTATTCACTGATGAAAGCCGATATAACCTCTTCAGAAATGATTATCGAATTCGTGTGTATCGACGCAGGGGAGAGCGATTGGCACAAAACTGCATTCAGAATGTCCACCCTTTTGGTGCTGGTGGGGCGCTTGTATGGGGCGGAATTTGTGGACAGGTGAGAACGAGATTGGTCATCATCCAGGGAAGTCTGACTGGCCAAAGATACCGAGATGAAATATTGGAACCTGTTGTGGTGCCATTCGTGCATCAACAGCAAAGGGGTATCCTTTTGCAGCAGGACAATGCACGACCTCATACCGCCAGAGTTGTACTAAATTATCTGGACACCGTTGATGTCAACGTACTGCCTTGGCCAGCACGATCGCCAGACATGAATCCCTTAGAGCATCTGTGGGATCATCTTGATCGACGTCTGAAACAACGCGTCCCTCCCCAACAAAACAGGCAACAGCTCGAACAGGCTTTATTTGAGGAGTGGGACAGAATTCCTGATGACGTCATCCGGCGGCTGACGACTTCCATGAGGAGACGTATTTTGGCTTTAATTGATGCAATGGGTGCTCACACGCTACTAACGATCTGTCTTATGACATGATAGGACATTAGGTACACCTTTTTAAGGGAGTCCCTTTACTTGCATTTGTGTAATTTTTCAGATTTACCCCATGCCTTCTTTACTCGGCGTGACAGCAAGTGTAATATCCATATGGCTTTGAATTTTTGAACAGAACTTGGAAAATGGTTTATTGCAATATAATGCTTATCATGTTGATACTGTCTGTCTTTCTTTGTCTTTCTTGTGGTGCTGAACAAGGTTATACGTTTCTTTTGCCCGGTAGTTTATATACACTGATCAATACCCAAATTAACAAGCAGTGGAAAGAGGAATCCCGCGGACGGTGACACTATAAAATATTAGACGGAACGATTACAAAATTAAATTCGTTCCGATTTGAATAGCCAAGATGACAAAAACATATCACGCCTGAGACTAGGGAAAACAGGGCTCAAAGCACATCTATCAACTATAATCCAAAATTCTACACCAACTTGCCCAGCCTGTCAAGAGGATGGTGAAACCACAGAGCGCTATTTGAAGTTGATCATGGGATCATGAGGAGACACACGAAGACCGTGGAATGGGAGGAATATGAGTGGACATTGTAAATTTTGAAAACTCGAGGTGTAATTACCATGAATATTAATTACTGAATTTGAATCTTGTTCTGCTACGGTAGCATTGCCCGAGCCAGCCTCGGGACGAGACTGGTTTAGAGGCGTGGGTAATGTTATGTTTCCGTATTATTGTTAAATGCTTGTATTATTTTGCCGGTGCGTGTGCATTACCTCTCTGTATATGTTTTCAATAAACTGTCGCAGACTTATCCAGTGCGCTCTGGTTCGTCTATCAATCTCGGGAGCCCCTGTTCAAAACAAGTCTGTCGCTGGGAATTAGGCTTTATGCACGATCCTTATAATATTGTGTTACCTGGCTCCGTAACACACTTGGTGGCAGCGGTGGGACCGATCGTCGGTGACGCAGTGTAGATTGGTTTGAACCGCTAACTGTGCATAGCGCACTGCGTGAACATTGCTCAGTAGGGACAGAGAAGAAGACGATAGTGGATCATTTCTGACAAGAAACTTGACTCAAAAGACGTCGGCGGGTGACGACTGATTCGTTATAGGACGCCGGACCAATTGATTTCCTTGGTGAACGGGAAAGAACGTCTCCAATTCCAGTCCATGCGGAAAGAAGTGAAATGGATGCACCTTCTCGACAAGCGCCGTCAAGTACTACTCCTCATCTGTCAGTTGGTGCTGGACTGAGTGCAGGAGATTTAGACCAAGTTAGGCATAGTTTGCCTAACATGAATATTGTGTTACTTGGCTCTGTAACTGGAAGACACAAAAATGTCAGACATGCATAAACCAGTTAGGAAAACACAAAAATGTCAGGTATGCATAAAACATGTAGGAAGACACAAAAATGTCAGACATGCATTAACCAGTTAGGAAAACACAAAAATGTCAGGTATGCATAAAACATGTAGGAAGACACAAAAATGTCAGACATGCATAAAACATGTAGGAAGATATCAAAATGTTAGACATGCATAAAACATGTAGGAAGACACAAAAATGTCAGACATGCATAAAGCATGTAGGAAGACACAAAGTTCAACGTCCAGTGCTAAATGTGACAATGTTGTGTATCGTTCGTCTTAGATGTTTTCCTGAATAATCAGTTTTGTCACGATTTTAGAACTCGACACGTAAATATACTCATTGCAGTCACATTTCACACAATCACATTTCAAATGTAACACCAGTCAATGAGATATAAATAACAGAATGTCTATGGATTTTCCTCATATCATACACCGGGTTTGAGATGTCGAGGAGTAATGGATAGAACCATATAGAGCCCTGGTTAGATCTGTATGTTCAGATGACCTGAAATGTCAGATACACATGTCTGATCCACACGTGAACCTGTCTGATATACCCGTGAACGTGTCTAGGTGTACACATGAAACCTGTTTAATATAGAGTTGTAAAAACTCTGGATCGCCACACATTTAACCGACTGCATGATCCATACGTGAACCTGTCTGATATACCCGTGAACGTGTCTAGGTGTACACATGAAACCTGTTTAATATAGAGTTGTAAAAACTCTGGATCACCACACATTTAACCGACTGCATGATGAATGTGCAAAATCCGAGCATTGCTTTTTCTGTAAAGTTGCTGACAGACATTTGATAATGGTAAAGAATTGTCATAGGCCTATATGATTGCATGAGTACACCACAACCTATTAGTCAGCAAGGCTTGTCAAATGGTATGTTTGCCTTTCACCTCTGTAACAGCCTGGTATACAGCGTTCTAAATTGACAATGCAAATCGTAATATTAGCGCCTTCCTCCGTGACTGTTTGCGCGAGCTGGCTTCACTCACTCAGAAAAATAATATCTTAATTTTAACAGAAACATTCGATTCATCTTCAGCTGGTAACTGACTATAGGTCACAGCTGAACAGAGGTGGATTTGAATAACCGACCTCATTAGTCAACAGCGGCAGTCAACCAGCTCCCTAGCAATCGGAGCCAACGAGATCCTGGATGCAGTGGGGGACTCGTAAGCTACAGACGAAAGGTGGCAGCACCAGCGAGCGGGTCCAAATTCATAATGTAGACTAGGGAGCGGGTCCAAATTCATAATGTAGACTAGGGAGCGGGTCCAAACCTTGTAGACTAGGGAAGTCGGATTATTCGTGTTCGTGTCTTTTGGTTTAACTCGGTAGCATATAAATGGTAGCTCAAATGCCTAATTACGGGTGCTGGAAGTTGACTGAGCTTCTAGGAGAATTGAAAAAAGGAAAGTAAAACAGTAGGTGGGAAAGGTAGACCGTATAAAACAATGAGCAAATTGTTGTTGTCCATAGTATCATAAGTATGTCGTTGGGATCGCATGTTATTTTTGTAGTAGAATCTTTCGTTTAAGAGTAATTTCTCCTCGCATCATACAATGATCAATCGTAAACATTTTTTATTGATCTATTGACATGTTTTCTTTTCAGAATTTTATGATCTTAATTTTGGACGTCAGACAGCAGGATGTTGGGAGTTACAGTATCATCACTCCACACAAAACAACTTACACGGACATCAATTCAGACACTAACATGTTTTTTTTTTCTGATTATTTGAATATTTTGATAAGTCTTTTTTATGATTATTGTGTGATATTTCGTTATCTTAATTTGGTATTTTTGCTTTCCTACTGTTATTGGTCTGAGAGGTAATGGTAATGGTTTGAAATACTAAACAACACAGGGTTGCCAATCAGTAATGAAATGAAGTTCATTTATTAATATATACATATAATTCAGAATTTACAAATGCCATAAATATAACAATAATATGCGGTAGAAACATGTATATTTGTATACGTATTGTATACTATATTTGATTAAACACATAATGTTAATTGAGGGCTAGTTGGTTACTTACCTAAACAACCCAGGATTTCCAATCAGTAATGAAATGAACTTGCTTTATATACTCCTGAAGCGGAAAACAATTTGCTCCGCAAATTTGAAACATTTTTTTCATCGTAACTGAACTGACGCACAAAAAATACTTTACAAAGAGTTTAAATCAATTTATTTTGCCAAACCAAAAAACAGGATGACTGAAGTTTAATATATTGAAAAGACCAAAGTCTTGAGTGAGAACGGAAAAAGCAGCCCTCAAATCATTTTACAAGTGAACGAACAGAGCAGGTGTAGAAAGATAGCCATTCCATCTTGGTTAACAATGGGCAGAGGATACAAAAGGCTGATTATTTTTAAAATTAGTAAATATCAAAACCAAGCAATATCGCGTGTGGCCACCCCTTGCTTCAATGCATGCAAAAACTCTCCGACGCATAGAAAAAGTCTGTCGTCTGATAAGATGACGTGGGATTCGTTGCCATTCATCTTGGAGAGCGAACGCCAGTTCTTGTCGGTTGGCTGCAAGGTGTGGCCGTTGTCTTACTTGAGGACCAATGATATCCCAAAGGTGTTCTATGGGGGATATATCTGGGGAACGTGCAGGCCACGGGAAGACGTTGACGTCGTTGGCGCCCAGGAAGTTCTGCACAACTCGAGCTGTATAGCGCCTGGCATTGTCATGCTGGTACAGCTGGTGTTAAAGGAATGGCAGGACAACAGGACGTAGAATTTCATCCACGTAACGTTGACCTTTTAGGTTCCCGTAGTGACCAGTGGTATCCGTTCCTCTCCACAAATCCCACCCCACACCATCACGCTGCCGCCACCAAACCGTACCACCACCTAATGCAGTCATTCGCTCGCCTTTTCGACGGTAAACTCGCTGTCTGCCATCGGCTCGGAACAGGCAGAAGTGGCTTTCATCCGTGAAAACAACACGTTGCCAATCACGTCGTTGCCAATGGCGTACAATTCGAGCCCATCGCAACCTCTGGCGACGATGTTCGGCTGTTAACAACTGTCCCTGAATGGTCGATAGGCCCTAATTCCGTGAGCCATGAGTCTCCTGGACGCGGTCTGCCGACTGACCCGGTGACCTAAGGCATTGATTGACGATGACATTACTGTCAGGGAGCACTTCCTCAGGTGTAAGGTGCGCAGGTACCCGTCTGCTCTGGGCGTAGTTGCCCCAGGCCTGCCTGTTCTTGGCCTGTTCGATGTCTGCCCTGTCTGTAACGTTGCATCAAGTTTGACACAGTTACACGAGAGCAGCCGAAGGTCCTTGCAATGTGGGCATGGGAGGCTCCCATGGATACCATACCCAGGGCCCTCTCGCGTTGTTCTGGAGTCAGTCAAGGCATTACTTTGGTGGTTTTTATTCAGTGTGCAAGTAACCCACTCTGTGTGTAACGTTTTTATACACTTATTGCATGTGCAGTTGCGGCCATCAATGGGTCAGGTGATTTTTCAATTTTCTTCCTTGTCTCAAAACAAATTCGTGTGGACGTATATGACGCTTGTCGCAGATGGAAATATGCTTCGTACAATGTTTTCCTACAATAATTAGGTATTAATTTTCTGAAAAGGCTGTTTAAATTTAACTCACGGAGCCGTAAAGTTTCTTTCGGCCGTCAGTTTTAATAATTATCACAGTACAATTTATGTAAGACAACAAAATAAAAACAAGAATGACTTCAGTGTCATTAATATACATTATACTGTGTGACAAGGATAATACAAGTAGTGAAAAAAATGGTGAAATATACAAAAGTTCATATTACAAGACATACAAATCAATATACATTTGTTTTGGATCAAAATCATTTTTATATATAGAGAAGGCCGTAGACCAGTTTTCATGTTTTGGGGGCTAATGGCAGATTGACTATCACCGCCTAACTATGCGAGAGTCCAAGGGCCGCCTAGTCCCCGAGTAGTATAGGAAATAGAAGTCCTGGCGCACCCTCCATTTGGCAAAAGGAGGCTCCCAGCTCCTTCTCGTGAGAAGATATAAACATAGTAGTATAGGGAAGGAGGATTCTGGCGCACCCTCCCCTTGGCAAATAGAGGCTCCCAGCCCCCATTCCCGGCGAGGTCCAAAAGTTCTGGCGCACGCCCCCCAAAACAAATAGAGGCCCCCAGCCCCGTCTGGGGTTCTATTAGACATACCCATTGCTCAGATATGCTTCTACACCAATTGTGTATACAACAACAACATGCCAAAGGGTTACAATAATTGCCGGTGGCTACCCATCGGCTTCACGGAGCTCTGTGGTAAGAGTTGTCTGGGGAGTACTGTGGTGTTCACCTAAACCGTCTACGCAAGGGTCTTGGCACCAAGCCCTGTATCAGCTGTGGTCGGGGTGTTAAAAACCGATTTCGGCTTTGCATGGCCTGCGGATATAATAGCGTCCAGACGCGTAAAAGACAGCGGAGGCTCAAAGCTTTCTTAGATGAGTTCAAAGGGCTGGCGGCTATCAAAATTTACAATTAGAGAGTTGATGTTATTAGTATAAGGATGATATCGACGCGTACAATGAACCACCATCAAAAAGCGCAAGCACTACGGGAGGAGTTTGAGACGCTCCTAGGTGTGCGGCCTAAGTACCCACGGTCCCGCATTGCCTTGGAAGAATTGCAGGCGATCCTCGACAGGTATAAAACGGCTGTGGCTGAGTTGAAGCGGCTGCAAGACATCAATAACGAAGAGTTGAAGCAAGACGTTAAGAACCTCCTCAGTAACGAAGAGTTGAAGCAAGATGTCAAGAACCTCCTCAGTAACGAGGAGTTGGATGAATTGCTAGGCGAAAAGAAACTAGAATTTATTAACACCGGCAGGGCCATAAGGAATCTCCTCCGGATCTGGCAGATGAACGTACCCGAAGGCGTTTGGACGGACCCAGTAGCCTTCTTAGAAGAAATTCGAGCCATTATTCGCCAGAAGCTTGAAGAACAGATCCTGGCACTCAACGGGGTTAAGTTCCAACTAGGCCTCAGAGTTCAGCTGCAAAAGGACAACGCCGATGGCAGTGAAGAGTATACCAGCCCAATACTCCACAACAAACAGGAGGCCTTCTTAGAGGCCGGTGACATTGACGGGGCTCTAGATAAGGCCTTCCCCACCATCCAGGAGGTGCTAGAAAAATGGACACAGCGAGGGTCAGGGTGGGTTGTCCATAGCGTGCAAACACTCTGGCTTGACATTGCAAGGTATCAGCCACAGAGAGGCGGGTCCTACATCCTCCTACCCGCAGCTGTGAGTAAAAAGAAAGCAGTCATCAATGTGAAGAACAAAGACGACGACTGCCTCCGATGAGCACTCCGATCTGCCTTATTTCCAGCCGCCCGAGACCGTCAGAGACCAACAAAGTATCCCACCAATGATGGCCTTGACTTTAGTGGGATCGACGCCCCCACACCCATTTCTCAGATCCCTAAAGTGGAGGAAAAGAACGACCTTGCCATCAACGTGTTCGGGTGGGACAAAGGCGTGATCGTGCATCGCCTCAAGTAGTATAGGGAAGAAGGGTTCTGGCACACCCTCCCCTTGACAAATAGAGGCCCCCAGCGAGGTTCAGAAGTTCTGGCGCACGCCCCCCCCCCCCCCTTCCCCAGCGGAGGGTCTGGCGGCTATCGAAATTTCTTATTAGGTATACAGCGCATACAATGAATGATCATGGGATCTTCCGCGCTGAAAACGACCAGCCGGCCTATTTGGGCGAAGTTAGTCGGCACGGTGCAAGACTTGCGAGGCTACAAAGAAGTCACCAACAGCATGTTTGAAGACGGCCGCGTCCATGCGGGCCGGCTGCTCGTGCTGAAGCTCTTCACTAACGACATGTGCGCTTCGGTGGATCACCCCGAGCCCATCCGGCAGTATTATGCAAACCGGCTGCTGCCCGAGCTAATGAGGCAACAACCCCAACCCCCAGAACATCATTTGGAAAGAGCGTTTTTCAGCTCTTGCCGAGCTAGTTTTCGGCCGCGATCTATAAGCTGTTTTTTCGTGCTTTCATCGATCTCTACGGCGTTGAATGTCTTACGAGACTTGGCGCGTATCTCCTGCTTCAGATCAGAGAAGTTATTGAGCTCCTGAACGACTTGCCTGTACTCTACGTCCGAAATAACACCATCAAATAATGCGGTAGATACCTGCGCACGGATGCTGTTTAGTCTGGCCTCAGCCTTTGCGTGAAGTCGGCGGCTAACGAATTTTCCGGCGATATTTAAGACACCACAAGGTATGGCCGCAGCTTCCATAGCCAAGACAGCAGGTGCTGCAATTATTGTTGTGAGTAGTCCCACACCTGCAACCCCTAGTCCCAAACCGGCCGTGAGCATGGCCGAATCAAGGGCCTCGGCGGCTAAGACACCGCGCCGGTGCTTTTGGTACAAGGCCCGGCGGAGATCTCGCTCAGATTCAAACTACCTCTGTATTTCGCTGATATACTGCAGGCGATGGGCGTGCGCCACGCCCTCCGGGGGGTTTTCAACCATCTGCGCGGTCGGGGCCAAGGGGTGGTCATCCGTCGCTGGGTGATCGCTGGGTACAGTCGTCCCATATTATCCGTCCTACGAATCAACAACGTCGGTAAACTCTAAATCGTCATCGGGAATACTAACACGAAAGCTGCGAAGTCTTATACCGGACTCTAAATTGATGTCATTGAGACCGACATCGCTCCCTGCAAAGACCCGTATATCCTCGAGAGAGCTCCGGATGACTGGATCGTCCTGGGTCTGTAATTTGATCATAAGCCTGAGCTCCTTTCCATCGTGCTCTGCAGGCCACTTTAGTCTCACCCCGGTAATCAAGGAGGAACGGCGCTGAGAGGCCACGCCAAGTATGATGTTGAAGATAATTATAGATACAGGGTTTATTCGTAGCATGGCGGTAGACATAGAGTGCGCGCTAAGACGCACGGTCTCTACATCCGGCGCCGCAGATAGTGTGAAGTAACCTCTTCCACCCAAAGCTATATGACAGTCGCTGGTTGGTACCCACGACACGAAAGAGGTTCCGGAGTTGAAAACTTTTTTCACCAGGGCCCCGTCGGCCTCGACCGTCATCGGGGTCACCTTCACATCTACAAACCAATCGGGGTCGCCAGCTCTGCTAAGAACAAAGCGGTCTTCAAAGCGAATTAATGAGAGTTTTTGTTCTTCAATCACCTCAGAAGGCGACCTGCGCTCTTGCTTTACAGAGGATGAGACATCGTGAAGGGAAGGAAACGTGGCAGGTTCTGCTTGCCCCGTAATCTTTTTACGGCTGTACTTGCCACTTTGAAACTCGAAGGCGTAGATTTTACCTGCCTGACCTTGAAGTTCGAACTTCGACACATCAGCCAAGTCGCTTAAAGACAGGCACGCAGACCTGGGACCGGCTGCGTCCACCATACTCCTTGTATTTCTAGGCTAGCACTGAGGTTTCCTACATTCATATGCCTGTCGTGTTTGTCTAAAAGCGTTACGGTCAAGTGCGTTATATTGTCGGCGAGCAAGGCTTTGTACTGTGGGTTGGGAAATGAAACAGGCTTCCAGCACTTACTCCGTAATCAGTCACGGCGATGGCCTGAAGTAGTGTGGAACCGCCTCTGTAACGTGAGGTTATTCTCACGTTTTTTGAGGTGTTCAGTTCATCTAAATGAAAGAAGATTTCTTTTTACGGGACCAATTTAGATGGCTTATCACCCTCCATAATCCCCCCTTTGGGCGCAATCCCTTTGGGGAACCGTAAGATGGGGGAAAGCTCTTGGAGCGTTATGATGGAATTTTTAGGGAGGAAAGGACTAAGCGGCCCGTACCTTCATTTACTTCCAGAGAAACCCCACGCGGGCGGAATATAACCTTGCTCAGCACACAAACATTGTAGTCGCCTCTCGGCACTTCAACACGTTCGTCATCAAGCAAGAAGCCCACTCCGGTGGGGATATGCACCCAGTTCGGGTAGAAAGTTATCTCGCGAAGGGCGGTTTTTAGGCAGCCGTCGAGGTTGTTAAGAGTAAAAGGCAGCTCGTACTGCTTCCCATTTAGAACGTCAATCAATGAGAAGGACTTTAAAACAATCGTGGCAGGTTCTGCTTGCCCCACCGCAATATTTTTGCGGATGTACTTGCCACTTTTAAACTCGAAGGCGTAGATTTTACCTTCCTGGCCTTCGAATTCGAAATCCGACACATCTGCCAAGTCGCTTAAAGACAGGCACGCAGACCTGGTACCGGCTGCGTCATCCATACTCATTGTATATCTATGGTAGCACTGAGGTACCCTACATTAATATACTTACCGTTTTTATCTAAAAGTGCCACGGTCAAGTGTGTTATATAGTCGTAGCGCAAGGCTTTGTACTGTGGGTTGGGAAATGAAACCGTCTTCCCGCAGTTTATCCCTTCACTAGTCACGGCGATGGCCTGAAGTAGTGTTGAACCGCCACCGAAATCTGAGGTTATTCTCACGTTTTCTGAGGTGCTCAGTTCATCCAAATGCATGAAGACTTCTTTGTGTGTGAACAAGTTAGGTAGCTGTTCACCCTCCATAGTCCCCCTATGGGCGCAATCCCGTCGGAGAACCCTAAGATGGGGGGCAAGCTCTTGGCCCACCCCGGTGGGGATATTCACCCAGGCTGGGTAGAATGTTATCTCGCGAAGGGCGGTTTTAAGGCGGCCGTCGAGGTTGTTAAGGGTATGAGGCAGCGTGTGCTGTGCCCCATTTAGAGTGTCAGTCAATGTGATGAACATTTTAGCCACGATGAAGAGCGAGGCTTACACGTTCAATAGAGAGGCCACTTAAAAGGCCGGTGCATTTCATAGTATCCAAACCCACGCAGAGCAGCTCACGCGATTTGACATCTACATCGATGAAAAGAAGGCCTTTCCAGTCCAGTTCACAGATGTGTTGGCCAAGTACCACCTGTCAAAGATAACCAGCAATGACATTGTTCGGGCCTGGAACACCAATCCTATGCAATTTTGGCAGAACCAATTGAACTTCACGGTCTGGTGCGCAAGCACGGGCTGCGACGTCTCGGTAAAATACCATCTTCTCGCCCCCGACGAACAAATAAGGGCCCTGTACACGTTCCATGTGTTTTACCAAGTTAGGCGCATCCCCTGCCGCAAGACAGTGCGTGTGCGACATTCAAAAACCCCCACGACGAGAGGGACTATGAGAGGATTTGTAGGAAATTTCGCGTACATAAGCACACAGACAGGAGGCGCAGGGGGGTGAATAAAGGCCTCGGAGTGGCATATAACTACATCACGAGAACGGCCTACAGCCTCGTTGGCGATGGGACCTTCGATCCGAGCAGGATGTCGTTCTCTAGAAAGCCTACAGCGCTCCACGTCGACTACATCGAGCAGGACGCCGAGGAGGCTTGGGCGTCGTTCATTGTCGACACATCCCAAGGATTCACGCAGCCGGGCGTAGAGCGCCGAAACGATTTCATCCGGACAGACGTGTGGGCTATTCTAGGCGCCCAAGCGCAAACAAGGGCGCGTATTCTAGGCACGGGCACAGCCTTCGACGCGCAAAAACAGTTTGCCGCGAACGTTGAAGACGCTATTTCCTCTCCGATCGACCTTCCGTCTGCTATCAAACGCTACCAGGACGTGCTACAGTATGCCGGGAGCGCTGCAGACTTTGTGTATGGCATAGGCCTATATATGGCCCCCAGCAACATGCTTCTGCAGATCGGCCATGTGGCGAACTACAACAACAAAATCGTCGTGGCCACAGAGGACCAGAAGCTAGGCGCCAAAGAGGGTGTAAACGCTAAAGTACCGCCCACCTTGCACAAGCCCGCACCTTCCCACGGGATCGTTAAGCCACAAGAAAGCGTCCCACCACCTTCCAACGTGATCGTTAAGCCACAAGAAAGCGTCCCACCACCCACCGCAGAACCCCTAAAGGAAAAGAATCACAATGCGGAGAAGACAGCCATCGTCGTCACTGGGGTTGGTATCGGCTTACTGCTGCTGTGGACTATGCATTAAATAATTGCGAACAGCCACGAGCATTAGGCCACCTACTGCGACGACTAGAGCCCAGGCATTATCGGCCAGCCACCCAGCCGCTTTCAAGAGAAGGTTCAGTAGCCAGGACACGATACTGCCAATAATACCCGGAATCGCAGCGGCAGCCTTCCCAGCCAGCTTGCCAAGGGCGCGCGCCAGGGACTGGAGATGCTTTTTCACCCATTCTTTAAGACCACGCCCGTCGGATGGAGGTGGTGTTGGCTGGAAGCCCCCGCCGCACCCGCCAGTCAGCACCAACTTTATCGCTAGCCCCAGTGTCGAGATCGCCATCCCAATTGCCGTGAGAATGGAGACCACGGTTATTCCCTGCTCCCGGAAGAGGGTGCGGACGCACTCGGCCAGAGTGGTATCCTTGTGTAGGATGCGATCGATCGTCTGCTTGATGCGGTGTATTTGCGTGCGCAGGGCTTCGCCCGTTAAAGAGGCTGCTTCGAGCCGGGCCACCCTCTCGTCCTCGAGATTCCTTATCCGGTCTTCGATCAGGCTCCGGGAGAATTCATCAGGGGCCTCCCCCAACTTCCGTTTTTCTTTTGCGATGTACTTATCGAGACTTGACAGCTTGGCGAGGTTATTCGCGTGTTCGCCTTTTGAGGTCTGCAGTGCCTTGTCAAGCCCCAGAAGTTCTCGCATGGGAAGAGGAGGGTCGTTTATCGTTTCAAGAGCCCGCCCGACCTCACTATCTGTCAAGCTTGTTTCCAGTAGTGTGTGGATAGCATCAGAGGTCTTTTTCGCTGGTTGGTTTAAATCCTCCAGCGGTATGGTTTCTGACTCGGCTGCCACGGCACCGAGTTCTGAACTCGCTTTCACCAGGGCTGCGACTGCATTCGGATGCAACGTTGTCGGTTCACTTCTGTTCCAGTCTGTAAAGAACTGCCCCTCTCAAATAGCATCACCCGTCCTTTTTTGAGGCAACTGTTGTGAGGGTTTTCGGTCTACCTCTTAGTTTGTGGATGAGGTCCACTTCGAGGTAATCCTTGAGTCGCACTTTCCCTTTGCTAATCTAAAAATTCATGTAATGACGTGTGAGACTTTTGGATGTGAGTTTATACATCTCCTCCAAGTTGTTGGAATAACCATTAACGGCTTGCGCTAATATCCTTCCTTCTGGGGATTTGAGGAACTCATCATCAAAGCTTTGTTGCTCGGGAACCACCCCGATCTGGACATCACCACATGCACGGAGAGTGGCCTGCTCGTCGTAGGTTTTTTTGTCCTCTCTGACATCGTCTTGGGCGTTCTCCTCTTCGACGTCGTCGAACGCCGGAATGTCAAAGTCTGACATAATCCTCGTATTGAACATTGCAAGGTATACCTTCAATACACACAATGGATGCATACGGACTCAGGCTAAACACTTTTAGAACACTCCGTAAGCCTCGGGGGATACAAGGTGTACGGCAGTCCTTGGTCGTCACCAACAACCCGAGTACGATCGACCAGAATCAATAACTCTTGGTCCGCTTCCCCAACCACGGCCCAAATGACGTCATTGTGCCCGGTACCGTGCGCTTGGCCTTCTCGATCACGATCAATTCATCCGACCCGAACGCCACAGTGGTCGGGAATCTCGGACGCGCAGTAGTCAAGAAAACCACGATCAGAATAAGCGGGAATGAGGTAATGTCCATCGACGACTCTGATGTGTTTCATTGCTACGGCGACTTATGGCCGACCAAAACCAAACGGAAGAATGCGGCCTACCAAGGCATCGGCAGCGAAAACATGCATAAACTTCGAGTCGGAGCGGAGGACTCAAGTAACGACGATGCTGGAGAAAAAGCCATCGCTCGCGCCTTTGGCAGCCGGTTCCACATCACGCTAGACTTTGAGCTTCTAGATAGCCACATGCCATTCTACCAGAGTGCCTTGGCCGACCGACTGGAGTACGAACTGACGTTCAACGATTACAGTCGGGTCATCCAGAAAACAGGCGATGCCGACGCGACTTACACCATCGACAACATCAGCCTGGAGTTCGATATGGTCACCGAAGAGGAGCTCGCTGGACAGATCCGCACCCAGTTTCCATTCTGTATGATCGCGTCCTCCGCCACCGAAAGTTTGTGAAGGACAAGTCTGATACTCTTTGGAACATAAACCTGAGCACACCCGCGAGAGCAATGAAGAGCATTCTCATGTTGTTTGAGGCTAAAAGAACCCCGTGGGAGAGGAGGACGGAATCCTTCTACAACCCGAAGATCACCAAAGTAGAAGTCACAATAGAAGGGGTCCGCAATCAGCTGTACAGCCAGGGCATGCGGGCGTACCAGCAATGGGGCGAGGTCCAGAGGTTCTTCGCCAGTTTACCCCTACGAAAGCGGGACTCTGAGATGGCCAGGGTCGTAAAAGACTTAGGCCTGGCAGACGTCTCCCTGGAAGAGTTCTTAACACACAAGCACGAATTCTGGCTTGACCTTCGGCCAAGCGACGATGACGAGCTGCATGGCAGTTGGAGACGCGTTCTGAACGCCAGCGAGGGGATTACGATGCAGGTGACAAAAGAGAGAGAAGATCCCGGCGTGTTGAACGTATATCCCTGTGTAATTATGGACGCAAAGCTGCACATCCAGAATGGTAGATTCGTTAGCGCGCTTTATTGATGACGTCCACTGCACGATAATTTGTGGGCAGACGAACTACGGCAAAACAGTCTTCGTGTTGGATCTGCTTAAGGGCCCTTTCCGCGATTTTTTTCATCACATTGTGATCCTGTGCCCCACTCTTAAGCATAACGAGGCGTACCTGCGGCGATGGATACTGTCTGACCTTGAGGTCTAGTGTTTTGATCCCGGCGAGCAGCTCAACGAATGCCATAGAGCTTTCTACAGACTGTTCGAGGGGGAGCCCACCCTATACATCATCGATAATGGTAGCGCGTTGGAGGCGATGAAGAAGAAACAAAAAATGCTGTCATTCATGGCTTTATCGGGCCGTCATGCAAAGCAAAGCGTCTGGGTCCTCACTCAGAAATACAACGCCGTCCTCAAAGACTTTCGCAAGCTGACAAGGTGGGTGGCTTTATTCCACTGCAAAGATCGGCATTCGTTCAACGAATGCCTGGAGGAGAACCACATCATCGAGGCCGAGAGCGAAAAGGCAGAGGTTCGACAGAAGCTCAAGAACAATCCGCATTCTAAGCTCCTGCTAATGACTGATACACCCGCCACACCTAAGATTATATATTAGACGTAGGCGCCCCTACGTATTAATCATGGATACCGACGAGGTTATAGACGAGATTGTGGGCGCCGAGGAGGAGGAGCCCAGCCAACAGCCCAGCCTACAGTCCAACCCCAGCCAACATGCACGGCAGCTCAGGGAGAGGCTGGCGGCACTTGCGGTTGGTGGGCAGGTCAAGCGATATCTGGGAAAAGACGTAACAGCCGCTGAGGTCGACGCCATGAGCGACGAAGACGTTGAAAGGCTGCACTCCCGGTACGAGGCTAAGCTCGGTGCACGAATGGTTAACGGTCTCGGAGGTATGTTCTTGAGATCATAGGTAAGGGCGGCCAGCTGGTTCCTACCAATCCCACCCGAGAATCGACCAAGCTCATGGCACAGCTCGCCACAGACCCGTTTGTTGAACAGGCGTTTAGCAGTGCTGTGGTCTCTCTCCTGCTATGGTAAGTACTTGGCACCGTTAACCATGGCGCTGATTGTACCTGACTGTGACAGCGGATTGTACAAATGACGGCCCTGCGAAGAATCCCCAAAAAGTCGCTCAGGGTCGAGCGGGTGCTGCAGTGAGGAAGGCCAAGGCTGAAAAGCTCAAGGACGAGCTTCGCGAGGCAAAGGCTTCTTTGCTTGGCGCAGCTGATTCCACCAAGAAACAGCCGAAGGAACCGGATTCTACGAAAGAACCGGATTCTACGAAGGCACCCGACTGGAGGGCGCCCCTGGCGTTATTAGGCGTTGGCAGCCTTACAGTGCTAGTGTTGCTACGCGTGTGGCGCAGCCGCTATACAACACGAGGTGCAGATATTACGCCGCATGCAGTGCCGCAAGAAAAGAATCTCCATTTGACTATTCGTCACGACCCTTTCTATATAGAGCAGCATGTCTACTCCACCCAGTGACGGAAAAGTGCTAGTCAACGCGGTCTACCACGCCGCTATGGTCTCTCTCCTGGCTACTGGGTACGCTCGTCTTGGCCAGATGTTCCTGAAAGGAGCCCTCCCGTCGGCATGGTCATTGCAGATGTAGTCCTGGCCATGTTTTCGAAGGACCTGCTAATTAAACAAGGGCTCATTCCTCCCAATATAATGAAGTAGTAATGGCCTCCATCGCAATGATGTTGGGCGGCGCCCTCGTAAACGCTTTGGCCTTTAGCAGGAGCGGCTATATGTTTTCGATGCTGAGGAGTTCCGGTGTCGACGAAGAACGAAGGCGCAATGACCGCGCTGTAGAGCAGCTCCAAGCCGCCCAGGAAAAATGGGTCTGAAAGCGCACTGAGCGCTTGGACTGGATCAACGATGAACTCCGCCGCCAGGGCCACGCTATCCATACGTTCCGGGATGTCGACACTGTAATCCGCGAGTATTCTAGGGTCTCGGGCAAAACTCATACACGCGACGCACGCAACGCGCTGCTGGGCACAGAGCCAGATCTCTCCGATTTCTATGTGCCTAGTGATGATCAAAAACACCGCGATATGACCTTTATCATCCTGGGAATGTGTGTGGTTGAGAGTGCGAGTTACGGAATCGCAAAAATTCCGCGACGATCGTTTTCGTCGCAAATCTGTTAGAGGGCTGCTAGAATACCTTGATGACATGGCTAGTAAAGTGTCTGCTTGCCTGGCAAATATCTACTACAGCTCTCGTGGGTACTGGAAGGGCCGCGCGGCCATCCAGAAACTTGCCACTGCGGCTAAAGTCTCCGAAGATGTGGTCCGGGCCTGGCTGAAAAAGCAGGCTATTTGGCAGATATACCTGCCCCGTCCCCGAAAAATACTAAGGCCTATGTTCGATGTTTCCACGCCGAATGACATCCACCAAGCCGATCTTCTAT
Source organism: Liolophura sinensis (assembly GCF_032854445.1). NCBI lineage: Eukaryota > Metazoa > Mollusca > Polyplacophora > Chitonida > Chitonidae > Liolophura > Liolophura sinensis. Next base: position 68,140 of record NC_088303.1, on the reverse strand, counting down.
TTCTACCACATGATCGGCGAGGTCGGAAGCTGTATAAGTACGCGCTGACAGTTGTTGATGTCGCTTCTCGCTACAAGGAGGCGGAACCTCTAGCTACTAAAGATTCCAAAGAAGTCGCTGATGCTCTCTCTCGCATTTACAAGAGGGGACCCCTTCGATGGCCGAAGCTTTTCCAAGTTGACCCTGGGCGCGAGTTTATGGGTGCGGTGATCCAACTGCTAGCCAAACACGATGTCATAGCCCGCCGAGGCCGCGTGGATATCCACCGAGACCAAGGCATAGTGGAGCGTTTAAACCGTAGTCTGGCTGAGCGGCTATTTGGACATCAGTAAGCCCAGGAGATGCGCCTCCCTCCCGAACACCGGTCTACTGAATGGGTGGATCGGCTGCCCTTTGTTGTGGCCGCTCTGAATAACGAGACAACGAGACTGATCGGTAAAAAGCCGAAAGACGCCATCAAGGCATAAGGGGCGCCCCATAAGCCTTCCTCGACCGTTCCAAGTCGTCCCGTTGGACTTAATGAGCGGAAGATCCCCGAGGGTGTTGTTCGTTATCTCTATCAGCCTGGAGAGCGGGAGGGCGGCCGCCGTCGCGCGACTGATCCTGTCTGGTCTCAAGAGATATATCGTCTGGGCCGCTCTGTCACAAAGCCTAATTAACCCGTGTTGTACTATCTAGACGATACTTCGGATGGCCCGCGACGGGGATTCGTTCGTGAGTTGGGGATTCGAGTTGCTTAAAGTGCCTCCCGATACTCAGCTTCCGCCGGATGGGGTTCAACGGTAGTTCCTGGATGTCTAATCCTGCCGTCAAGGAGGCGCATGGCCATAAGCCAAGGTGTAGACACCATTTTCGGCGATCCAGCGCTTACTATCGAAGGGGGACAGTGAGACCTTATTCACATGCTGTCAGTAGATAGGGTGGCGCTCTGATCGCAGCACGTCCATACCGTGTAGGAAGATCTTTTTGTCGAGGAGGGCCTCTTTATACTGCTTATGGCGGATGCGCTTTTCCACAACTCCCTTTTTGACGCCCTTGGCCTTCTTAATGTTGGCTCCACATGCCTCCAGAATGGAGTACATCTTGGGGTGCATACCAATGTATTCGGCGATCTGCCGCCCCGCGCACTTGTCCTTCATTTTCCCCAAGAAAAACACTGTGCAGGTGGTGACTTTGTGGGTAATCTGAGGTGTCGTACAGGTTTGCATTCTCAGCCATATCCCTCCGCAACAAGGAACGGTACGTCCTGCACTACCGGAACCTACAGCTGTATCTATCTCTGGGAATGCGCCTGACAAAGGTTCACCGGGCCCAGAGATTTGCCCAGAGCCCTTGGATGGAACCCTATATCAGGATGAACACCGAGCTCCGAAAAACGGCCGCGAGTAAATTCGAGAAGGACCTGTACAAGCTAATGAACAACTCGGACTTCGCAGAAACCATGGAGAACCTTCGCAAGCGTGTGGACGTCAAGCTGGTACGCTCTGGAGAAGACGACAAGCTCCGACGCTTGATAGCCAGCCCGAGTTTTGCACGGGCAAACATATTTGATGATGACCTCGCAGCGATTCAGATGCACAAGACCCGTCTAGTCCTAAACCGACCTATCTATGTAGGCATGAGCATTCTAGATCTCTCCAAGCGCCTGATGTACGACTTCTACTATAACCACATGAAGGCCCAGTACGGACAGCGCTGCCAGCTCGTCTACACTAACACGGATAGTCTGCTACTCGGATATAGCTGAGAATGCAAACCTGTACGACACCTCAGATTACCCACAAGACCACCCCCTGCACAGCGTAGCAAATATGAAGGTCTTGGGGAAAATGAAGAACAAGTGCGCGGGGCGGCAGATCGCCGAATACATTGGTATGCGCCCCAAGATGTACTCCATTCTGGAGGCATGTGGAGCCAACATTAAGAAGGCCAAGGGCGTGAAAAGGGAGTTGTGGAAAAGCACATCCGCCATAAGCAGTATAAAGAGGCCCTCCTCGACAAAAAGATCTTCCTACACGGTATGGACGTGGTGCGATCACAGCGCCACCATATCTATGGGCAGCACCTGAATAAGGTCTCACTGTCCCCCTTCGAAAGTAAGCGCTGGATCGCCGAAAATGGTGTCCGAACCTTGGCTTATGGCCATGCGCCTCCTTGACGGCAGGATTAGACATCCAGGAACTACCGTTGAACCCCATCCGGGGGAAGCTGAGTATCGGGAGGCACTATAAGCAACTCCTCACGAACGAATCGGTGACTTATACAGCTTCCGACCTCGCCGATCATGTGGTAGAAATAGAAGATCGGCTTGGTGGATGTCATTCGGCGTGGAAACATCGTACATAGGCGTCTGTGTTATTCGGGGACGACGCAGATATATCTGCCAGATAGCCTGCTTTTTCAGCCAGGCCCGGACCACATCTTCGGAGACTTTAGCCGCAGTGGCAAGTTTCTGGATGGCCGCGCGGCCCTTCCAGTACCTACGAGGGCTGCAGAAGATATTTGCCAGGCAAGCAGACACTTTACTAGCCATGTCATCAAGGTATTCTAGCAGCCGTCTAACAGATTTGCGACGAAAAAGATCGTCGCGGCATATTTGCGTGCGCAGAACCACCTCACTACGGCGAGATGCTCGATGGCGGCACAGTCAGTTCGGATTACTTGGTGAATTTTGTAATGCCGTAACTCACACTCTCAACCACACACATTCCCAGGATGATAAAGGTCATATCGCGGTGTTTTTGATCTTCACTAGGCACATAGAAATCGGAGAGTTCTGGCTCTGTGCCCAGCAGCGCCTCGCGTGCGTTGCATGTATGAGTTTTGCCCGAGACCCTAGAATACTCGCGGATTGCAGTGTCGACATCCCGGAACGTTTGGATAGCGTGGCCCTGGCGGCGGAGTTCATCGTTGATCCAGTCCAAGCGCTCAGTGCGCTTTCAGACCCATTTTTCCTGGGCGGCTTGGAGCTGCTCTACAGCGCGGTCATTGCGCCTCCGCTCTTCGTCGACACCGGAACTCCTCAGCATCGAAAACATATAGACGCTCCCGCTGAAGGCCAAAGCGTTTACGAGGCCACCGCTCAACATCATTGCGATGGAGGCCATTACTACTTCATTATATTGGGAGGAAGGAGCCCTTGTTTAATTAGCAGCTCCATCAAAAACATGGCCAGGACTACATCTGCAATGACCATGCCGACTTCACGGGGTGTTAAGTCCAGCTTCGGGGGGGCTCCTTTCAGGAACATCTGGCCAAGACGAGCGTACCCAGTAGCCAGGAGAGAGACCACAGCGGCGTGGTAGACCGCGTTGACTAGCACTTTTCGTCACTCGGTGGAGTAGACATGCTGCTCTATATAGAAAGGGTCGTGACGAATAGTCAAATGGAGATTCTTTTCTTGCGGCGTTGCATGCGGCGTAATATCTGCACCTCGTGTTGTATAGCGGCTGCGCCACACGCGTAGCAACACTAGCACTGTAAGGCTGCCAACGCCTAATAACGCCAGGGGCGCCCTCCAGTCGGGTGCCTTCGTAGAATCCGGTTCCTTCGTAGAATCCGGTTCCTTCGGCTGTTTCTTGGTGGAATCAGCTGCGCCAAGCAAAGCAGCCTTTGCCTCGCACAGCTCGTCCTTGAGCTTTTCAGCCTTGGCCTTCCTCGCTGCAGCACCCGCTCGAACCTGAGCGACTTTTTCGGATTCTTCGCAGGGCCGTCATTCGTACAATCCGCTGTCACACTCTCCACTTCCTTCGGGCCTTCGGATTCGTTGCACCCTTGTTCCTCTGGATCATCATTTCTAGGACAGCGGTGGTGTTCAAATGAGCAGTGCTCAGTAGTGGTCAGCGCCATGGTTAACGGTGCCAAGTACTTACCATAGCAGTAGTATAGCCAGCAGCTAGCACTGCTAAGCGCCTGTTCAACAAATGGGTCTGTGGCGAGCTGTGCCATGAGCTTTGGTCGATTCTCGGGTGGGATTGGCAGGAGCCAGCTGGCCACCCTTACATATGATCTTAAGAACATACCTCCGAGACCGTTAACCATTCGTGCACCGAGCTTAGCCTCGTACCGGGAGTGCAGCCTTTCAACGTCTTCGTCGCTCATGGCGTCGATCTCAGCGGCTGTTACGTCTTTTCGCAGATATCGCTTGACCTGCCCACCAACCGCAAGTGCCGCCAGCCTCTCCCTGAGCTGCCGTGCATGTTGGCTGGGGTCGGGCTGTTGGCTGGGTTGTCGGCTGGGGCCGGGCTCCTCCTCTGCGCCCAGAATATCGTCTATAAGCTCGTTGGTTTCCATGCCTAATACGTAGGGGCGCTTACGTCTAATATATAATCTTAGATGTGGCGGGCGTATCGGTCATTAGCAGGAGCTTAGAATGCGGATTGTTCTTGAGCTTCTGTCGAACCTCTGCCTTTTCGCTCTCGGTCTCGATGATGTGGTTCTCCTCCAGGCATTCATTGAACGAGTGCCGATCTTTGCAGTGGAATAAAGCCACCCACCTTGTCTGCTTGCGAAAGCCTTTGGGGACGGCGTTGTATTTCTGAGTGAGGACCCAGACGCTTTGCTTTGCATGACGGCCGGAGAAAGCCCTAAATGACAGCATTTTTTGTTTCTTCTTCATCGCCTCCAACGTCCTACAATCATCGATGATGTATAGGGTGGGCTCCCCGTCGAACAGTCTGTAGAAAGCTCTATGGCATTCGTTGAGCTGCTCGCCGGGATCAAAACACTAGACCTCAAGGTCAGACAGTATCCATCGCCGCAGGTACGCCTCGTTATGCTTAAGAGTGGGGCACAGGATCACAATGTGATGAAAAAAATCGCGGAAAGGGCCCTCAAACAGGTCCAGTACGAAGACTGTTTTGCCGCAGTTCGTCTGCCCACAGATAATCTCGCAGTGGGCGTCATCAATAAAGCGCGCTAACGAATCCACCATTTTGGATGTGCAGCTTTGCGTCAATGATCACATAGAGATATACGTTTAACACGCCGGGCTCCTCTCTCTCTTTTGTCGTTAGTATCGTGTATCGTAATCCCCTCGCTGGCGTTCAGAACGCGTCTCCAACTGCCATGCAGCTCGTCATCGTCGCTTGGCCGAAGGTCAAGCCAGAAGGCGTGCTTGTGCGTCAAAAACTCTTCCAGGGAGACGTCTGACAGGCCTAAGTCTTTAACTCTCTAACTCTAACCCTGGCCACCTCAGGGTCCCGCTTCCGTAGGCGAAGAACCTCTGGACCTCGCCCCATTGCTGGTACGCCCGTATGCCCTGGCTGTACAGCTGATTGTGGACCCCTTCTTTTGTGACTTCTACTTTGGTGATCTTCGGGTTGTAGAAGGATTCCGATCTCCTATTCCACGGGGTTCCTTTAGTCTCGAACAGCATGAGGATGCCCTTCATTGCTCTCGCGGGTGTGCTCAGGTTTATGTTCCAAAGAGTATCAGACTTGTCCTTCACAAACTTTCGGTGGCGGAGGACGCGATCATACAGAATGGAAACTGGGTGCGGATCTGTCCAGCGAGCTCCTCTTCGGTGACCATATCGAACTCCAGGCTGATGTTGTCGATGGTGTAAGTCGCGTCGGCATCGCCTGTTTTCTGGATGACCCGACTGTAATCGTTGAACGTCAGTTCGTACTCCAGTCGGTCGGCCAAGGCACTCTGGTAGAATGGCATGTGGCTATCTAGAAGCTCAAAGTCTAGCGTGATGTGGAACCGGCTGCCAAAGGCGCGAGCGATGGCTTTTTCTCCAGCATCATCGTTACTTGAGTCCTCCGCTCCGACTCGAAGTTTAAGCATGTTTTCGCTGCCGATGCCTTGGTAGGCCGCATTCCGCCGTTCGTTTTTGGTCAGCCATAAGTCGCCGTAGCAATGAAACACATCAGAGTCGTCGATGGACATTACCTCATTCCCGCTTATTCTGATCGTGGTTTTCTTGACTACTGCGTGTCCGAGATTCCCGATCACTGTGGGTTTCGGGTCGGATGAATTGATCGTGATCGAGAAGGCCAAGCCCACGGTACCGAGCACAATGACGTCATTTGCGCCGAGGTTGGGGCAGCGGATCAAGACTTGTTGATTCTGGTCGATCGTACTCGGGTTGTTGGTGACGACCAAGGACTGCCGTACACCTTGTACCCCCCGAGGCTTACGGAGTGTTCTGAAAGGGTTTAGCCTGAGTCCGTATGCATCCATTGTGTGTATTGAAGGTATACCTTGCAATGTTCAATACGAGGATTATGGCAGACTTCGACTTTGATAATCCGGCATTCGATGACGCCCAAGAGGAAAACAACATAGACGACGAACAGACCCCTCTCCTTGCAGGTGATGATGTTCCCGAGCAACAAAGCCGTGGTGCGGCCGCCAGAAACCTTCAACAAGAGCTGACGCAGGCCGACGTGAATGATTATTTCGATGCCTTGGCGAAGGTGAATCCCAGCCTTACCCCCGTCTTTCGCCATTACACAAAGTTTAAGGTTGTCCAAGGTCCTCTGCGACTTGCGGCCCACCCCAAACTGGACATCATCAACAAACCAACAGGTGAACCGCTAGCCCTCTCAACAGTCGCCAATAAAGGAGGGGTTAATGTTGTTAGGCGGGAGGGGGCTGGGATTTATAGACTGGAAAAGAAAAAAACAGACATCGTTGCATCCGGCAACAGTCGCAGCCCTGGAGACAGCGAGCTCAGAACTCGATGCAGCGGCTGGCGAGGCAGATACCATGGAGCTGGAGGATTTAAGCCGCCCAGCGAAAAAGGCCTCTGATGCTGTCCACACACTGGAAACAAGCTTGACGGATAGTGAGGTCGGGTGGGCTTTTGAAACGATAAACGACCCTCCCTTTCCCATGCGAGAACTTCTGGGGCTTGAGAAGGCACTGCAGACCTCGGAAGGCGAACACGCGAATAACCTCGCCAAGCTGTCAAGTCTCGATAAGGACATCGCAATAGAAAAACGGAAGTTGGGGGAGGCCCCTGATGAATTCTCCCGGGGCCGGATCGAAGACCAGATAAGGAATCTCGAGGACGAGAGGGTGGCCCGGCTCGAAGCAGCCTCTTTAACGGCCGAAGCCCTGCGCACGCAAATACGCCTCATCAAGCAGACGATCGACCGCATCCTACACAAGGATACCACTCTGGCCGAGCGCGTCCGCACCCTCTTCCGGAAGCAAGGAATAACCGTGGTCTCCATTCTCAGTGGGTCCGGCGGGGGCATCCAGCCAACACCACCTCCATCCGACGGGCGTGCTCTTAAAGAATGGGTGAAAAAGCATCTCCAGTCCCTGGCGCGCGCCCTTGGCAAGCTGGCTGGGAAGGCTGCCGCTGCGATTCCGGGTATTATTGGCAGTATCGTGTCCTGGCTACTGAACCTTCTCTTGAAAGCGGCTGGGTGGCTGGCCGATAATGTCTGGGCTCTAATCGTCGCCGTAGGTGGCCTAATGCTCGTGGCTGTTCGCGAGTATTTAACGCATAGTCCACAGCAGCAGTAAGCCGATACCAGCCCCAGTGACGACGATGGCTGTCTTCTCCGCATTGTGATTCTTTTCATCCTGAAAACGATGTGAACGACATCCTGCTCGGATCGAAGGTCCCATCGCCAATGGGGCTGTAGCCCGTTCTCGTGACATAGTAATATGCCACTCCGAGGCCGTGATTCACCCCCCTGCGCCTCCTGTCTGTGTGCTTATCTACGTGGAACTCCCTACAAATCCTCTTATAGGCCCTCTTGTTGTAGGGGTTTTCGAATGTCGCACACGCTCTGTCTTGAGGCAGGGGGGCCTGGATCTCTTCCAAGAACCGCCTAGGTTGGTAATACACATGGAACGTGTACAGGGCCCTTATTCGTTGGTCGGGGGCGAGAAGATGGTCTTTTGCAGAGATGCCACAGCCCGTGCTTGCGCACCAGACCGCGAAGTTCACTTGGTTCTGCCAGAATTGCATAGGATTGGTGTTCCAGGCCCGAACAGTGTCATTGCTGGTTATCTTTGGCAGCCGGTTCTTGGCCAACACATCTGTGAACTGGACTGGAAAGGCCTTCTTTTCATCGATGTAGATGTCAAATCGCGTGAGCTGCTCTGCGTGGGTTTGGATACTATGAAATGCCCCGGCCTTGTAAGTGGCCTCTCTATTGAGCCTGTAAGCCTCGCTCTTCATCGTGGCTAAAATGTTCATCACGTTGGCTGACATTCTAAATGGGGCACAGCACACTCTGCCTCATGCCCTTAACAACCTCGACGGCCGCCTTAAAACCGCCCTTCGCGAGATAACATTCTACCCAGCCTGGGTGAATATCCCCACCGGAGCGGGCTTCTTGCTTGAGGGCAAACGTGTTGAAGTCTGTACTACAACAATGTCTGTACGCTGGACAAGGAAATATTCCGCCCGCATGAGATTTCTCTGGGATTGAATGAAGCCACGGGCCGCCTAGTCCTTACCCTCACTAGAAATGGGGGGGGGACTATGGAGGGTTAAAATCTACCTAACTTGGTCACACACAAAGAAGTCTTCGTGCATTTAGATGAACTGAGCACCTTAGAAAACGTGAGGATAACCTCAGATTTCGGTGGCGCTTCAACACTACTTCAGGCCATCGCCGTGACTGCTGAAGGGATAAACTGCGGGAAGACGGTTTCATTTCCCAACCCACAGTACAAAGCCTTGCGCGACGACTATATAACACACTTGACCGTGGCACGTTTAGAAAAAAACGGCAAGTATATTAATGTAGAGTACCTCAGTGCTATCCTAGAAATACAATAAGTATGGATGACGCAGCCGGTCCCAGGTCTGCGTGCCTGTCTTTAAGCGACTTGGCAGATGTGTTGGAGTTCGAACTTCAAGGCCAGGCAGGTAAAATCTACCCCTTTCAGTTTCAAAGTGGCAAGTACAGCCGTAAAAAAGATTACGGGGGGGGGGCAAGCAGAACCTGCCACGTTTGCTTCCCTTCAAGATGTCTCATCCTCTATAGAGCAAGAGCGCAAGTCTCCTTCTGAGGTGATTGAGGAACAAAAAACTCTCATTAATTCGCTTGAAGACCGCTTTGTTCTTAGCCAGAGCTCGATTGGTTTATAGATGTTAAGGTGACCCCGATGACGGTTCAGGCCGATATAATCAAGGTGAAAAAATTTTCAACTCCGGAGCCTCTTTTTTGTCGTGGGTACCAGTCAGCAAGTGTTATCTAGCTAAGGGTGTCAGAGGTGGCTTAGCACTATCTGCCGTCGAAGGTGTAGATTCCGCACTTCTTATAGGGGAAACAAGTATATCTTTGTCCATGATAGAAATAAACCCTGGATCTATACTTATCTTCAACATCGTACTTGGCGTGGCCTCTCAGCGCCGTTCCTCCTTGATTACCGGGGTGAGACTAAAGTGGCCTGCAGAGCACGATGGAAGGGAGCTCAGACTTATGATCAAATTACCGGCCCAGGGCGACCCAGTCATCCGGAGCTCTCTCGAGGATATACGGGTCTTTGCAGGGAGCGATGCCAAACTCGATTACATCTATTTAGAGTCCGGTATAAAACTTATAAGCTTTCGTGTTAGTATTCCCCATGACGATTTAGAGTTTACCGACGTTGTTGATTCGTAGGACGGAGAATATGGGACGGCTGTACCCAGCGATCACGGATGAAGAGCCGACGGATGACCATCCCTTGACCCCGACCGCGCCGATGGTTGAAAACCCCCGGAGGGCGTGGCGCACGCCCATCGCCTGCAGTATATCAGCGAAATACAGAGGTAGCTTGAATCTGAGCGAGATCTCCGCCGGGCCTTGTACCAAAAGTACCGGCGCGGTGTCTTAGCCGCCGAGGCCCTTGATTCGGCCATGCTCACGGCCGGTTTGGGACTAGGGGTTGCAGGTGTGGGACTACTCACAACAATAATTGCAGCACCTGCTGTCTTGGCTATGGAAGCTTGCGGCCATAGCTTGCGGTGTCGTAAATGCCGCCGGAAAATTCGTTAGCCGCCGACTTCACGCAAAGGCCAAGAAACATAACGATATACGGCTGTTGGGCGAGGCTAAACTTAACAGCATCCGTGCGCAGGTATCTACAGCATTATCTGATGGTGTTATTTCTAATGTAGAGTACAGGCAAGTCGTTCAGGAGCTCAAGAACTTCTCTGATCTAAAGCAGGAGATACGTGCTATGTCTCGTAAGGCATTCAACGCCGTACAGATCGATGAAAGCACGAAAAAACAGCTTATAGATTACGGCCGAAAACTAGCTCGGCAAGAGCTGAAAAACGCTCTTTCCGAATGATGTTCTGGGGAGGTGCCCAGGGGGAACTTGTTTGGAACCAGGGCAACCCCATGCTATGTCTCGAGAGCCCCGTGGGCAGAGCATTAGCCAGGATCTGACAATAGGGGGTTTGGGGGCCGTTGTAAATAAGCAGGGGGTCTGCCGCCGGAGACATTTTATCGCCACTGTATCATTGAAAAACAAGACCTTTTAATAGCTTTATATCACTGGAAATAATGTATTACTTTTGGACCCCAGAAATTGACTGTTTTGGGGGCACCAAATATATCACACATTTCCCACCAATGACTGACACTGAGTGCGAATCACTAAAAAGAGTACATAAATTTTATATTAAACTATGTATGGTTACAGTCTGTTATGCTTTGGACAACCAAATGTGAAATAGGAGGTAGAAACTGTAAAATACACAATTCAATACAGATGTAAGGAAAACAATGGCAGTTTGGCGCAGCAGTGTGAATGCTGTGAATCAGGAGGTAGAAATAAATAAACAATAAAATACACAAAACGGAAAACAATCAAAATGCATGGTAATTTGGCACAGCAGGTGCATGTCACTCACAGTTACACTACTTCACGTGAAACGGAACCAAATCAGAATACAGTATACATGGCTCTGAGACTGAGAACAGGCAAAATTATCACCACTGAATCTGTGACTGTCACTCACTAAAAGTGTAGTGGCACCATACGATTTGAGCAGCTAAGTCACAGTAGGTAGAAATAAACTTTGTAAAATACAAAAAACAATTCAAATACATGTACTATCAGTCACATATCTATGTCGAGAAATAATTTGAATAATTTGAGCTATAAAGCAAAAGCAAAAGGCCTGGTTTATAGCTCAGCCTGTTACCAATTATTCACCACTCTAACGGCGGGCTCCGGATTTTTGGGCGCTAGCGAACCACCGTTAGGGGGGTTAATTGGTTAATTGCTGACACATCCCACTACCTTTGGGCCATCTACAACACCCCTTGGTAAGGTCTCTCTGCCCCCCCGAAACTGTCGAAAGTTGCAGAGATTCCTTAGAAGTGCGTAGAGCCCGGCATCATATGCAGGTAATGTATTCATATACTACATATACAGGAGACCAAATCCGGATTTGAGCTAGCAAACATCCCCTTATACATGTAGTATATGAATACACCCCTTACACACAGCGCCTTTCCCACCTCTGTCAGCCGACTGAGCTATATCCCACGACCCACGAAACATAGGCTAAATTGGAAAGTCTATTTCGCATAAACAAAATATTTCCAATCCTCCTAAAAATACTGGATCTTATCAAACAAGACACGCTGAAAAAGGCTGTCACATTTATTTTTTTATAAAAATCCGTGGTTTAAGCCCTACAGTGGGGAGAAAATCATCTGAATCAGCCTGTTGTGCAATACAGCCAGCGTATATATATACTATAATCCTTATGTATGAAATGCCAACTAGGCCGCCTCATATCAATGTGTGTGTGTAGGCGAGACTTGTAAATAAGCGTGTATGCCTTGGCTTGGGAGGCGCCTAAGGGGGGGGGGGGTATGGGGAAGCAGGGAAAGGGGGGGGGGGGGCTCTATTTGTTATGGGGAGGGCCCCAAGAGGGGGGGGGGGGTGCCAGAACCTATAGTGTGTATACTAGAACTTCTGGACCTCTGGCTGGGAGCCTCTATTTACCAAGGGGGGCGTGCGCCAGAACCCCTATTCCCCCTACTACTATGCTCATCTTTATCAACACTCTCTCCGAAATAACGGATACAGATGCTCCCGTATCAACCAACGCTTGGACAACCTTTCCGTTTACTTTAATTGAAATGGTATTTTTATTCATTGTCGTTAGAACATATATATATTCCGTAGTATTTTGCTTTTCGCTTTTCCCTTGCTCTTAAGTTCTACCTGTTCGCTATGTCCGTCCCTAAAGGAATTCACCCTATAGACAGACGACAACTCCTATTTTCTATGTTAATAGGATTTCTAGGTTTCTGTTTACTTGCCTTCGGTAAACCGTCTCAGTGAAGCAGCACTAGATAAAAGGAGCGGTGGAAATCCGTCCTGCAACAAAGAGGTACATTACATACACCCTAAGGATTCCTTCGTCGTCATACGGACTGAAAAATTGTTGAGCACGACGTTAAACCCCAAGCATTCACTCACTCACTCTATCTCTTCATTGATAGTGATTGTCATAGTTCCTACTCCGACTTCGGTCTCTTCTTGGACTTTGCTCTCTTCTTGGACTGTGGTCCCTTCTTTTTAGCCTATCGTTGGAGTATCGATCATTGCCTCTTTTTTCACGGATCAGAGACATGATCATTACCGTTAGCTGGTCCATCTTGCTGCTTAATGTGTCTTAATGCTTAGCGACTGTAGGTTGGACGTTATTAACATGTTCTTTTCATGTCGCAAACACCGTCCTGGTTGGGGCATCAAAAGAACATGTTAATAACGTCTTGCCATTTCGTATCAGCTAAACAAATGTTTTGCGGCTGCACTATTTTCTTTATTTCGTTTTTAAGTCATTTTTAACCAAACTTGTTTCCAACATTTTCTGAAATTTTGCAACATACAGTTCTTTGCCGCATTAACTTTATGAATGAAATATCTATTTCTGTGTGACCATTGTTGTTGATTAAGTCACGACATGTCGATTGAAGAGCCATCGCCACAAACCTCTTGAAAAAGGCATCTTTTAGAGATCATAAGGTGCCTTTGTCATCAGTCCACTATACCAAATCTCTGCTCCTCCACCTATTCTGAATTAAATAATTCAGCGCTGTGGTATCATAAAGGATGCGTGGTGAATGTATTTTTCCCAGCAGAATTTTCCATTTGTGAGTCGTATGTAATTTTCTAGTTTGATTGCGTCGGCCATGGTTGATTGCTGACCTCGTGAATTTTTGGCTTCTTAAAGGATATGTTCTTTTCATCCGCTGTGATTCTATTTTGTTTTAAAGTACTTGGATTTTCTTTTAGTTCTCCACCCAAATATTATGTTGTTCAGACTGAGTTGTAATAGTAATGGTCTGAAATACCAATCAGTAGTGAAATGAAGTTTATTTATTAATATATACATATAATTCAGATTTTACAAATGCCATAGTTGTAATAATAATGTGGGGTATAAATATATATATTCGTATATGTGTTGTATACTATATTAGATTAAACACATAATGTTAAAGCTAGCGAGTTAATCAGTGTCTGAGTTGCTTACCTAAACAACACACGGTTTCCCATCAGTTATGAAATGAAGTCACTTCAGCCAGAGAGAAAGGTCTTTTATACCATACCGATCTGGTTGTTAAAGATACTTCCTCATTCACTGACTGGACGAGCTCGGTTTACCCAGGTTCACTCGGAAACAAATTCGGGACAAGTTTGAACTAAGTTTTATCTTGGATATACGACCGGGCAGCCAGTGGTCTGTCAGACTTGTTTTAGCTGGGGCCTGGTTACCCGTCAGTCCCAAAGGTAGTCTTTAATCCTCCGATTCAAGACTTTAATGAAGTTTACTATCGACATTTTGCTACCTTATATAAAAGAAGAATTTACAGAGAATATTTAAGAAAAATGGTAGATTTACAATAACAGACAGTTTTAACACCTTAATCATCAATATAATACTGTTAATTACAATTACTAAATTGGACATGGGAGAGATTTGCAACCTCGGAGAGTTGATCCGAGGCCAAAAGAAATTGCTTAGTGTGTTATTTACCCATTTTCCGTTGACAACTTGTGTGTTAATTTTCAGGCCAATTAATATTCTAGTAAGTCTTTACCGATGCCTATTTTACAAACCATTCCCCCAGCAAACCTATATAGGCCAGCCGCAGACCATGACTACTTATAGTATACTCCTGAGGAAAAGTTTTAAAATATTACTTTATCTGAGTCACAACAAACAGAACAAGTCACAATAGGACAGGGTTCCAATAAATTTTGACATGAAGAACGCTGCAAGCGTATAACAGCTTCTAATTATGGAAGAATTTGTAAGCTAACAGGCAAAACAAACAGGAGACATTTAACTGCTTATTTAATTAACCCAAAATTATTTACTTCGGATTCTGTGCGTCATGGACAAAGTATGAACCTGTTGCTGTGGAAGAGAAATTGTGCAATGTTAAAACCCCATATTGTGGTCTTTTTGTGTCTGTATCCACACCATATCTCGCTTAGTTGTTTATGATGATGATGTCATTTGTATGTTGTAACAAAGTGATAACTTGTCAGATTGTACCTCACCTAAAATCAAAAGATGGCAATTTGTCTTTAAATCATGATTACTTTTACCAAATTCAGGGCCAGTTGTTTTGTGCTGATCGTAAACAATGTCATTTTATGGTTTACACTTTCAAAGATATGAAAGTCATTATGGTGGAAAGAGATGACAAATTCATTGATTCTATGGTTATACAGCTGTCAGAATTCATAAAAACAATTTCGCCCTGTTCTGTTGGACTACCACTTCTATGGTAGAAAGGGTAATTTGTTTTAAAATTAAACGATTATGGCTTAACGCCACTTTGAAGTATTTCAGCCGTATCGTGGGGATTGTTTACAAAAATGCTGTTAATCCCTTTGACCATCACTGTTAAGTACTGTACCTGTCTTTTCGTGCTTGTGAAATTGTTGCTACATTTTATTGCATCAGTTGTTTTATGCTCTACCAAGAAAACAATATCACTTATACGACGTTGGCCAGTATTAGGAAAATGGACATTGTACACAGTTTACCTGGCAAGCTATAGCGATAGGATTCCCCACATAAAGCCTGGGAAATTCGAACCTGTACCTTCATTGGCGAGACGGTACAGTGAATCATAGGACAGCCCATTTGACCTAAACCTGCTCATTATTATCTGATTATAAATATTGTTCAGATATGTGTGCTAAATAAAGGAGCAAATGCAGCAGTTTAATTTGAGTAACGTTTTAGGAACATAATTTAATATTTCACTCATACAAAGGAAGCCAGCATTATGGTGGAAGAAACCTAGCAGAGCTCAGGGGAAATTTATGGCCATCCGCTGGCAGACCCTACACGTAGGGCGGGCTAGGAAGCCAGCACGAGATGGACTTTGAACTCACAGCCACCCTCACCTATTGGTGAGACTCCAGAATCATGTGTCATGCCTGGCGTGCTTATCGCCTCGACCACGGAGGCCTTTTTAACAGGACACTTAATTTGGGTATCATTTTGGCCTTGTGTTTCACTCTAGATCAATTGTTCTTTACTAGAATACAGTTAAATTATTTACTCATTTGGTTGTAGTTTACACCGAGACGTTCACAGGAGCAAATGCAGCATTTAATTTGAGTAACCTTCTAGGAACATAATATAATATTTATACGAAGGCAGCCAGCATTATGATGGTAGGAAGCCGGACAGAGCCTGGGGTAAACCAACAAGAGAATATTAAACATTATGTGGTATAATTCCATTTCAAAAATTACACAACATGAAACAAACAAATCTAATATTGGATGACAAAATAGTTTCTGATGCATTCAATGGATATGTTAGAATTTTATATGTCTTGGTTAGACCTATAAACCGCTCCACCTGCACCCTCTTGGCAGCAATTTTGTTGTCTCGAATTACATCTTTATTTCACAGGTGCAAATATGTCTCGGACATGAAATACCTTGTCGGTTGAAATCACACTGTCACAAAACCGACTTGATTCTGTTCTATCCACTATTTGACGATCGACTCTAATCCACCATAGGAGGACAAATTTGAACATATTACCCCTGGTGAAATCCCTGCCAGATCCTTTACAGTATTTCTGTTCTTATATGAACTGAAAGTTGCTTGCTGGGAGACAGGAAATGATGATTTCTTTTTCACTGGACACTCTGTTCCATCAATTTTTCCTCTAGTTGCTGGAAACCCTTTTCTGAGACCACTGGGAGAGTAGAACTGCAAAAGCTCCTTTAAGGGCAACAGTTTCATCTCCCTCCACTACAATGCCATAAATCTAATCCATGCACAGATGATGCTGTACACATGACTTTCTGATATATACATATCAAACAGTCTGTTTAGTTCAAAGTTACTGTGGTAGAGACGACGTTTCATGAGCACTAAAAACAACCTGTTTGCAACACATATGTCCCCAGCGATTGGGGCCATACAGATAACATAGGCAGTTAGATGCAGGTTCTAAAGTGTTGAATACAAAAATATATTTTCATAACTTTCCAATCCTGTATAACAATGGATTCCTTTGGGGGCAATTAATAAACTTATTGGCAGAAAGTGTTGCAGGCTGCGGTAAGATGACTGGGATGTTTTCTGTCATCGGATGTGTCTGTGTGGATGAAGATATAAGACTGGTCGATTTAGTTTCCTCCTAAGTCTGTATGTGCCTGCTCTCCAAGAGAATACACTTGGAAAGGCTCTTGCCTTAAGTCTTCTGACTTGACAAGTCCCATCTGTTGAAACAGAAGAGGAAAAAAATCGTAGCTCTGAAAATGTTTGACGTATTACCATTGTTAGTGTAAGTTGAAAAGCAACAACAGCAACGTGGTTCTGACGGTCAAATCACGGCACCGGGGGAACGTCCACATACACATCGATTTATCCTGCCATTAGATTAATATTTACAGACACTGTTTTATTTTAAGTCGCAGTGAGTTCAAGTCCAGCTCATGCTGGCTTCCTCTCCGGTCGTACATGGAACAGTCTTGCGGTGGTGGTGCGTTTTCCCTGGGTTTTCCCTGGGCTCTGCCCGGTTTCCACCCACCATAACGCTGGCCGCCGTCGTATAAGTGAAATATTCTTGAGCACGGCGTAAAACACCAATAAAATAAAAAATAAATAAATAAGTTTTTTTTAAATGAACCCTTAAATTAACAACGTACTATAACTCGTTTCAGAAATGTAGTCTTACGACAAGAAGAGTGAATGACAAACAGCACTTGACGGAGGCGGCTTCCACACTTTCCCATGTGTAAACGATAGAATCTGGTCGAGACCAGTTTTCATGCCTTCCACAGGTTATTATTTTGGGCTGGGGCAGTAATATGCTTCCAGACCAAAAAGTTTTCAGCCACAACAACAACAAAAACAAAAAGGCAGCAAGCTGCTATAAAAAAGCTCAACCAAAGAGAAGAGTTACTTCCCCTAGAAAATAGGTGCGCTTGATTCCAGTCAACTGTACATGTATACAGCATTCAAGGGAGACAACTGGAAACATTTTAAGCATTGGTGCATTACTAAGTACAAATGTACATGTAGTCAGCAGCCTTGGGAGATAACTACATTATAACATTATGTAGTTGGTTAACCTCGAAATGATGGCTTATTTCCCTGAACACACAATTTTACATAATACTTGTACATGTATTACAATCAACCCTGGGCTGCCTTCAACACAGTTTCTGTATAACAACATTTTATTTGAGCAATAAAATAAAATAGAAAACTGTAATGCCTAAAGCCAAACTGACTAAACAGGTGTAAATCAGAAAGGAACTCACCCGGTATTTAGTTAGAAAATACAGGGTATATGTACTGTGCAATAACCGTAATATACCATACCATAACTGTAAATACTACTGTATCAAATATACCTGGTATTACGAACAATGTACATAACTACATAACTGTGACCTTTTTAAAGTACACTTCCCCATGTGAAGTCACACACAGGCATGACTGGAACAACTATCTGTTACTAGAGCTTCCTCGTTAATATCATGACCACCTACAGTAAATGAACACAAGCCTTACCGTAAGGTAAATACCGTACAGCACAGTGCTTATAACGTTATGCATTCATAAAACTAGTAAGTTACACAGACGTCACTCGGACGAAGTGGAAAATCAGTTAAAATTACCGAAACTGAGGATCGCATTAACCAGCTCATTGTATACAAGTGAAAGTAACTACACATACAGTAATCACTAACCGCTCGTGCAATTGTTGTTGAAAATCCCTATTTATAATCTTGACACACTTCCCTCGCAGAGACACAAATTAAAACGTGTCACAGTTACATGTACTTGACCATGCGAGTGTATTATTTAAAGACTAGTATATTTGTTAATTCCCAACGAAAAGCGATAAAGACTGCAAACAACAGATTTGGCTTACACACGGCTTACAGGGACAACACTGTCCGAAGAAAACAGCGGCCTGTTCTTACAATAAGTTTCATAACAACCTTACCAGTTACGTCTTACGATTACAGAACATGTTATCAGTTTACTGTTCTCGCAAATATATCATTAGTTACAAAGAAAAATTCACCTTAATCGGCGAAATAATCTGTAGTGCCTGCACGGGTCGATGCTGTTAATCATTAGGCGAAAGTCTCCCAGCGAACCCTACCCTTGAGAAAGGGAGATAACTCTCACCACACAATAAAGGTTATTCCCATTACACTTGCTTATCTGCTCGCTTGATTCTGATAATCCCGCCTTGTCTTTGTTTTCAAACAGTCACTTGGTGAAATCCAGCCTCCAACCAGTTTACCTCGTTTAGGGTTTTATTCTAACATTTCATGTAAATACCTCAATTGTAATAACTTACACACCCCTTACCAGCATAGCCTAAGCAGAATTGACTGTAAAATACAGTGATGTTACTTGCAATTTATTACACTTCAATGGTCTGGGGGCCTCCGTGGTTCGGTTGGTTAGCGCGCCAGCGCAGCGTAATGATCCAGAAGTCTCTCACCCAAAGCGGTCGCTGTGAGTTCAAGTCCAGCTCATGCTGGGTTCATCTCTGGTCGTATGTGGAAGGTCTGACAGCAACCTGCAGATGATCGTGGGTTTCCCCTGGGCTCTGCCCGGTTTCCTTTCACCATAATGCTGGCCGCTGTCGTATAAGTGAAATATTCTTGAGTACGTTGTAAAACACAAATCAAATAAATAAATAAATACTTCAATGGTCTAGAATTACTCAAAATACTGTATGCTCAGGGGAAATGTGGCTCCCCTCCTATGGCCGACAAGCCTATAGTTTCCTGTACATAGGCTATCCATGTACGTTGTCGCTACAAAAGCAGAGGAAACTGGATTCGAAGACGTGACTTCAATGGTTAAAAGTTTTATAACAGTTGACTTTTATAAAACTTTTAACCATTGAAGCGGTGGGCCCACTGTACAGAAAAGCAAACCTAAAAAATTGCGTTGGCTTAAGTTATGTATCAACTCTTATTGACTGGGGTTTAACACCGAATTCAATCATACTTCAGCCATGTCTATACGATGGCTGTCAGGTCTATGGGAGGAGGAAAGCCTCCTTCCGTCCCAAATCCACCGACTGAAAACCGCAGCAGAAAAGTAGAGCGTTGAAATTCAGCCATGTTCAGGGGGAAATTGTGAGGCTTCCGTCGAGTGAGTCAGCTGAAAAAGCAATAATCTGCATCGATCGTTTCTAGCGTCAGGCCCGTACAAATGCCCTTTAGATTTATATCTTTGCTAAATACATCCGGTGTAGGAAACGCCATTCAAACCTTTTTGTCAGAAATGCTAATAAAGTTGTAAAAAAACTCAAGTTCAAGCAAAGAAATATTGTCTGTCTAAGCATACAGTACATGTATAATGTGCTTGAGTCAGTAAATCGATAAATACGCAAATGCATATGACCATGTAAGTGAATTCCAAGCATTTACAAGGAAGACAAAGCACAATTGTTCAGAAGTGTATTAAGTGTTAAGCTCGGGTTAATCTGTATACGTTTCTAAAACATTTACAACCCATTTAACTTTTCATACGTACACATTTGAACAAACGTCAAGTGTTCTTACGGGAATCAGTCAGTCTTGGAATGAAGAAGGTTAGAAGTTTATATATGATGTAATTCAGACCCATCTCCGTATATGTGTTAGCCACCACAAAGGTCATTCAACACAGTTATGTGCAGATGTGTACGGGATAATCGCACATGTAGCAAGGGTGTAATAGTAAGAGGGCAATTTTCTCTTTTCAGTGCCAAATTATACCTATTTAAGTCAATTTTCTGACTACATACAAGGCTGGGAAATTGTTCACTGGAAAAGCCAACTGTATAATTAGTTACACGCTTAACATACGTGTATGTTAGCACATATTTTAACTTTTCGTGCACAAACTTTGATATAGGAAAATGGAAGGCAATATAGAGCCTTCCTGTGCTTCGCTACCTAATTCGCAAGACGAGATAGCGAAGAGAGAAACGGAGATATAGCGAAACAAGGTATATGGAGGTAGGGAAAAGAGGTAAGGAGGTATAGCAGAGAAAGGTGCGGAGGTGTAGCGAAGCCAGGTATGGAGATATAGCGAATCAAGGTACGAGGTGGAGCAAAGGTAGGTATATGGAGGTAGGGAAGAGAGGAGCGGAGGTATAGCAAAGAGAAATGCGGAGGCATAACTAAGAGAAGTACGGAGGTATAGCGAAGAGAAGTACGCAGGTATAGCGAACCGAGTTATGAGGGTAGGAAGGAGAGGTTTATAGAGGTGGCGAAGAGGTATGGCGAAGAGAAGTACGGAGGCATAGCGTAGCGAGTTATGGAGGTAGCGAAGAGAGGCAAGAAAAATAGCGAAGAGAGGCAAGAAGAATAGCGAAAAGAAGTACAGAGATATAGCGAAGTGAACTACCGAGGTATAACACAGAGAAGTACGGAGTTATAGCGAAACGAGTGTTGTGGAGGTCGCGACAAGAGGTACGATGTATAGCAAAGAGAGGCACGGCGTATAGCGAAGAGATGTGCAAAGGTGTAGTGAAGGGAGGCACGGAGGTATAGCGGAGAGAAGTTCAAAGGTGTAGCGAAGGGAGGCGCGGAGGTATAGCGAAGAGAAATACAATGGATAGTGAAAAGAATTACGGAGGTATAGCGAGGAGAAGTGCGGTTTATGGTGTTTTCAAGAAGGGATATGGAGATATAGCAGCCCATAAAAATGTCGTTTAGATTTTTATCTTTGTCAAACACACCCAGTGTAGGAGACTCCATTCATACTGGCTGTTGGAATGTGGGAATGTGCAAGCCTCTTTGTCAGAAATCTTTACGAAAATCTTACGTAAAACCCAATTTTACGTAAAGAAAGTAATGTCTATATACAGATATGAGGTACGGATGTATAGCTAAGAGAGACACGGAGCTATAGCGAAGAAAAGTGTGGAGGTATAGCGAAGAGAATTACGGAGGTATAGTGAAGAGAAGTACGGAGGTATAGCAAAGAGAGGTTTATATAGATTTCAACAAAAGGTTTGGAGATATAGCGGCCCGTACAAATGTCATTTAGTTTTATATCTTTTGCTTAACACATCCGGTGTAGTGGACTTTTCCCCGGGCTCTGCCCGATTTTTATTTGAACCATAATACTTGTTGCCGTCTTATAAGTGAAATATTCTTGAGTACGGCGTAAAACATCAATAAAATAAATAAATAAACAAATAAATAATTTTCATCTAGCATGGTACTTTCTTTCCAGATGCTTTAGTCCTTTTTTTCAGTTCTATATTTATGAATGCAGTAATCATTGCTAACTGAAGCTGTCATAGCTCCTACCACACAGGAAATATTTTGTGTACATGTCATGTATATAGTTCCATTGTACAAACTCTACTAGATTTATTGCTTAGTAGTCATTGCTGACCTTTATAGTACCCTAGAAGTTAATAGTACACGGAAAAAACATTATCTAAATTATGTATACAGACGCTAACATGCTAGCCCTAAACGGCTATTAAATTTGACGGAATATAATGGCATTATCGCAAGGAGCTATTTGCCCAAAACTGTTCCCCAAATGTCAAATAGTCTTAACATTACGGTATCGCATTTTATACAATGGACGGTGCTCCTACAACTTTATAATGTGTGCATATACAGGAAGCCTGGCTCAACGAGCCAGGAGCATTGCAACGGAATGCGTTTCTACAGATAACACACGAGTACTTACAAGAGAAAATAGACAAATAGACAGAGTTATCTACTGCGTTTACAGCCTTGACAAGGGAAACAGTTCTGACAGACTCGACGGTCGTGCAAAACGTTCCATTTGCCCAGTACCGAATCTAAGGTTTCTGCCAGAGTTTGAAGTTTCTTGAAATGCTGTAATCTGGGAGATCTTACCGGCAATTTTATTAAGCCAACGCAATTTTTTAGGTTTGGTGTCCTGTACAGTGGCCCACCGCTTCACTTGATTGTTATAAAGCCTTTAACCAATGAAGTCGCGTCTTCGAATCCAGTTTTCTCTGCTTTTGTAGCGACAACGTACATGGATATATACAGGCAACTATAGGCTTGTCGGCCATAGGAGGGGAGCCACATTTCCCCTGAGCATACAGTATTTTGAGTAATTCTACACCATTGAAGTATTTATTTATTTATTTATTGGATTGGTGTTTCACGCCGCACTCAAAAATATTTCACTTATACGACGGCGGCCAGCATTATGGTGAGTGGAAACCGGACAGAGCCCGTTACTTGTCAGTCGGCCATAATTTACGTGGTACCTAACGCCAATCTTGGATAGGCCTTCAACAACAACAAAACTGTTTCTGTTAATGACTGAGTAGAAATATCATACATCAAAATATGCCTTTTCACTCGTAAATATCTAACGTCATTTCGGATAAACACACTAAGCCAAGTGCTTGTACATGAGAAAGTTAATAAACAGTGCAACAAAAGTAAGTTGCCCCCAAAACGTTGTTTGATATCTCCCGTGATATGTACCAGATCGCAGAGAAATTTTGCACACACTATCCCAGTAATCAGGTGGGCGTGGTATATTAAGGATTAACGTGCAGGTGCAGTTGTACGCTAATGGGCATGCGAAAACTGAAAATCGGTCGATTTTGAAAATTTCATAGAAGGAGTCAACCAGATTTTTTAGCGGCAATTCTTTATTTTATCACAGAATTCGATCATTTTCACTCGATGACCAGTAATTATCAATATTGTGTGTAGCCGTCACGAGATTGTATCACATTTCGACAACGCTCTCGAATTGTGTTAATCCGACTTTGCAGGATCGCTAACCACTCTTCCTGAAGGAGGCCTCTCACATCGTCAAGAGTGGACTACATCCCAGCTCGACGATAGACTGGTTGTTTTAGCTGATCCCAAAGATGTTCGTTGGGGTTGAGATTCGGAATACACTCGGGCCACTATGTTTGGTCAGTGTCTTCAGTTTGGAAGGAGTCATTCACAATCCCTGCACGATGGGGACGCGCATTGTCGT
Source organism: Liolophura sinensis (assembly GCF_032854445.1). Lineage (NCBI taxonomy): Eukaryota > Metazoa > Mollusca > Polyplacophora > Chitonida > Chitonidae > Liolophura > Liolophura sinensis. Next base: position 44,700 of record NC_088303.1, on the reverse strand, counting down.
CCATGAAGACAAATCCATTTCCAACGGCGGCTACGTAAGGCAAAACATATGGTCTAAGAACTTGAGCAACGTAACCAGCAGTGTTCAAGTTTCCCTCAATAGGAAGGAAATCTAACCCTGTCCAGAGCATTATGCTGCCACCACCAAAGGCCGTTACTGGCTACACGCAGCACTCTGCATGCTGGAGGCACTCACGCGTTTTATTGAAAAGAACGTTGTAACATTGCCGTCTAGTCCATCGAGCGTGATTTGTCGCCTACTGCAGACGAGCTCTCATAGGACGGCGGAGCAGCAAGGCTTTTTTCACCAGTCAACTGGGACGTTCTCCAACGGCTTTTAGGCGTCTCCTGATTGTTTGGTCACTCAACAGTCTCGCCACGACACCAACATTGGTTGCGATTGGGATTTACACTTTTTGGCAGGTCCTTGACATCTCCTGATGCGAGAAACTTCGCTAGCAATTTCCGAATGGCGTTTGGTGTCACCCCCATTCGCCGTGCAACCTGTTTTACATGGGAGTTAGCCTCCAAAAGGCCAATTGCAATCGCCCTGTCCGTATTGCATAACCGAGGCATGGCATACCACAGTCGCAGAACGTGCAGCATTGAATTTCCAAGACTTGGGGAGAGTAATGTGAGCGATTCAGGTTTGATTGTATTGTAAACTCTATCACGTTTGATCGGCAGACCATTATACCAAGTTGAAAGTATTTTAATTGAGAAAGTCACTGAAATTTCAATTTGGCAGATCAGAAAGGTTATTGGGTATCACAAAGAAGGCAAATGTTATCGTTTGAAGCTGAAGTGTAACGGAAGCAGATTTCAGTTATAGAGGGAAATCGTCTACCATCATAGAGAATTCATGGAGGATCAGCACACAAAGACAAATTAATCATTTGATATTTTCTTAATTATTTCGAAAAAATGTTCCAAAAACCCAATCAAATAAACTCCATCAAACACAATTCCTGTCAAACCAAATAAATAAAAAAAGAATCTGAGCACAAAAATAAATGTCCCTGAGATATGACCTTAGTTTCCCAGTTTCACCAGAAGCAACATATTCTAAGATTTCAAAGTAAAAATGAAATAACCAAGATAAGTCACGAATCCTGATTGTATTTCAATTTATTCGCGATTAACTGATGCAGATTCTGCAGGTGAAAAATCTCACCCTCGATGATCATGTCTATACATGTTCCTTATAAAACATACCCAGGTTTAAACACGGACATTGGTGGCGATGACTGGCCGACGCAGTTCAACGTCTGTTGAAGACCTCAATGTGGTATGCATATTTGAACATCACATGTAGCTATAACCTGCCAAATGCTGGTGGTTTAACCCAGGTATTGCAACTTCCACCATCCATACAACTGACAGATTGGAAAACTGTCTTTTAGGTCTCCTGGGGTGATACTTCTGCAAATTCGTGTATATCTTGTTTATACTGAACATTACTGAACCTAAAATAATCCTTGTCACATTCAGAATACACGCAACATAAACGAAGATTGATTAAGATATACGTAATAAAGTGCTAAATAGCTTGGACTAAAATACTGAGTAGATTTCTTCTATTTTCATATACTGGTGTAAATTTGAACGTACAGCGGTCCTCCATGGCAATACGTACGAGGGCCTGTCAGCAGCCTGTGGTTGTGGGTTCCCGCGGGCACAGCTCGTTATCTCCCACCCTATTGCTGGCTGCCGTCGTATAAGTAAATTATTTTTAAGGACGCTATAAAACGGCAATCAAATAAATAAATAAATCAATAGTTGTCCTGGCATATTAATATAGGTTAGCCTAAGTGAAAATTTATTACCGGATCTCGAGAAACTGAAGACATTGTTGAACTTGGAACGTTTTAAATTATCATTAATGTCCAAAACTGTCAACTGGGTGCCCTGGAGTGATATGGTGCCCTAGAGGGATGCATAAGGCTATCTTTGGGACATGGCCTGGGTCAGTAGAGACACAATACATGCATGTCAGAAATGTCCAAAACCACTGATAAGGTGCCTTAGAGGATAGGCTGTCCTGGATTGATAGGGTGCCCTGGAGGGATAAATAAGGTTAGCTTTGGGATATGGTCTGGGTCAGTAGAGACACAATACATGCATGTTAGAAACATCCAAAACCACTGATAAGGTGTCCTGGATTGATAGGGTGCCCTGGAGGGGTGAGTGAGTGAGTGCTTGGGGTTTAACGTCGTACTCAACAACTTTTCAGTCATGACGACGAAGGAATCCTTAGGTGCATGCACAAGTAATGTGCCTCCTTGTAGCAGGACGGATTTCCACCGCTCTTTTATCTAGTGCTGCTTCACTGAGACGACATACCGAAGGCAAGTAAGCCGACCCGCCCGAGGCATTATACTGATACGGGTCAACCAGTCGTTGCACTATCCCCTTCATGCTGAATGCCAAGCGAGGAAGTTACAACTTCCTCTTTTAAAGTCTTAGGTATGACTCGATCAAGGATTGATCCTGGATCTACCGGTCCCGAAGCGGACGCTTTAGCCCTGGAGGGATACATAAGGTAGGGTTCCCTGGAGGGATACATAAGGCTAGCTTTGGGATATGGTCCGGGTCAGTATAGACAAAGAACATGCACGTCAGGAATGTCTAAAACTGTTAATAGGTTGCCCTGGAGGGGTACATGAAGAGACACACGGACAGACAGACACACGGACCAATAGACACATGGAGAGACACGCGAAGAGCCAAACACACGGACAGACAGACACACGAACAGATAAACAAAGAGACAGACACACGACAGACAGACACACAGACAGACAGACACAGGGGATGACAGACAATCGAAGAGACAGACAAAATAACCGCCAGCAATAGCATAACCGCCATTAGTAAATATAATAAATGACACTCAGGTCATCCATGCATGTTGAGATTTTATTGGATGAAATGTATAATGATGAGTGTACATAGTTTAAATGTTTGATCGGCGTGAAAAACATATATTTTGTTTTATGATGAACAACATACTGGCATTGTGACAACAGCGCAACTGTGGCCTGCTTGGCAGAACTAAACAGGATGTCTGGATGACCTTCCGATTGGTAGATTGTCTGTTTGGCGCAGAAAGCATAAGGATTACCAGTAATATACTTGATTCAGCGTTTCGATATCCTGAAATAATCAAATATTTCCAAGAGAATCACAAACCCCCAAATTAATGTCCTGAGGTCAATAATATTTGCAGACCCAACGTACATAAGCCCTATATAATGCTGTTTGCTGTAAGTAAGACTTATGACCAGTATGTACAGGAAAGTTGATAATAACTATGAGCTTTATTGTAGGAGAACGACTTTTTGGTTTGTTTTAATGCCAGACACAAAGATATTCATTAAAAGGCGCTCGCATCACAGTATGTTTACGTTTAATCCTACACGTACATTTTGCTTTGGATTTGGACGTCTCATAACATCGAACTAGATGGGAAAGCTTTTTCACCTGGCAGAATTCAGTTGCAGCTTTTAGATGGGCATGTTTTTTCACCTGACCATATTCAGGTGCAGTTTTTAAATGGGAAAGTTTTTTCACTTCACCCAATTAAGGTGCAGCTTTCACAGAATCTCATGCGCACATTTTGCTCCCATAAATACATCCTGCTCTGTGGCTCCAAATAGAGCTAACTCTGAAATTGAATATCTTATGTGATCGCGATATGAGCTAAATTACATACATTTCCGGTGCGCATGTTTAAATATGGAGACGAAATTCTGCGCGATATTTGTGTGTATCTTTACCCAAGTACATTTTAACTCTGGCTTTTATATTGACCTTTGCTTGCGGAAACCCTTGAACCAATCCTCTAAACACGCACGAATAAGCATGTCTGGTACAAACTGTATATAAGTACAGTCAGAAGGTCCTCAGCACTCAGTCGGTTTTTCGATGTTCAGATACAACAACTAGGAGGCTATGAAGTTTCCGCAGTTCGTTGCTATCGGCTTGATTCTTGTCAGTTACAGTGGAGGTAAGAAGTTACTCTTCCATGAGTTCCTTGTTGTATTCGTTATATTTTCATAAAGTACTCATAAAGTTTTTCATAGTATACATGTATGCTTTCAAAGAATGCATGTACGTTTCCAGTGAATACATGTGCTTTGAGAGAATACATGTATATTTTCACAGAATTCATGTGTGTTTTCACAGAATACATATAAGTTTTCAGAGAACACATGTATGTTTTCAGGGAATGGACATGTGTTTTAAGAGGATATATGTATGTTTTCACAGGATTTTTTCCCATAGAACACATGATTGTATGTTTTCACAGACTGCATGATTGTATGTTTTCACAGAATACACTTTTTCACAGAATACATGATTTTATGTTTTCCCAGAATGCATGGTTGCATGTTTCCTCAGAATTCACTTTTTCACAGAATGCTTAATTTTATATTTTCACAGAATATAGATTGTGTGTTTTTACAGAATGTATGATTGTACGTTTTCAAAGGAGACATGAACTTTTCACAAAATACATTATTGTATGTTTTATGCAGTACATATATGTTTTCACATAACACATGGTTGTATGTTTTCAAAGGATACATAATTGTATGTTTTCACAGAATACGTGTTTGCGCGTTTTCACAGAATAGATGATTGTATGTTTTGCACAGGATACATGATTGCATGTTTTCGCAGAATAAATGTTTGCACGTTTTCACAGAATAGATGATTGTATGTTTTCACAGGATACATGATTGTATGTTTTATACAATACATATACGTTTTCACAAAATATATGATTGTATGTTTTCACAGAACATATAATTGCATATTTTCACATAATACATGATTGTATGTTTTGACAGAATCATGACTGTATGTTTTCAAAGGATACATGATTGTACGTTTGTAAGAATATATAAATTTTTCTCAAAATACATGAGTGTATGTTTTCAAGGATATATGATTGTATGTTTTCACAGAATATATGACTGTATGTTTTCACAGAATACATGATTTTATGTTTTCACAGAATATATGATTGTATCTTTTCACATAACACATGATTGTATGTTTTCACAGAATACATGATTGTATGTCTTCAAAGGATACATGATTGTATGTTTTCACAGAATGCATGAATTTTTCACAAAATACATGATTGTATGTTGTCACAGAATGTATGAATGTATACTTTTACAGATCACACGTATGTTTTCATAGAATATTTGATTTTATGTTTTCAAAGAATATATGATGGTATATTTTCACATAACATATGATTGTATGTTTTCAAAGTATACATAATTGTTTACTTTCACAGAATAATGATTGCATGTTTTCACGAAATGCATGACTGTATGTTTTCACAGAACACACGTATGTTTCCATAGAATTCTTGATTTTATGTTTTCAAAGAAATATATGATTGTATGTTTTCACAGAATATATGATTGTATATTTTCACATAACACATGATTCTATGTTTTTAAAGGATGCATGATTGCATGTTTTCACAGAATACATGATTTTATGTTTTCACAGAATGCATGATTGTACGCTTTTACAGAAAACACGTATGTTTTCATAGAATACTTGATTTTCTTTCGTTTTCAAAGAATCTATGATTGCTTGTTTTCACAGCATATATGATTGTATATTTTCACATAACACATGATTGTATGTTTTCAAAGTATACATGACTGTAGGTTTTCATAGAATACATGATTGCATGTTTTCACAGAATGCATGATTGTATACTTTTACAGAACACACGTATGTTTTCATACAGAATACATGATCACATGTTTTCACAGAATGCATGATTGTATGTTTTTACAGAACACACGTATGTTTTCATAGAATACTTGATTTTATGTTTTTAAAGAATATATGATTGTATGTTTTCACAGAATACATTATTGTATGTTTTCACATAACACAGGATTGTATGTTTTCAAAAGATACATGATTATATGTTTTCACAGAATACATGGTTGCATGTTTTCACTGAATAGATGATTGTATGGTTTCACAGAATAGATGATTGTATGTTTTAACAAGATAAATGATTGTATGTTTTTACAGAATACGTGAATTTTTCACAAAGTACATGTTATGTTGTTGTCTACAAAATGACATTGCATAGATAGATTATTTGTCCATTTACACATTAGTTAGCTGACGCCCGTCATTTTCCAGGCGATGGTTGCGCCATCAGGCTGTACCGTGAGTTAAGACGATGTGACGCTCTGTGGGGTCATGACGCTGAAGTTGCTGTCGGTCCTCAGGGTGGTAATGCCTATAACATCTCACAGCTCATCAGATACTGTCGGTAAGTCCACATATATACTTTCTGGGCTTTGTAAGTTTCTCTTCCTGTCTTAGCTAGTCTGCCCAGGTTTTTGACATTTCGACATGGACTGTCCGTCTAACAAAGGATCTGCGTGAAGTGCAACATTCAGCTTGGCTGAATCACGCAGCTATATGTATTATGACCTGCGTCCAGTGCGATACTGATTTCGGCTGAATGTCACAGCTAGTATGACCTGCATGCAGTGCGATACTGATGGCGGCTATTATGAATTTGCTTTTTTACTTACAAGTTGCGACTTCATTGACCTTTCCTTTGGACAGTGTTGGGATTTATTGGGAAATACAACAATGCATGAGAAATGTTTGCTGGGTTAAAACTCTATGATGGTTTCGTGTATGAAAATACGCATTAATGTACAGAACCCTTATGTCGGTGACGGACGACGCGGGAAGAACATTTTATATTATGTCGAACAATAAAATCGTATACATTTTGTCGAAGAAGGACCATGATGGCGCAGTATACCGGACAACAAAGGTCCGTAGTGTATACGATGATCGGTCACCATGGTATATTGACACCGAATGGCACGGTACAGTGTTGCCATCGGAACGTCATGAAACTATGTGTGAAACAAAACGTCGTGGTACTTTATGGTAGACAAATCGTCATGATACACTGTCAGACATACGAATGACATGGTACTGTATTGCAGTCGGAGCATCATGGAACTGTGTGGAAGACTGGACGTCGTGGTACTTTGTGTTAGACGGACCGTCATAATACATTGTCAGACACCGAATGACATGGTACTGTATTGCAGTCGGAGCATCATGGAACTGTGTGAAAAACTGGACGTCGTGGTACTCTGTGTCGGACGGAGCGTCATGATACACTGTCACATACCGAATGACATGCTAGTGTGTTACAGTCTGTGTTGCAGATACTGTCTTTGCAACGGAACTGTGTCATTGACAGACCACCATGACGCTACGTGGGTTATCCAATATTATGGATATAAAGCACCTAAACTGCGTCAAGTTACTGTCTTACTTTTAGTCCATGGTTATGATTTACAGTTCAGTTTTCCATTCAGCTAATTAAGACACAGAGATTGGCTGCAAGAAACACATAATTGCGATTATTACCTTTAAAGACCTTCAGTAATCATATTATATAACGTGTGAATCATTACTTACATTTTACACATCGTCCTACACATCAGTTCCTAATAAATGGGACCTTAACAACATTAATTGTTTACACATATCATAAACATGTGTCCTTGTTGTACATCGAACGTGACACTTTCACATGTAACGGAATCAACTTTCAAAGAGTATTTGACTAATCTGGACGCCATGTTCAGTGTGCATTGAGGTAATAACATACAAAATTGATTTACCAATCCTTTAAACACTACAAAGCTATACCATCAATGTTTATTTCTTTCATTAGTGTTTCACGCCGTACTCAAGAATATTTCACATTCAATTAATACAATATAACTTTTCACAAACAGACGTTTGACGCTACAACTGTACTGTGGTACCTGTGGTACTTTATCACTGATCAAAGACCTTGACTTAATATAATCTGGCACAATTTCTTTCGTCGATATAATTAAAGACGTACAGCTTAGAGAGTAAAACCAGAGCAGCAACGACAGCGTGATAGATGGCAAATGGCCACAGGTAACCGGTAAAATACCGCCTCCTGTCAGTTTACATACATGCTTTGATACCAAATATACGCTAACTTGTGGATAACCGTGTTTCACACTGAACAATTTATAGAAGCAAGCCAGAGACCAAGGGAAGACTACTGTCTTAATTGGCGGGATCATCATGACACTGTTTTAAAGTATCCATTACCAAACCGTATTATACATCTAAATGACCAGCGTCAGCTCATGTAGTAAATGAGAAAACTCAATCATCATTTTGGGAATTTGGAATGGACTACTTTTCATATGTTTGTAAAATAACTGTCGACATGTCAACATGGCGGACGACTGTTGGTAACCACGTTATCATGTATTAATAGAATACTTGGTGGCGACGGGGCATAAAAGTCCCTCCTCCAGCATAAAGCAGTATGAAATGCCATTATGTCTATTCATTTTCAGAGGAAGAAAATAGAACACAGCACACCAGTCGTGCTGTGAAAAAAATTTAACTGTAGCTGTGAGAGATGAACAAAACTGTAACTCAGTTTGATATCATTCGACCTCAGTGCTTCCACGATTATTGGACGGAAACGCTCACTTCCATGACGAAGACGGGTTGTTCAGATTCGACAACCAGGCAGATTCACATGCGCGCAGACTATAAACACCAGACATGTACCGCTCTAAAAGCCAAGGCAAACTAAAAAAAACCGCTACAGTAAGACGGGAAATCGACCTGATAAGAAATTGTAAATTCCGCAACCGATGGACGTTATTTTTGGTTGAAATGTGGCACTGTATTTTTATTTACTGTATAAAGACGTTAGCCAGAAAAATATTTTTACTGAACCTTTCACCTATATATAATTTTTTGGGGTTCAGTTTGTATACACATGTAAAATTTAAATTTTATTCTGTGGTTTGTTTTTGACATATTTTGGCAAGATTAAAATCCGTATGTCTGCCTTAAACCAAGAAGGCCTCATTCACAGTCCTGTGAGTTAACTACTAAACACCAAGTAATTTATATATTAACAGTGGCATTTGCTCATGCCGATTGGAGCACATCTGTATCTGCAGGGTAATCCTTGCTACAGTGTTTGACGTGATGACGTGATGATACTATGTGCAAAATTTCTAACAATCGGGCAAATAGCCTGGTAAAGGTCAAACATCGTTTTCGGGGAACTTATCTTTGATGCACTGTTTATATAATTACTTGGTTGGTGTTTCAGTTTGCGTTAAATGCCATGGTAATTTTTCTCCATATGAGTGTCTATTACTCACATATTCCAGTGTGACGAGTAGGCGAACATTTTATGATCTATTCATCATGTTTGGAACTTAACTCGCATGCTTGGGTAGTAAAACAGAACTGAAAAGTAGCTCCACGAAAGTGTCAGCAGCTGTCATTCACAGTTATAGTCGGTTTTGCTTCTTGAGGCGCACAGTTTCTTGCACTGGGCCGATTCCCTGTCTTAACATACCAGGTCCTTTCCAAGTAAACACTGTGTAACACGCAATCAAAACCAGAATTGATGTACACGTTCACTGCACTAAGCACAAAAACGACGCAAAGAAATTCGGGATTTTAATCGCCGGACCTAAGTTTTCATTTTCTTCTCCTAAGTAGGCCACCGCAGTTCATGACTAAAGGTTTCATGAAAACAGTTTCTTGCCTACATGGTACAATAGTGACCTAAGGGTAGACTGTCGGTCGCCAATATTTTCTCATGGATGAGAATGAATTTCAAATAAAAGATCCTCTTAGACACTTTTTAGTTTCACACTGGGTATAGTGAGGAGTTCACAGAAGTGAGCATGCAAAACCATGTGCAAATTATATTAGCCTTTGATACCAAACACCATTTGATTTTGTTTCTGTCCCATGTCTCTTTAGAAACCCATCTGGAGAACGCGTGGGTGACTGCATGACAGACGCGTACGCTCAATGTGACCCTGGATGGGGGGAGGAAGAAAGACCAGTGTTTCAGTCTCAAGCCTACTTCCTGGCCCGTGGGATTGAGTATCTGTGTTCTGAAGTTGACGGTTCGTATAAGCTTTCATTTTTATCGTATTCATTTATTAAGTACGCTGTTTATGATAATGAGGATTAGTTTGTATGAAATACTTTGGTACTGTAGTCATTGAAATGAAAAAATTAATCAGTAGAACGTTTTGCTCTTTGTTTTCATGTGCTTTAAAATGAAAATTTGTTATGTTTTTACCCGGTCAGTGATAGAAAGGGATCGGTCCTGTATCAATGGCGTAGCGACGGAGTTGACCGAGTGCGAACGAGCGTCAGTTCGTGAGTTCGACGAGTCTTTCCAAGAGCTACAGCAGCATGACCCTGTGCCATGGAGCGAGAATAGACGCCTACTGGAAAGGTCGGGCTAATGTTTTCTGAAACTCTGATACTGTATCCATTTGGGCATCTTGAATTACCTTAAAATGATATACTTGGTTACTTTGAAGTAACCAGTGAGACCATCATTAAATTTAACCATCAGTAAGATCACCATTAAAGGTAACCATCAGTAAGATCACCATAATTGGTAACCATCACTAAAACCATTATTAATTTATTTATTTATTTGATTGGTGTTTTACTTCGTACTGAAGACTGTTTTACTTATACGACGGTGGCCAGCATTATGGTGGGAGTAAACCGGACAGAGCCCGGGGAAAACCCACGACAATCGGCAGAATGCTGGCAAACCTTCCCACGTATGGCACCACCATTGAAGGTAACCATCAGTAAGATCACCATTAAAGGTAAGCGTCAGTAAGACCATCCTCTAAAGGTAACCAACAGTGAGATCACTATTAAAGGTAACCATCAGGAAGACCACCATTAAAAGTAACCATCACGAAATCACTATTGAAGGTAAATATCAGTAAGATCACCATTAATGGTAACCGCCAGGAACACAACCATTAAAGGTAACCACCAGTAAGATTACCATTAATGGTAAACGTCAAGAAGTCCACCATTAAAGGTAGCCATCAGTAAAATCACCATTTAAGATAACCATCAGTAAGATCACCATTAATGGTAACCGTCAAGAAGACCACGATTAAAGGTAGCATCAGTAAGATCACCATTAATGCTAACCGTCAGTAAGATCACCATTAAAGGTAACTATCAGTGGGCACGCCATTAAAGATAGCTAAATAAATCTTTACCTTCTATGAATCAATTAATTTTTAACACGAGTAAAAACTTTCAACACGAATAAAAAAAAGCTCAGACGCTAGTTTTAACTCAAACCTGCTATTCCGAATATGAGCTTGCTTTACCTCAAACCACCTTTTAAAAGCTCAGCTTGTTTTATCCCAAACGAGCTGGACAAAAGTTCAGCTTGTTTTACCCCAAACCAGCTGGTCAGAAGCTGAAGTTCTTTTACCCAAAACCAGCTATTTATAAGCTGAGCTTGTTTTACCCCAAGCCAGCTGTTCAGAAGCTGAAGTATTTTTACTAAATACCATCTGTTCAGAAGCTTAGCTAGCTTTAACCTAAACCAGCTATTTAGAAGCCGAGCCTGCTTTACCTCAAACCAACTTTCCCGAAGCTGAGTTTGTTTTACCATAAACCAACTGGTCAGAAGCTGAGCTAGTTTTACCCCAAACCAAATATATACAAGCTCAGCATGTTTTATCCCAAATCGGTCATTCAAAAGTTTAGCTTAACGACCTTGTTCAAAGCTGAGCTTGTTTTACCCCAAACAAGTTGGTTAGAAGCTGAGCTTCAAGGCAGCCATTCAGAAGCTGAGCTTGGTTTAGTTCAAACCAGCAGATCGAAAGCTGAGCTTGTTTTACCTCAAACCAGCTGGTCAAAAGCTGAGCTTGTTTCATCTCAAGGCAGCAATTCAGAAGCTGAGCTTGTTTTAGTTCAAACCAGCAGATCGAAAGCTGAGCTTGTTTTACCTCAGACCAGCTGGTCAAAAGCTGAGCTTGTTTCATCTCAAGGCAGCCATTCAGAAGCTGAGCTTGGTTTAGTTCAAACCAGCAGATCGAAAGCTGAGCTTGTTTTAGCTCAAACCAGCTGGTCAAAAGCTGAGCTTGTTTCATCTTAAGGCAGCAATTCAGAAGCTGAGCTTGGTTTAGTTCAAACCAGCAGATCGAAAGCTGAGCTTGTTTTAGCTCAAACCAGCTGGTCAAAAGCTGAGCTTGTTTCATCTCAAGGCAGCAATTCAGAAGCTGAGCTTGTTTTAGTTCAAACCACCGATTCAGAAGCTGAGCTTGTTTTTTTTCAAACCAGCTGATCTGATGCTAAGCTTCTTTCACCCCAAACCAGCTTTTCAGAAGTTGACGTGGTTTTGCCGCAAACAAATAATGTCAGAAGTTGAGCTTGTTTTAGCTCAAACCACATATTTAGAACCCGAGCTTATTTTATCCTAAACTAGTCACTCAGAAGATGAGTTTTTTCCCATGCCAGCCCCTCAGCAACTACTTTTACCTAAAACCAGCTGTTTAAAAGCTAAGTTTGTTCACCTCGAACCAGCTTTAAGAGACCGACCTTGTTTTACCCCAAACGAATGACGTCAGAGGCTGACCTTGTTTACCTCAAACTAGCCATTCAGAAGCTGAGCTTGTTTTACCCCAAACCAGTCGGTCACAAGCTGAGCTTTTTGAGGTGTTTTACCCCAAACCATTCGGTCAGAAGCTGAGCCTTTTTTACCCGCAAATATTTGGAAAGTGAGCTTCTTTCACTCTAAACCAGCTATTTACAAACTGAGTTTGTTTTACCCCAAACCAATCATGTCAAAAACTGGCTCGCTTTACCTCATAGCAGCTATTCCCAAGCTGAGGTTGTTATACACAAACCAGCTATGCAGAAACTGAGCTTTTTTTAGCCCAAACTAATGAATTCAGAAGTTGAGCTTTACCCCAAACCGTCTGGTCAGAAGCTGAGCTAGTTTTACCCCACATGACCTACTTACACGCTGAGGTTGTTTTTACCCTTCGCATGTCATGTAGCAGCTGAGCTTGTTTTACTTCAAACCACCTATTTACAAGTTGAGCATGTTTTACCTCAAACGGCTATTTAGAAGTTGAGCTTGTTTTACCAGTCTTTCAAACGCTCAGATTTTTATGCCAATCCAGTCATTTAGAAGTTGAGCTTTTTTTCATCCCAAGTCAACCTTTTACCTAAAGCCAGTTATTTTAAAATCAAGCTTTTCCCCCGCACCAGCTGTTTGGAAGCTGAGCTTGTTTTACCCGAAACAAGCTGGTTAGAACCTGAGCTTGTTTTACCCCAAACCAGTTATTTACAAGGTGAACTTGTTTCATTCCAAACCAGTCATTTAGAAGCTGACTTTTTAAACCCCAAACCAGCTAGTCAAAAGCTGAGCTTGTTTTATCTCAAAACAGCCATTCAGAAACTGAGCTTGTTACTTCTAAATGACTGGTTTGGAATAAAACAAGCTCACCATGTAAATAACTATTTGGGGTAAAAACAAGCTCAGCTTTTGACCAAGCTTGTTTTACATCAAACCAGCTTTTTAGAGGCTGAGATCCTTTGACCCGAAACGAATGACGTTGGAAAATGAGCTTGCTTTACTTCAAACTAGCCATTCAGAAGCTTAGCTTGTTTCCCCCCAAAACAGGTAGTTAGAAGCTGAGCTTGTTTTACCTAAAAGAGGCCGGTCAGAAGCTGAGCTTGTTTTACAGACAAATCAACTATTTACAAGCTGAGTTTGTTTTACCCAAAGCAATGATGTCAGAAACTGAGCTTGTTTTACCTCAGACTTGGTATTTAGAAGCTGAGCTTCTTTTAGCCCAAGCTAATGAAGTCAGAACTTGAGCTTTACCCCAGACCAGCGGGCCAGAAGCCTTTGTATAACTTGAGCTTGTTTTACCCCACTCCAGTCATTCAGCAGTTGGGCTTGTTTCACTTCAAACAAGCTGTTTACAAGCTAAGCTTGTTTTACCTCAAACCATCTATTTAGAAGCTGAGCTTGTTTTGTCCCAAACCAAATATTTACCCCAAAGCAATGAAGTCAGATGTTGAGCTTGTTTTACCTTAAAGAAGATTACCTTTTTTTTTATCCCTAACCAGTCATTTAGAAGTTGAGTTTTTTTTGTCGAAAGCCAGCCAATCAGAAGATGAACTTTTTTTTATCTAAGACCGGGTATTTAAAAGCTGATCTTGTTTTACCCGAAACCAGCTGGTCAGAACCTGGGCTTGTTTTACCCCAAACCTGCAGGTCAGAAGCTGTGCTTTATTTACAGCAAACCGGCTATCTACAAGTTGAGCTGTTTTATCCCAAACAAGTCATTTAGAAGCTGAGCCTGTTTTACCTCAAAACAGCCATTCAGAAGCTGTTTACAAGCTGAGCTTGTTTTATCCATAACCAACTGGTCAGAAGCTGAGCTTGTTTTACCCCAAACCAGCCATTCAGAAGCTGAGCTTGTTTTACCTGAAACCAACTGGTCAGAAGTTGAACTTGTTTTACCTTAAACCATCTGTTTAATACTGGAAGTTCTTTAATATATGTGCAGATCATGGCAGGAAATTTTTTTACATTGTCACTATGCATAAAGCATATCTTGGAATTCAAGCAACAGGCTGCCTGGAATCCAGTGAAAATAGCTATGAAAAGATATAAATTCACTTATGGATGTATGAATATAATTTGACTCAAGTCACAAATTGTTGAGTTTGACTATCTGTTTAGAGCAATTCGCATAGGATGTTATTCAAATTTAGTTAAAAAATACAAGTTCCTCCAAAAGGGAAAAAGGAACCAAATTCTTAAACACATTGATACTTATTTGTTTTATTAATTTGATTGGCGTTTTAGAATCAGTGAGTTAGCGTTTGAGAATTGAACTCTCAGCGGCCGCATTGGTGAGAGGCCCCTGGGCCAATGCGCTGGGCTCTCGTGTTAACTCCCTCGGTTTCGGAAGCCCCCACATACTATATATGTACCCTTTAAAAACGACAAAGTAATAATTATTATGGCCGTATGAAATCTGTACATGTAATTTGAATTTATTTTACACTTAAAATGTCGGACAATTAGTTTCGTCAGTTTTTCGTTTCTAATATATGTCGTCCTTTGTTTTCAGAATGGGTCGATACAGAGAACAATGTGTTAAGGATCTGTTTTCGGAGCAGTGTAACCTTCATCTGGGCCAAGTTTTCGGGAACTTCTTATATGGTGTCGGAGTGCACGCTTTCGACAACAGAAATCGCAATCTCCGCTAAGGTTTCATTCTACACAAACTC
Source organism: Liolophura sinensis (assembly GCF_032854445.1). Classification (NCBI taxonomy): domain Eukaryota; kingdom Metazoa; phylum Mollusca; class Polyplacophora; order Chitonida; family Chitonidae; genus Liolophura; species Liolophura sinensis. The sequence goes on along the minus strand of NC_088303.1, from coordinate 29,491 downwards.
ACGAAATAGCGTCTGTGGCATTTTTTTTGTTGTGCATTTTCTACAATGTTTCTTCAACAAATAAAGTTGCCATACAGACTACAAGAGTTAATTTATCTGTTCTCGAGCCAAACGAGATACGGGAAACTTTGTTTTCTCTGCTTATTTGTGAGGTTTCTGTGCCCGCGTGTGTTTTACAGAGTCAAGAATGGGCCATACTGATAATTTAAAGTAAAATAAACATATCAACTATTTAGTAAAATCGTGACACAAATATATAGTTGTGTTATGTACAGTAACGAAAAAGACAAGCATTATTTATCCAGTGGAAAGAATACAATTATTAAGCTCTTTTAGTAACATAAATTGGAGCGAAAACAATAAACAATATGGCTGTTTATAGTAAACTAAACGACGAAACAGCCGTAACCTCACACCGCAATTTCAGCGAATGTGAATGCAGAAAGCATTTTCGAAAGCACTGGTAACTATGCACGCCGCACTGCAAAGTCTTAACATTATCACCGTAGAGTCTAATATGGACTATTACAAGAAACATGACATTCCCCAGGCTCTGTTCGGTTTCCTCCCAAAATAGTGCTGGCAGCCGTCGTATAAGTGAAATATTTTTGAGTACGGCGTAAAACATAAATCAAATAAAAAAAAAATACAAGAAACATGACTTTTAGCGAGAAGAAAAGTGGTCGTATTGTAACTGCAATTTAAGTTCAGTACTCACTGTATGAAATATTTTCTAAACAGTTGACTTTCAGGCACAAACATTAATCTTGAATTTAATTTATGTTTCTTTATATTATAGTCTTTATATTATAGTACTTGACGCCATAATCAACAATTTTCACTTATTCGATGGCGGTAAGTTTTATGGATGGAGCGAATAGGGGTGACCTAGTTAAAACGACCCAGCATTGCCAAATAACAGACGAACCTACATGCATGTGACAGGTCCCGATAGCACAGTTGATACACCGTTCGCTCTAACTTCCTCGTTTGGGGATCAGCATGAAGAGGATAGTGCAACGACTGGTTCACCCATATCAGTATATAGGGCAACAAGGAATTCTGAATGGTCAAAGCCTGCCTATTAATCTTTGACACCCTAAAGACCAAGTATACTGGGAAGTCGACTTTCCTCCCTAAAATCATCATATTAGGCGCATAACCTGTGTCCCTATTTACCATGGAGCAGATAGCCATCCCAGTGCCGGTTATAGTGCTTCAGATAACACCGAATGATCTGTAACAGTAACCGATTATATCGTTTAACTTAACCGTTCGAACAAGGCCTTAGCTGTCTGAGATAATTCGCAGAAAGCCACAAATAACGCCCCATCTAAATTACGCCCCTGATCAGTATGTACCTGTAAGGGAGTACCCAGACGACACACGAAATCCTCCAAAAATGCCCTAGATATCAATTCTGCACTCTGGGTGGCAACGCCACCATCTTGGCCCACTTGGTGAACCAGTCGACCTCTTCCCCCTGGCACTAACTTGAAATGGTCCAAGAATATCTAAATGTATCCGCTCTAGCGGCACATCAGCGTGGTATTCGCCTAACGGTACTCTGGCATTCTGGCGAGGTTTCTTGTTCTGATTACAAGCTGCGCACGTGTTAACAAAGCGAGCGCCATCTGCACTCATACCAGGCCAAAAGAAAGGGGAACGTAACCTAGCTAACCTAGTCTTCTTCTGTCCTAAGTAACCAGCCTATTTCACATCATGCACTAATCGTCGTACCTCGTCACGTAACACAGCAGTAAACTCATTGCAAAATAGGCACTAAATCGGAATCCCCCAATTGTTCGGCACTAACGTCCTCCAATTCCTCTGGTACCAACTGAAACCCCTCTTCACCTTCCATATGGGGTGAAGTCTCCCCCGAACTCTCTTTGACTAAGGTGCAATCAAAAAGACCATATGAAGGGTCCTCTAGTATGCTATCTCCCTGGCCACCAACCGTATTCTCATTAATGAGGCCATTGCCCCCGGCTTCCCGGCTGTTAGTCAGTTCCGGACTACCGGGCTCGGAAGTCACACTCTCAGTCACCATTCTACTAGTCACATGGCATTACTGATCTTTAACCCGCTAACGGGACGATATCATCTACATGCAGGTCAAACCGACCCCAAGTTTTAAGAGCTTTTACACATGCTTTGCAACCACCACAGGGCAGGGACTCCACTACACTACCAGCCAAATAACAGTCACACTCACCCTCTGGTGTCATCCAGGACAAAGCATCCGCATTAACATGCTCTTTACCGGCCTTGTGCTCAATTCGAAAATCATATTGACTCTTCTTGATGTTCTTCATATTGATGTTCTTCCAACCACCTTGCCAACTGACCTTCTGGGTTCTTAAACCGAGTCAGCCACACCGTATGGATCAAAAACCTCGACCCAACAGATAGTGCCTATACTCCCTAGTAAACCGGACTACCGCCAGCAGCTCTCTAGGGGTAGCCCAATACCTACGCTGAGCTGGGGTCACAGCACAACTACTATAAGAGATTGTCCGGTCCTTACCACCCTGAACCTGTGAAAGTTTCGCCCCAACTGCGGTGGCAGAGCCATCGGTATCAAGAATAAACTGACCACTAAATCCCTCAGGGTTTCAAAAGCTTTTTGCTCTTCTACCCCTACGTAAACACAGGCTTGGGCCGGGTCAATGCAACGGCCTCGCCCAGTGACCCAGACCTGGAATAAATTCTCTATGATGATTGATAAACCACAGGAACGATTCTACATCCTTCCTATTCTGCGGTACAGGCCACTTGGCCACAACCTCGAGCTAGCTGTCAGCTACACTTTTTGAGCTCACGTTTCTGCCCCAAAAATCTACTTAGTGTTTAAACAACTCACATTTTCTGGGTTTTAACTTTAGCTGATTAAACGTTTGAAGTACAACCCGGAGGTTAACCAACGCTTTCTCAAGGGTCTTACCTGGTACCATAACATCATCTAAATAAGCCAAAATGTCCTTCCATGTCAACCTCTCAACATCTGATTCATAGCCCGCTGAAAGGTTGCTGGCACATTGCAGAGGCCGAAACCCACCCTAACATGCTTATGCAGACAGAATTTAGTGATAAATGCTGTCTTACACCTATCCTCGGCCTTAATCACAATTTGCCAATATCCTACAGTCAAGTCTAATGTGGAAAAATATCCCCCAAGAGTGTCTGGACAATCGTCGATCCGGGGCAACGGGAAGGTATCCTTGACAGTCACTGAATTTAACTGCCGATAGTCAATACAGTACCTTACCGAACCATTTTTCCGCACCAGCACCGGGACTGAAGCCCACTCAGAACTCCAGTTTCACACATAGCCGCAAGATGCCGCTGCTCTTTTTGTTCAAACCCTGAAGGTGTTCTACTAATACGCTGCTTGAAGGGACGGGCCTCCCCGGTCTCTGTGGGGTGCTGTACATGACCAAAATAACCTAGGTCTAAATCATGCTCAGCAAACACATCCTAAAAGTCATTTAACAATGGACGAAGAGCACTGGCCTGTTTCTCTATCAGTGACCCCTTATTACACAAGTCTACCAAATATAGCGGCAATACATCGCACTACCTTTATCACCACTACCCTGGGATGGTCTTGATGAACTACCAGCCCTGCGAAATGATTCTCCTGCCCACAAATAAAACACTGGGGAACTACTACGGAACATTATTACTTGTATCAGAGTCATGGGATCGATTCAGGGCCTTCATATTTACGAGGATCAGGTCGTCCCAAGTTGGCCAACCCTCGGGCACCATTCTTGCTGGCTTAACATCCTCAACGGACTTAGGAACCTCGACCTGTTGCACCCCTACCTCCCTATCCAGATCAAAAGTTACCTGGCGGCTAGAGCTCCTAGCAAGTAATGTCCTTTTGATTCTGCAGTGCTTTATGGAAGGTCGCTTTTCTAATGTAACAAGGCGGCAGACTTTTTGCCACATCCTCTAAGGAAATGATCTACAGCTAATGACTGTACCATATTCCCAGGGGCACCAGGATACTCCTCTGTGGCCAACGCAAAACAACGATCCGCGAAAAAATCCCCCTACTTCGCTCCTCTGTAAACAACCGCCTCCGAACTACCTCGGGGGGTCAGGTTTACAGTACCGCCGTTTGAAATCTTTAAACATCATGCCGCACTCCACGAGACCTGGCCTGATTAAACTATACGGCCCTGCCCCGCAAACTCTCTTTGACCTATCTCGACCTATCTCGATCAGACCATTTGTATCGCTTAGCCACAGCTTCAAACTGAAAACTAAAGGTAGCGTGAGCAAAAACCACTCACTAGCCTCACCACTAAAAGATGCCACTTAACGGGCGGAAGACTACGTCGCTTACGGCGACTCTCCGAGTCAGAGGACTGGGACGAGTCGCTTCTCGTACCACTACCAGACTCACTACCAGATGAACTAGAGCCCGGGGATACAGGACGCCTAAACTTTCTCGCTGTTTAGCGACCTCTGTTTCTAGGCTCGGTCTCCGGCACCCTAACTGGCGAGTAATACGACATTTCCCTACCACTGCCAGTCCCACCGAGTCGGACTGCTAGGACCCTGGGCGTATGTATCTTGCTCCGCCAGTAGCCTGTGGGGTAGATGTGGGAGAATCTACGTAATCAACAGACCGTTAAACCTCCAGCCAACCGATCCCCTAACTTATCCACAAGGCGATCCGCAAACTCATCAATCCACAATGGCGGCCGCGCATCAACGCGGTACGAACTTCCCCCTTAAGTAGCCATGCAAACATAAAACCCAGTAACTAACCAGACCACGTAATTCCGTTGCCTTGAAATGCGTATAATTCGGCATACATCCCTGAACTATAATTACCAGCTTAGCTAGAGCCGTTATGACTAGAGAGGAGAAGGGCCGACAACACCGGACAACTTGCATACATTGATGAACAGAGACGACCACAGTAACACATTAGCGAGACCACGTGAGTTATCACCAATCCATCAAATAGCCCTGCCAAAAATTTACCGGAAGCAACCTTCCACATGGACCACACAATTGCCTTGAAGCCCATGGACTTCGAAATGCTACACTTCTGACAATTACCATAACCAAACCAAACTACAACACAACACTTCTACAACCGCATAAGCATAAACCAACACAAACAGGACCATAATACACAATACACTGAACACACAAAAAGTATACACCCAATGCATGCACAAAACAGTACAAAAAAGAAATAATCTGAATTTCCTTTCCAATCAGTAGCACGGCACCACCTTCAGCACTACACACGAAAAAGGCAATCAGCACTTCAGTCCCTGTACAAAAACAAACAAGGTTAATATATGGAGGGGCTGCCCGCCACTGCAACGAGGGAAACCGAACCACGCTCTTCACTCTACAACAACCAACTACACAAAACCTAACAAAAATATGCAAATACAAGAAAGCCGAAATGAAAATAAAGCAGTAGCTCAATGTCGGGTGTAACCGCCCACCTCGCCCAGGGCGGCTACTGATAATTTAGACGAACGTTACGTTAAAGGACATAAAACTACCACCTCTCTCCTTCCTCTCAAAACAACAACACAAAAACACCCCAAGTTATGGACTTCGAAATGCTACACTTCTGACACCAGTGTTGTGCAAGGTGGACGAGCCGGGGCACACCTTACCAGAAGTCCAACGAGCGGATTATCCTCGCTCCGGTGCTCCTGGGGTGATGGTTTGCTGTATCCTCTGTTGTCTTCCCCAATCTCGTCTCTTCTGCAATGGCAAACCCAGTTATACGGGCGTGGGAGGATATTGACAGGGGTGAAATGCCACCCCGCACTACACTACATACAATGTATGTGTCACTTTATAGTAGATCTGCATCTATCTATAGACATATGAACAGGTGGACTTCAACATTACATCCAAATATGTAATTGCTCTTTATAAACTACCAGGCAAAAGAAAGGTTTCACCGTATTTTTTGTCATAAAAAAGTAAAAGCGCGGTTCCGGGTTTGATTCTAAGCAGGACTTAGTGTATGACTGCATCGTTTCCTCTACCAGAACGCATCGTCACGAACGCAGCAATTGGAATTGTGAAATTGCCACCACATGCGAAACGTCCTTTTGAGGCATGGCTCGTGATACACGTCCGGTAATGTTGCATAAATACTCTTGCTCGAAAGAGCAGACATTCAGTGACCGAAAAAACGCCAACAGTATGCCAAGACTTACGCAAGCGCAACGAGACCAGGCCATCGGTATGTCCACCATGGGAGTCTCGCAACGTCACATTGCAAGAACGTTCAACTGCAGCCAAACCACCATCAGGAGGTTGTTGATACGCTATCAGCAGACAGGCCAGACCCAAGACAGACCAAGATCGGGAAGACCGAGGGTAACAACTGCGGCTGAAGATCGCTACATCCGGCAGATCCACCTTCGAAACCGATTCGTCACGGCGACGTCAACAGCGTCGACGGCACTAGGCCATGTCATCAGCCCCAGAACAACACTGCGTCGTCTTCGTTCAGCTGGTTTACGACCTTACCGCCCCTTCCGTGGGATGGCCTTGACCCTTTTACACCGTCAACGCAGATTGCGATGGGCACGTATTGTACGTCGGTGGCAGCGACGTGACTGGGCAAGAGTGCTGTTTACAGACGAGAGCAGGTTCTGTCTATTCAGGAACGATGGCAGAGTTCGAGTTTTCCGACGAAGAGGCAAGCGTCTCGCGCCAAACTGCGTAAGAGAGGTTTATCCGTTTGGTGGCGGAGGCGTCATGGTTTGGGGAGGGATTTATGACCAAATGAAGACGCAGCTGGTTATTGTGTGAGGTAATCTGACTGGCCAGCGATACGTTGATGAGGTACTGAGACCTGTCGTCGTTCCATTCCTCCAACGACAGCCAAGAGGATCGATCTTGCAACACGACAACGCAAGACGTCACACTGCCCGCATTGTTACAGACTACCTCGAGACCGCAAACGTCATCGTGTTGCCCTGGCCAGCCAACTCACCAGACATGAACGCCATTGAGCATCTCTGGGATCACCTTGACCGCCGTTTGAGACAGCTGGTGCCTCCTCCAACTAACCAACAGGAACTTGAGCAAGCTCTGTTAAACCTGTGGAACCTCATCCCTGTTGACGTCATCCGGCGACTGACGACGCCAATGCTGAGGCGTGTGCTTGCTTGCATTGATGCCCAGGGTTGTCACACTCGCTACTGATGACTGTAGTCCTTCATTTCTGTGGATACTGTGACTTTACATGCACTTGCCAGTTAACTTTACATTTGTGTAATTTTTTCTTCTGACCCCTTGTCTCTTTCATTGTGTTTTGTGGCCAATTGAATGCCAATATTTTAAAGCATTTTTCAGAGAATATTTCACAATGATTCCTGTTTATAAACCAATCCTCTTAATTCTTATATCTGCCTTTGTTTCTCTTTTATGGGCTCAAGAAGTGGGTGAAACCTTTCTTTTGCCTGGTAGTATATTTCCATCAGATGGGAACACAACTTTTAACAATAAAGAGAAGATTTTGTAGGCTCTCTGACATAATACTGAGAAACTTCACTGCCTTGAGAAGAAATACTCAGGTTGCAGAGAAAGATGGTTAAAATTTTTTGAAGCAGTGCAAAGACTGACATCAAAAGGAAATATAAATATGAGAAAACTATATATCCATTTACCTATAAGCTTGATGCAATTAGAAAGAATCATTTCCTTTTGACACGATGTTTTACAATACCTTTAACACAGAAGGACATAAACAGTGTGACATCCATTTTATTCAAATGTGGCGTTTTAGACCACTGTTGTGTGTTGTAAATAACTGAGTTAAGGTCCGTTAAAGGTCCGTTTATACAGAGCGCGAACGTGAACGCGAACGTGAACGCGAACGCGGTTTTTCGTCCTGGAATGGTATAGTCCTTTTATAATGGAACCGTTCAAATAGAGTGTGAACGCGAAAGCGAACAAATATTTGTTCGCGCGAACGACCGCCGAGATTGCCCCCAGAGCGAATTTTTCAGAACGCCGCGGCGGATTTCTTGCTATCAGGTTGTATCAACCAATCAGGAAGTACCACCTCCCATTGCATCATTTCCAAAAATAGAAACTTGTAGGCATGGCTTTTCCAAGAAAACGCTACTCATAACCAGTCTACGTTGCTTGTAGGGTATGGCCGATGCTGAGAAGATGGATAAAACGGAAGTCTTGATGTTAGAAGTGGCAAAAAATACGGTTTTGTTCGACAAATCTGATAAAGCTTACAAAGAGACAGTCAAAAAGAAAGATATTTGGAAGGCAATTGGAGAGAAAATTGGACAGACAGGTCTGTGATTGAAATTAATTTCAATTTATTTTGCCTGTGTCAACAATGGTATGAAACTAACATAATTGTATGTACCAATTCAATTATTAAACACGTTTTAACTTTCATGTTAGCAGTCATCATAATGACACCATTTTAGCTCTGAGAGAACTACAGGTACGTCGAAAAAAATAGAATATGATGGAAATGCTTAATATTTTTTTAGATAATATTTTTTTCTGATTTCAATGACAATGTCCTACCAATTAGCAAAATTTCAAGAACAACTGTTTGAAATATTTAACACTTTATGTAATAAATCCTCAAAATGTATGATTTATACTTTCTGAACCAACTGACAAAAATATTGACCATTTTCATAATATTCTAATTTTATGAGACGTACCTGTATATGAAGGAATTACGATGTTATAAAGCCTGCGTCTCACACTGACAGATCTGATACACAGGAATACAATAAACACAGGCAATCTGTTTGTCTATCTGTTCTCGTTATTGTCTAGACAGAGCTGTGAATGATATTATCTTCTTTGGGGAAATTGACTGTTGTCACACTTTGTTTAAAACGTCCTCTGAATGTGTGGATGCATGTCTATGTCCTAATTGGCATGTCCAAAGCATTCTTCCATTTGCCATGTGACTGCTCCTGCTGGGGAGACGAAATAGTTTTTGAACTGTTCTCGCACCTCAATGGCTGCATCCCTAGGTCGATGGCCTTCTCGCCTGAAAGGCCTCAATACACCATCGTGGATGTCTGTTTCCATGGCCTCCACGTCAGCCCCGTGTGCACCGACCTCCAGTTCACCACACAGCATGTTATGTAAAACTATGCTTGCTTTCACTGCACACTCCACATTTTCAGGTGACAGAGAGAGTTTTCTGTGATACATTCTCCACCGATTTGCCAGTATGCCAAACGCGTTTTCAGAGATTCTCCTTGCTCGCGATAGTCTGTAATTATAAATCCGCCTTGCATCATTCAGATGAGAACCTGGGTACGGGCGCATCAAATTGGTCATGAGCGGGAAGGCTTCATCTCCTACTATTACATGAGGACAGGGTTGATCATCCACGATTAATGGTTTGTCATCCGGTAGGGCAAGCGTTTTGTTTTGCATCTTTCGAAACAATGCAGTGTTTTTGAAAACGCCAGAATCACTGTTTGACCCGTATGAACCAATATCCACAAATGTAAAACGATACCGATAATCCACGAGGGCCAGAAGAACGATTGAGAAAGATTTTTTGTAATTGAAGTATTTACTTCCTGAACAGGGAGGCGCCTGAATCAATACGTGCTTTCCATCTAAAGCACCTATGCAGTTTGGGAACTGCCATCTTTCACGAAATCCCCTTTCAGTTTGCCGCCACATTTCTTGAGTTGGCTGAGGTAGATGAATTGGTTGAAGTTGATTCCAAATCGACTCGCATACTTCACGTACGATTGCTGCCACTGTCGCAACCCCCACACGGTAACTCGATGCTATGGTGTGGTAGGAATCCGCAGTTGTCAAGAACCTGAAAGCAAACAAAAGATATTAATAGAGATCTGCATTTCTGTTTCAGGTAAAGAAGTGGAAACTCGTTGGAAGAATGTGCGTGATGGCTTTTCTAAATATAAAAGGAAGCTGAAATGCCAGAGCGGGGATGCAGCTAAACCAGTCAAGGAATACAAGTACGCAAAAGCTCTGTCCTTTCTAACCCCCTACTTGGAAGACAGACCCACCAGCAGCAACTTGACAGAGGGATCAGATGAGGACCCATTGCCACCAGACACCTTCTCTGACGAAGAAGATGATGCAAGTCAAATATCTGACATCCAGCCACGACATGATCGACCAGTTACACCACTGAGCACCAGTGTTGCCTCCTCAAGTCAGTCCAAGCGAAAACAAAGGTGCACTCAGGATGATTTGGACGCCACCTTATGTCACTATTTGAAGAAGAAGTCACGTACTCCTGAGAAAAGAGAGGAAAAGCAAGATGATGTGGATCTGTTCCTTCTGTCAATGGCCGGAACAATCAGAAAGCTCCCTGCACGTAAACGGGCCGAGGTTAAGTTTAAAATACATAGCGTCGTACATCAAGCGGAAATGCAGTGCTGCTTCCCTGAAATGTCGACACCAGTTGATATGCAGCCCATGAGTGAACTTCCGAATTTGACCTACACCCGATGCATGACATCTCCTGCGCATGACATGCAGCCAATGGGCAGCCAGCCCACCGTCAGAAGCAACTTGGAATCAACCTTTCAGGGCTTCCAGTCGTACTCCCAGTTTCTGGACTCTCAGGGATCGTGATGACCACAAGGGCATCTTTGTTTCTTTGAGTTATTATAATTTTAAATTGCAGATGAAAATTTTAAGGAAATATTTAGATTTAGGAAAATATTGCTAAACAAAATGAGAAACACATAACAGTGTTTATGCTAATTTTGAACATTTGAACTGTTTTCATCAAGATGCGATGGAAAGGAAATGTTATTGTTTTCATTTTGAACTGTTTCAGTCAAGATTCGATGGAACAAACTGTAATTATTTTCATTTTGGACATTTGAATCGATAATACAATAATTACGATTATTTTTACTACTGCTTCTTTTTCACTCGAACCTGTTATAAAGATTTACTGCACTGAACACAAGCATACATAATAAATGTTTGAAATGCTATTCAAGTATTGTTTTAGTTAACGAATGCATTGTATAAATAAAATCTTTTAATTATAATTTTACACGTTTTTTAGGGTTTTGTTTTTTTGTTTTGTTTTTTTTTGTTTTGTTTTGTTTTTTGTTGTTTTTTTTGTTTTTTTCTTTTTTTAATTATTTTTCCATCCTTGTCAATGCGTGTCTGCTACAGTATTTCCCACTGAAATATAAACATTGCAGATCCAAAATTAACTTATTATAGGGAAAACACTGAAACTTGACTTACCTCAAACAAATGGCCAGTCGTTCTCTTGGGGTGATGGCCTTCTTCCAGTTAGTATCTTGTTTGTAAATGTCGCCTCGAATTAATTCCAAAATGTAGTCAAATTGCTCCTCAGTCATTCGAAAATATTGCTGAAATTTTGCAGGATGAAAATACAGTTCTTGGACGAGGTGGTGGTACTCTCCATATTCACTTCTTCTCTGTAAAATGCACGGACACACGCCTCTTTCTCTTTCTACGCTGTTTTGTGTATAAATACAGAGCTATGATCTCTTCCGTGTCTGACTCTGCCTGTGCCATGATCCAGAAAGACAAAATTTTAACTCTCACAACAAGAAAAAGGCGAGCCGCCCGGAAAGCTGTCGATGGTTTTCCGCGCTCTATTTGAACGGCCAAACTGCTAAAAAGTCGCGTTCGCTTTGGCCGCGTTCGCGTTCGCGCTCTGTATAAACGGACCTTTATACCTATACGATTTAATGTGTCGAAAGTTTGTATACATTGGTTCATTGTCACCAAATGAGGAATGTATACCTACAGGCTGATATACTGGTATGGAATTATACAGAACTATAGCAGAATTGGACTCATTTTCATGGTTTCGCATGAGTGAAGCGCTCATCAAATCGCAGAATGTCAAACACACCCACAACAAAACAGACATTTCAACTTTTTCACTCGAAAGTGAACCTTGAGTCATATGGACATCTGGTGTCGTGCAGCAAAGGTTTTGGAAACATTAATGACCTATCCTGACAGAACAGCAGCGCGTTTAAAGAAAAGGTCTTTTGCTTCAAAACGCACGACCCAGTCTCTGATCAGGAAACCTACTTCCTTCATTAGAATTGGACAGTGGATAGTACAGTGCATCTGAAGAATCCAGATCTAGCTACTTGTCCTAATTATAATGATTACAACCAGTTTTAACAGTATGCCACATTCTGAAAACGTAAAAACTAGCTTAAATCCACGAATAACAAGTTTACTGCCCTACCTGATCTCCAGTCCAAGGAAGGTTGATGGTTCAGGTAAGTGTTCCAGTCTCTTCGTCGACAATGCGCCTCATAACAAATCCAGCCATATCGTATACAAGCCCTCAATCAAAAAGGACGTTCCAGGTCAATAATCCCAGGGCCAAGTCCCAAAACGACGTTTTTGTCACAAATTACCCAAGAACGAAGAAAGTATATAAAGTACCACAATAGGAAGGAATCATACCAAGAGAAGCAGTTTTGTCAGTTTCCAAAGATGTAGGAAAGACGTTAGTTCTAGGTGACTAGGTGAAATCAGTATTAGAGATCATGTACCATGTTAGAATATAACTTGCCGATAACAAAATAGGTATCTCAGTTGCGCTTGGAGGTGGGGGGGGGGGGCTTCGGTATATTGCTGTCCAAGTAAAGACAATTTACTTAATTAATTAATTACTTACTAATTAATTACTTAATTTACTTAATTAATTGGTGCAGATAAGATGTACTGTCTGGGGAGTCTTTAGTTTACGGTTTAGTGAATAAGAAAGATCGGACCTAATGAGGATTACTAGTTTATACATATAGTCGTATTCATACGAGAACAGGTATAGGTCAGCCAAAAGGAGGCACAAAGGGTACCATCGGAATACCTATACACTGTTTCCCCAAATTTCGTACAGATGTTATTAAAGAAAAATTCAAGCCACTCAGTGAACATGAAACCATCCCATGATTGGTAACCCTTGTATGTATTTGAACTGAAAAGGTTTTGTGCCTTACTTTGACGTCAATGTAGCAGTGACCAGTTTTGTTAAACACTGAAGCAATTAATGATGAAATTCTATCAATTAAATCTGTGTGAGGAACTGTAGTATAGAGAGTGGTGAAATCCCAGGTAGATACGTCGTTATACTGTACGTGTATTTGAGCGTCTAGTTCTTCAGTGAAACGATTTGAGTTTTTAAGGATCCAGTTTGGTTAAATTTGTTTCAATTGCACAACAATAATTTTTGCCAAAATGATCGTACTTCTAGTGCCTTCGTTAAAAGAGTGGAAACAAGTTTGGCGGTACAGCTCCTCGATCCCGCAATCAATCGAGCTCTGTGTGTGAGATTCTGCAGGTTTTACCTCTTTCCGTTTACACTACTTTTTTTGCAAGTTTTCAAGTGCCGAAAGGACAATTTTTTACTAGCTCTCATATTTATCTTTCTCGGCTCTCTATACTTGGAAGCCCTCACAAGTAGATTTTGAAGATCATCATTATTTACAATATTAAGGTCACCAGGCAAAACATGTTTACACGGATGGTAGGTAAAAATCTGACGATTCAGTCACAACTGTATCTCCAGAGGTAACCATGCAGATGGATATCTCTTTCGGGTAACTTAATTTCTAGGAACATTTTGGAAAAGTCACCGGTACACCAATGTCCTCTTCTCGTAAACGCTATAATACTCTGAGCAAGTTGCCATTATGAATAGAGGTCTCTTGCGCAAGTGATTTGTAGGCAAAATTGATTGTAACGGCCATGGCAGCATATGTTTTTTTTGTCACCATGGTAGTTACATGCATTGCCATGGTAGTTACAATCAACTTAGCTAACGATCACTTCGTGAAAGCAACCACAGATCTTTCATGCACAAAGGCATTCAAGCACGTCCCATGATAACGGCTTACTTGGTCAAGAACAACGCGGAGAGGAGTTGATACCTTATCAGGGCCACAGACACCATGACGCGGGAGATATTTTTTTTTTTTTTTTTTTTTGATTGGTGTTTTACGCCGTACTCAAGAATATTTCACTTATACGACGGCGGCCAGCATTATGGTGGGTGGAAACCGGGCACAGCCCGGGGGAAACCCAGGACCATCCGCAGGTTGCTTGCAGACCTTCCCACTTACGGCCGGAGAGGAAGCCAGCATGAGCTGGACTTGAACTCGCATCGACCGCATTGGTGAGAGGCTCCTGGGTCATCGGGGGAGATAGTTCACTGGTTTAATCTATGCATCGAAACCGTCGTATACCGGCCGTGAGCCAATAAGGATGTTCCAGGTCAATAATTGCGAGGCCAATTCCCAAAACGACGTATAACCAAAGAACTAAGAAAATATGTGAAATGATTAAGGTACCAAAATAGCAAGCAACCATGCAAAGAGAAGTTGTCGATAACAAAGTATGTGTCTCAGTAGTGCTTTGATTGCAACTGTTTGCAACATGTATTCAAGGGGCCGATCTAATTCAACACGATGAAATGAAGAAGAGCGCCTGACTCCAGATCTGATTCTGTCAATGGTTTTCCTTGGTCAATGACCAACCCTTGGTTTCGTATCGAGCGAAGGCTTCATAGTAATTTTTAAACAACGATGTTTCAAATGAAACAAGTCTTCTAATGACATTGGGATAATTGTTGGAGAGCTACTCAAGGTCCTTCTTGAAGGAAGCGTTATGTTGTAACGGCTGTAAATTCTAAATTGTACACTGTCCAATAAAAGCATGAAACTTGGCAGGATTGTAGATTATGTCCTTTTGGAGACATTCAGAGGTAGAGCCATCGTAAATAAGCTCTTTTTCGACCACATAGACCATTTTGCTCCCTCCATTGCTGAAAAAGACATTTTTTTAAATATCGTTAAATAATGAGCATGCTGTGATAACAAGTATTACACCTTTACTAGTAATGCGATGATCCCACTGTACGTTGGTACAATCTAAACAGCCCCAGGCCTACATTATGATATTATTTGTATATCCCATGATGATATAACCCTAACACCATGCCATGACATCTGATGTGCGCACAGTAACACAATGCCATGACAACTGCTGTATGCACAGTAAAACCATGCCATGAAATCTGGTGTGCGCACAGTAACACCATGCCATGACATCTGGTGTGCGCAAAATAACACCGTGCCATGACATTGGCTATGTGCATGCATGTAGTAACACCGTGCCATGACATCTGCTATGCGCACAGTAACACCGTGCCATGACAACTGCTGTGTGCACAATAACACCGTGCCGTGACATCTGCTGTGGGCACAGTAATGCTGTGCGTGATATCTGCTGTGTGCACGGTAACACCATGCCATGGCGTCTGTTGTCTGCAGAAACATACACGTGCTACAAAGAATAAGTTGATATTTGTCTTGTGGTTGAATGGACAAAATACTGACTCCACATTCTGACATTGTGTCTCATAGTCTGCGCACAAAAAGAACGCTTGCTCGCGATAAAAGCGAGCGCGATAAAGCAAGCACTTGTAATGTTGTTCAGAATTTGCTTGTGCCGCACAAAAAGCACGCTAGCTTTATCGCGCCTGCGATGTCAAGCGACGCTTGGAAAGCGTAAAGAATCAAAAGTTAATTCTTTATCGCGAGCAAGCGTGTTTTTGGTGCCCCCCATGTGTGTTGTCTAGTCACGATCTGGCAAGTGCAGTGTGTGTTTTCTCCTCTGACAGTCCGACCAAAATGGATGTGGAGTCTTTGATATCAGCTGTGTTTCGAAAACCTGCAATTTGGGACAAAAGAAGGAAAGACCACGCAAACCGCAACGTTGTGAATCGTGCTTGGAAAGAAATTAGGGAAAAGCTGAAACATGATGGTAAGAATAACTTTATTGTATGTATTTATTCATGGCTGCTTTCATTTATTTTCATTGTGCTCCATTGCCTCTATTCTGTAGTACAAGCCCCCCCCCCCCCCGTTTCCCTCTCCCTCTCTCTCTCCTCTCTCTCTCTCTCTCTCCTCTCCCTTTTTTCCTTTCATGCCCAATATCTTTCTCATTATTTCCTTGGACCCTCTCGCTCTAGCCAACTCTACTATAAGCTTATTGTAATCTACTAACAAAAGAAAATCGAAGACAGATCTACTTTTATATTTACAAGAGCAGCGTCTGGTCAGTTTACAAAAGCTTTTAATGGACTTTGGCCCAGATTGTTCTTTGAAGGTTACATTTTCTTGCTGATAGGCTATTGAATATATTGCAGAGGATATCTACTGAAGTATGCTTTAAAAACATCCCTAACAGTTTTTGAATCATTACATGGCCTCCCAACACGGTCCCAAACTATGCCTTGGTTTTCAACCGAAACTTCGTTGAGGTTTTCCACCATGCCTTCTTTGTCTATTATAGTGTTATGCAGGACACAAACACATTTTACAATGCGATCGGCAAGCAGCACGTCTGTCTCAATTTCTTTGTTTAGCAAACGCCATTTTGCTATCAAAATTCCAAACGCACATTCCACGGTTTTTCTACTTCTTGACAATCTCTTGTTGAAGCAGTCTTCATCAAGAGGGAGATTTGTTCCACTGTAGGGTTTCAAAACATGAGTCATTAATGGGTATGCCTCGTCAGCAATGAACACAAATGGGGCCACGACATTGGAGTTTGGCAGGGCTGTAGGCTCTGGTATATGCAGTTTTTCTTGCACAAGAGCACGATAAAGGCCCGAGGCTTGAAAAGTACCTCCATCGCTTTGTTTCCCGTGTCCGCCAACGTTGATTGTCAGAAATTTGTAATGAGCATCAACAACAGCCTGCAACACTATTGAGAAATATCTTTTGTAGTTATAAAACATGGATCCTGATTTGCTGGGACAACGGATTCGAACATGCTTTCCGTCTATCGCTCCTAAGCAGTTTGGGAAATTCCAAAGATTGTAAAAGTCATCAGAAGCCGATAGGAATGTTTCCCTGGTTGGAGAGGGCATGTGCACTGGTTTCAGCTCATCACATATAGCAGTAACAGTTTCAGACACAACGTGTGCTACAGTGGAGGCACCCACCCGGAAGTTGAAGGCAAGGGTCTTAAAAGATGAACCGGTTGCAAGAAATCTGAAAAAAAGACGTTCATCATATTAGTTGTGTCTCTGAAAGCGACTTTTGAATTGTGATATATATATTTGACTTGCTGGAATGGGGCAATCATTATGACTCAGTTTATGTGAACTTTCATCATTGACAATAATATTGTATGCAAGCACTATATCATAAATAATAATGTGCTGTTAACTTTTTTGTTTTCAGAAACTGCACTGAAGAACAAATGGAAGTCCCTGCAAGACTACTTTGCGACAGAATATAATAAAAGGTCTGTGCCAAGATCAGGAGACGCTGCAAGCAATCACCCACAATCAAAGTGGCAGTTTTTCAATCAGCTTTTCTTTTTGAAAGATATTGTTGCGCCGAGAACTTTATTCGACTCCCTAGATCTGAATAACTTTGAAGGTAATCAACCAAGCCCGGGGATTGCGGATGAGTCTGCAACAGAAGTAGACACCCAGGGCAGCAATGTGGAAAGTCAGGGACCGGACACATTTGACAATCTTACAGCGTTTGAAGCACCAGAGCCTGGGCCGTTCCAGGAGTTTTCTCCGGGGCCTCCGTCGAGTAAACGTACAAACACAAGAGCAGGGCTCCCCAAAAAACGCAGTCGAGACAGCTCGGACAGTTACAGGGAACTGATAGATATAGAAGAAAGAAAACTTCAATACTTAAGTCAAAAAAGAGAAAATGCCGAGCAAACAAATGATGCTGACTTCCAATTCCTCAAATCATTATACCCATACATGAAAATGGTCCCTGAGCACCTGAAACTCTGCGTTCGCAATCGAATACAGTCAGTTCTGCAAGAGTTTGTATACCCACCAACAGTACAACAACGTTCACAAAGCCAACCTCAAGATCTGGATTTACAATTGCGAGATAACACATCGCCCGCATTGTCTTACCAAAGCTATAGCACAGGTTCAACACCTAATAGCATTGATTCCTACACCACTCAGCCAGACTCTCATCATTTCCAGTGCTAATTGTTTTCATTATGATCGTTAAGACATCTGTCAACGCCTGAACAAAAGATATTAAGCAGCGTTTTTGTTAATATATTGTAATCTTTATGTTGGTTTATTTTTTCATCTGTTATCATTTCTACACCAGGCACATTCATTTAGACTGCTGAAGACAAAGAGTCATCAAATGATCCTTAATTTTGTTGTACTCAAATTGTATTTTACACAAGATACTTAATATGCCAGTTAGGCGTAAATGATTTTTTTTCTCTCGCAAGTGGAAAATCATTCTAATTCTTTACGAACAGTGATCTTTTTTAAACATCTATGTTGTTGATTTTATATAATCATTCTATAACTAAGACAGTTTCTAAGTTTGTTGGCTGTTTTCTATGTTTGTTTATTGTTTTTTGTGAGTAACAACCTTTTTAATTCTACTCTTCTCTCCTAAAATGTCCTCACCATAAGTTTAAAACAAACAAGAGATTTACCTGTTGTAGTTCATAATGGAGATCAATAAACTTTATGATACACGTTTACACAGTCTTAGTTCATTGTGTATGCATGAATATATATTTACAGTTATTACTTCATACTTATATATATAACTGTATATACACATACGTTTCAACTAAGGGTGACTCACCTGAGCGTAATAACTAGACGCTCCTCTGGCAGAATTGGTTGTTGGCGCCAGTTGCACCAGTTCTTTGTTATTTTTGGCTCAATTTTTTCTAAGATATACTTGAATGTCTCTTGGCTCATTCTCAAGTATGACTGTTAACGAGAAGGGCTCCTTTTAAGAAGAGAAAACAAGTGTTGATATTCACCTTCCATTCGCCTCCTTTTATTTATCTCATGAACGCCCATTCTTTTGCGTTTTCCTAGGATAACTTTCGGCAAAACATTGTCTAGCAACAATAGTTCGTCTTCACTTGAATCCGCCTTGGTGCCAAATGACAAAATTCTACCAGTCGCAAGCGCGATTTGCAATCTGTCCATATGTCCACCTCAACGACAAGCAAGCGCTTTCATTTCACGTGCTTGCTTTATCGCGCTCGTTTTTATCGCGAGCAAGCGTTCTTTTTGTGCGCAGACTGAGCCAACCAACAAACACTGGCGTTTGCTCTCCAAGATGAATGGCAACGAATCCCACGTCATCTCATCAGGCGACAGGCCTTTTCTATGCGTCGTAAAGTTTTGGCATGCATTAAAGAAACGGGTGACCACACGCGATATTGATTGGTTTTGATACTGACTGATTTAAAAAAATAATCAACTTTTTGTATACTCTGCCCATTGTTAACCAAGAGGGAAAGGCTATTTTTCTACCCTGCTCTGTTTATTCACATGTAAAATGATTTGAGGGCTGCTTTGTCTATTCTTACTCAAGACTTTCAATATCTAAAGTCATTGGTCTTCTCAGTATATTAAACTTCAGTCATCCTGTCTTTTGTTTTGGCAGAATAAATTAATTTGAACTCTTTGTAAATTTTCTTTTCGCCATCAGTTTATAATGAATCCATTTGTAATATAGAGTAAGAAAACTGAAAGAGATCAAGCAATATAGCAGATATACATAAATGAAGAAAACATGTTATTCACTTAGTAAAAACATTCTCAACCATTTGACCCATCAGCCAACTGGGAATTATGGTGGCCAGTTGTGTGTTATATGTATATCAATACAGTAAATGTTAGGAAACCTGCATTATGACGACAAGTTGTATGTTATATATGCAGGTATGTCAATGCAATGATGGTAGGAAACCAATATTATGGTGACCAGTTGTATTATATACGTGTCAATATCGTAATGGTAGAAAACCAGCATTATTATGACCAGTTGAATGTTATATGTATAAGTGTGTCAATACAAAGCATTTTAGTGGCCAGTTGTATGTGATCTGACAACCCGGAAAGGTGGATTTTAGGCACTGTCAACCTGTGTCATGTCGACTCGGTGAAATGACAACAGGTTGATGACTTAGAGGTTGCGATGTAATTTTCTGTCTTGTTTGTGCTTTTTCAGTATAATAAAATAGATTTTTTTTTATTTGTTGTTTTACGCCGTACTCAAGAATATTTCACTTATACGACGGTGGTCAGCATTATGGTGGGTGGAAACCGGGCAGAACCCATCCGCAGGTTGCAGGCAGACCTTCCCACGTACGGCCGTAGAGAAAACCAGTATAGGCTGGTCTTGAACTCACAGCGACCGCATTGGTGAGAGGCTTCTGGGTCACTACGCTGCGCTAGAGCGCTAACCGACTGAGCCATGGAGGCCCCAATAAAATGGATGGTGCATGTCTAGGCGTTCAGTATCACGAATAGTTAGGTCTTGACAGACCATACTCCAATAGTGTTAAGAAATCAAGATACTGTATGACAACTAATGCATTATGTGTATAATGCTTTTTCATGACATCAGAATAATAATCTGCAACTTTGTAAGAATGAGTGATGTGAGTGCTTTAACGTCGTACTTAACAAGTTTTCAGTCATATGACGACGAAGGGATCCTTAGAGTGCATGTAGTATGCCTCCTTGTTGCAGGACGGGATTTTCACAACTCTTTTATAGGTCTGCTTTACTGAGCCGAATTACTGAAGACAAGTAACTATACTAACACAGGTCAACCAGTCGTTGCTACTATCCCCTTAATGCTGAACTATCTCTTTAACCCTACCAACTGTTGCTATCGGGGCCTATCTGGGGAACTTTGTAAGATGACACACAATTAGATTAAGCATTTCAAATACAAAGTTAACTGCAGTTAATCTTATTACACGTAGCATGTTTTGTTCCTATTCAGAGTTTGCAATCCAATCCCATCAAATGTCAGCTTATTATGAGTGAGCGAGTAAGTGAGTGCTTGGGGTTTAATGTCGTACTCATGCTCATTATGAGGTCAAGGGCCACCGTAGCTCAGATGGTTAGCGCGCTACGCAGCGTAATGACCCGGAAGCCTGTCACCAATGCGGTCGCTGTGAGTTCAAGTCTAGCTCATGCTGGCTTCTTCTCCGGCCATACGTGGGAAGGTCTTACTTGCGGATGGTCGTGGGTTTCCAAAGGGCTGTGCCCGGTTTTCTCCCACCATAATGCTGGCCGCCGTCGAATAAATGAAATATTCTTGAGTACGGCGTAAAACACCAATCAAATAAATAAATAAATATTGATACTGAGTGTCTGATAATGATGGATTGTTCTCCTTACCTGAAACACCCAGAGCAATGCTAACAATGAAAACAGTTACCTTCATCATCAAGGAGACCAAATGGGTCATCATCTTTGCTGACCTCATTTGTTTGGAAAAAACATTTGAGAAATAAAGGCATTATATAAAGGATGAAATGATTGTGATGCATGATATTTTATTAATTGATTGATAGCGGTACGATTTTTTTCAGTCATATGAGAGCGATGCTTGACAGTGTTTCAACACTCACACGACACGAACTAGGGTTCAGCTGAAAACAAAATCAGTCTGTGGGAAAGAAAACAACAAAATATGAAAAGATACTTTCTTTACATGTACATAATATAATATTAAAATTATTTTCATGGTTGTCCTGACTTTTGTTTTATTCTATATAAACTTATCTACAAAATATTAAGTTGGGAGGACAACAATCAATGCATATAAATCAATGTAGACAGTTATCAATAAAATTTTCAATATGTACTTTCCTTCTTGTTTTGTGGTGTATAGGAGACATCAGCCTCTGTAAAAACAACATGAAATGAACAAAAGAAATTGTAAATAAAACATATTAAAGAGAAAAGTAACAGAATCATAAAAAATGTGACAATAAGCATAAAACATATAATTCTGTTCTCTTACCCAACACACACATAGGATTTTTTTGATCCTGTTGATTAATTAAAAATGCCTTTAAAAAAGATACTTGCAACTTGTTACTGAACACACTCCAAAATATACTATCCAAAAAAAGAAACGCATAGGTGTTTTGT